>NW_027533170.1:9606292-9822177 GCF_008692635.1 Crocuta crocuta
CAACCAGGCTCCATGCTGTCAGCACAGAGCCTCATGTGGGGGCTTTATCCTAGAAACTGTGAGATCGTGGCCTGAGCTGAAATCAAGAATTGGACACTTAATCGATTAAGGCACCCTAGAGCCCCATCCTTTATCAAATTTTAGCAAACCTCTCTAACTCCCTGATGAAGTCACTGCTCTTATTGCAATCAATCCCTTTTTCTTCACCATTATAGCTTTTCTCTTGTCTCCTTATTCTCCCGGTGGAGAATCCGAACAGTTTTCTATAAGAAACACACTGCATGGTAGTTTGTAGCTCAATTCTCACGAAATCATAAAATAAAAAGGGACTGTCAGATCATTTTTATTGCAGCTGGTTCTTGTAATATTTAAAGACTTCAAAGCAGACAAAAGAAATGAAGAATTGAAGGTTCTCCACCTGTATATGGGTTTTTGTCTCATGTTTCTGTTTGCCAAGCTCATATTACTCAGACTTATAGTATATATCAAGCCTGCTTCCAGGAAGAACATGAAATTATTTGCAATGAAAAGCATAACAACTTGCAGAATTTTTGTGGGGCCTAGAACTGATAGAGCCACAGAATCTCATAATGGCAAGACGTTGGTTTAAACAACAGATGTATGGAGTTCAAGTTCAAATGGCAACAGACAGTAGGTGGGGTAAGGGTGGGTGTGTGAGCCAGATGGGATGGAGGATGGATAGTAGTGAAGACTGGGAACTGAAGACCAATGTCTCCTTAAAATTTACCTCCAGTAAATTATCATCTTAGATGAATATTGCTTTGGTGCTATTAGCCACAAAATTTTAAATGAGATACTAGAAATTATAATCTAACAAAATCTCCCAATTTTAAAAGTTTTATGTGTGTCAAACAAAATAGGAGTTTCCAGCTTTGGTTCAAAGATCACACAGTTGTGATCTTTGGAAAGGTATTAACTGACTATATACTTATCACTTGCCACGCCCTTGACAATTGATGGAGATTTAATGATGAACAAAATAAATGTTTCTGTTTTTCCCCTGTTGCATCTCTGAGCTCTGTCCCCAGGGTGTCTGGGAATCCAATCTTTCAGTTATAAATTGGCTCCCCTATTACATCTCATGTGTATCCCTCTTGCTTCTGTGTAATCCCAAATTGCTCCTAGTCAATTTTCCTTCCCCTATCTCCTCACTTTCTTGTTTTAATTTTCATTATGCATTTTTAAATGTATGTAAAACATTCCCTGTCAAGCTTGTTTAACCATTAGTTCTAATGAAGCAAGCTGATTGTGGACAAGAACACTAAGAGCTTTGTATACACATCAGTGTCCAGCCCTTACCATCTCAATATGCTCAGTCCAAAGGCATGAATAAGAGTATAGCTAATAACCTGTATACCAATGAAGAGATGAGATATTGTTGCAAGGAGGAAAGCTCATGTCATTAAGATCAAGTCTTTCTGAACTCAATATTAGTAGAGGCAAAAATAAAATTTAAAAGACTTGGGTATCTCAAAGCTTCTTGAAGTCATTGGCAATCTATCTCTAAGGTAATCCTAAGAAGTATTCTGTTAAACAGAAGAGGGACAACTGGAGAAGTCACAGAAAGAATCAACGTGGTATGGAAATAACCTTTGCCTAACTAGCTGATTTTTCCTTCAACTTCTATTCAAGTGGAGTGAATTTGTTATATAATTTTGATTTCTTTCTTGGTACCATTATTTATAGCTCCTATTTAAGATAAATGCTTAATTTACCTTCTTGCTCATTTATTTGAGATTTGTTGCATTATTATCAATTGATTTTCCTGAAAGGTATGGACTGAAGCTATCCCTAAAAAGTGGATGTCTCACAAAATTTTGTCCCACAAAGCTGAGTGTTCCACTGTCTCTGGTATATAAGAACCAATATTTAGAAATGAATCTATCTGCCTTATATTTGACTCAAATGTTACAGAGGGTGGGAAAGATACAATCATATGTAATATTTATAAGAAAATGATTTTTTAAATGGTTGTATGATTCTCAGATTAGTCATCCAGAGTCGTTTCATCCACATGAGAAATTAAACAGGTCAACAGAGTAGAGAGGAGGAGAGATTTTTTTTAGTTAATAGTTATTTATTTATTTATTTATTTATTTATTTATTACAAATAGTTTATTGTCAAGTTGGTTTCCATATAACACCCAGTGCTCATCCCCACAAGTGCCCTCCTCCATGCCCATCTCCCCCCTTCCCCCCACCCCCATCAGTCCTCAGTTTGTTCTCAGCATTCAAGAGTCTCTCATGGTTTGCCTCTCTCCCTCTCCCCCACTATTTCCCCACTTCTTCTGAGAATTTTTAAAAATCATTTAGAATAAACAGTAGTCTGAGTCTGAAACCATCCACTTCCAACAAGAAAGAGTGTTTTGAAGTACCTGTCCCATTGTATTAATAGGTGTGCAGATGGGAGACTTCAACAGAGCTACTTGGAGATTTCACTAAATGCATATTTTACTTGGGAGTGGGCAGAGTGAACCAGGGGCAGAGAGAACCAGGAAATTCTGGGGGTTGAGAAAAGAGCCAACAGCTTCTACAGTGGTAGATTCAAGAAAGCCTTGGCTGCTGCAATGCTTTTGAGTCAAATGATGAAAGAGACTTTCCTGTGTGTTGGAGGAGGGTCATGGTGAAGGGAGAGGTAGTGCAGGGTTGTCTTGAGTCTAATCCATTAGGGCCACCAGAAGGACAAAAGGAACAAGTAGCACGATGCTGGGAGAGAATGGTAGATCTCCAGAGGCTTCAAAAGGTAATGTAAGCTTCAATGGAGCAGATGCACCAGCCCAGACTGGGGACCTGCAGGCCCGTTGTCCCAGTAAAGAGGCTTCTAAGAACCCACATTTTTTCCTATGAGTAGAAGAGTCAGCTCTTTAAACACCTCTCAGGCTCAGTTTGGAAGAGTAACAACTTTTTTGTAACTCTCCCCTTCCCTATGCATGGCCCAATCAGGAGGACCCAATGGCCCTGCTGACATGCTGTCAGGGAAGGGGCAGGGAGAGAGAGAAGCTTCCCACAGCTTCTCTTTCAAGCATAAAGGGCTACCTGGAAGGAGCCCTTGCTGGGAGAGGACAAGACTGAATGTTAAGTGAGGTTATGAGTTTTTAGTATTCATGGGAGTGGGCCTCCAAGTAGTGAATTTAGATTCTGTTTGTAACTGAAATTGGTTGTGATACATTTATTACTGTGAAAGTCATGTATCTGCTGGAGTTTTCATCCAATTGCAGGGGGAAATAGATGGAAAGGACAAGAGGAAACAAAAATGTAGAATTTAGGTCACATCTAAAGATCCATGCTTATCTTTTAAATCCATTATGTGTATTAATAACCCACTTACTATTCTTAAATCCCACAACAGAGGGTGTGGAATCTTCTGACCTGATAGGGCTGAAGAGGAGATGGAAACATCTAATGACAGCACAGGTGGGGATTTCATCCTAGTGGGCTTCTCTGAGCAGCCCGAGTTAGAGCTGATCCTCTCTCTCTTTGTCCTGATGTTCTACACCATAACTCTTTTGGGCAATGTGGCCATCATCCTGCTCTCTATCCTGGATGCTGCACTCCATACCCCCATGTACTTTTTCCTCAGAAACCTCTCTGTGCTTGACCTCTGCTTCACCACCAGCATTGTGCCCCAGATGCTGGTGAACATGTGGGGAGGCAACAAGAAGATCAGCTATGCTGGCTTCATGGTCCAGTACTGGGTGGCCTTGGCACTTGGCTCCACTGAGTGTGTGCTCCTTGCGGTGATGGCAGTTGACCGCTATGTTGCAGTTTGCTTGCCTCTGCGCTATGCTTCCATTATGCACCCCAGGCTGTGCCACCTCCTGGCAGCAGCTTCCTGGTTCTCTGGTTTTGCTAACTCCTTTCTACAGTCCTCAATGGCCATGGTGCTGCCTCGATGTGGAAACCGGCGTGTGGACCATTTCTTCTGTGAACTATTGATCATTGTTAAACTCTCCTGCATCGATACTGGCCCAACAGAATCTAAAATGTTTATTGCCCGGCTAATCATCCTAGGCATGCCTGTCTCCATCATCCTAACCACTTATGTCTGCATTGCCAGGGCAGTAGTAAAAATGCGCTCAGCAGAGGGAAGGAAAAAGGCCTTTAGGACCTGTGCCTCCCACCTAATGGTAGTTTCACTCTTCTATGGGACCATTATGTTTTTGTATCTGCAGCCCAAAGACAACTACTCCCAGGACCAGAGCAAAGCACTGGCAGTGCTTTACATGATCCTTGCACCCACACTCAACCCTCTGATCTACACGCTGAGGAATAAGGATGTGAAGAAAGCAGTCAGGAAGTTGATGGGGAAGGAGCAGGTATAGGGAGATTGAGGCAACTGGAAACACAACATGGGGCATACTTGCTTTAACTGCACTTGTTTTATGTTTCTGTGAGGAGGTTAGGAAATCTGCTGTGTTCTCTTCTCTAGCTATTCCTGGGATCCTTACAGGGTGAGGACTCACCAGAAGGAAACCTAACCACCCTTAAAGGAACCTCTGGCCAACGCAATCTCCCCTGGCAAGTAATTCTGTGTTCCACTGCTAATGTTTTTCTATTTTTAATGTATAGTTACTAACTTACTCAAATGCCACCAAATATACACCTAGATGTTAACACCGATGGTCACTCTGCTGCATTTATTAAGCAGTTACATGGCCATACAAGCTTCTTCATTTTCTCCATCACCACTTTCACTGAACCATCATCAAAACAGTTGGGCAAATGGAGGATTTAGTCAGTAACATACAATGCAATACTTGTCCATCATGAATAAAT
This sequence comes from Crocuta crocuta, assembly GCF_008692635.1. Taxonomy (NCBI): domain Eukaryota; kingdom Metazoa; phylum Chordata; class Mammalia; order Carnivora; family Hyaenidae; genus Crocuta; species Crocuta crocuta. Next base: position 9,611,090 of record NW_027533170.1, read on the forward strand.
ACATATATGAAACAAGAAAAAAGAATAAGAACCAAGAGACTATGTGGTATACCAAGGATTACTGTTTCTTAGAACTGAACGGAATACCATGACTTCAAGGCAAGGCTGTAGAACATGTCACATTTCATCTAATTTAGTGCGGTTTTAGAAGAGATATTTGAATAATAGAAATAAACATGTTTGCCTGCCGGAACTATAAAACAGCTTATAAATTTAAAAATCACACCAAAAATAACTGAATAAAGAGAACTGTGAGTAAGGTAGAGACAAGGCAACTTATGTCAATGAGATTCTAAACAGAATTATCTGCTTACTTTCATAGAAGGAGAGAAGTACAGAATTAAAAAGCACTATTTTGAGTATGGAAGTGAAAGCAAAAGGAGTCAGGGTGCTTGATTTGCACTGCTACATCCAGTGGTTTTCACATGGCAATGATCCGTGGTTCCAAATCCACATTGACATTAACAAGTTGCTCAGCAATTCTGTGGCCTAATATGGTACCCAAGTGCATCCTAATTTTCTGAGTTTTGTCTCAGCTTATAATGACATATCCTTGTAAGAGAAAGTCTCCATTAATTAAAATAGGACTTGAGAAAAACACCCTCTCATTTTCAGGAGAGCAGTCTTTTCTTATGTGGCTCTGGATGTCATGCTATTATGACCAGCTACAATAGGATTACTTTACTTTGTAAGTAATAGGATTACTTACAAAGGGATTACTTTATTACATTGCTCATCCATGTGTTTAGAAAGGAGTCTAACACTGTAAATAATCAATAGGCTGAATGAACGAATGAATGAATGAATGAATGGATATGGGAGGATATCCATACAAGATGGCAGCAAAGTTTAGAATGCTATATGCAATATTTCATTCTATAGGATGAACATTTTGTATTGGCAAGCGACTGAAGGTGCATATTGAAAATAAAATTATCATACAGATGACCAGCTACAGCCATATCTACTGAACTCCACTGTAATAACCACACTAAACCACAATAGACAGGGATTAGTCCAAATACAAATAATTACTTTAAAGGGAGAAAAAAAATAACTGGTGTTTTTTAACAACTTTTCAATTAGAGCAGTGATTCTCAAGAAGAGACAATTTTGCCCCACTCCCACCCTTTCAGAGGACACTTGCAATGTCTAGAGATATTTGTGGTGATCACAACCTAGGAGGGAGGTATTACTGGCATCTCGTAAGGATGCTGCTAAACATTGTACAATGCACAGGATAGTCTTCTACAACAAGGAATTAACCAGCCCCAAATGTCAACAGTGCTGAGGTTGAGAAGCCCTAAATTAGAGAAATAAATATTATGGATGTTCTGATCAAAGACATAACATTTATGAAGGCCACATATTCATGACATTCAGGTAAGTTGATATCATTTGAATTTTTATGAAGTCAGCGATCACTCAGTGTCAGAAAGGGTCTAAGTAGGAAAAGAGAAACAACTCTAAATATTTACAGTGGAGGCTATTTAATGCAGAGCATTGGTGACACAAGTGATAAAAGGACTGCAAATCCAAACAGGAGATACCGAAGAAACCCTGAGATTAGTAACAGTATGAAACTGCTAACATCTCTAGACTTGAAATAGAAGGAGAAGGTGGTGTTAGTAGAACCCAAGGGGCAGGGTCATCTGGAAGAAACTGCAATCAGCATGGCAGGCCAGCCTTGCAGGAACTGGAGCAGCAGCATTCCACTACTACTGCCTGAGGTGCCACCTGAAGCTGACTGGGAGGAGAGGGAGGAGGCACTAGCTCGCCTTATCTCTTTATTCTCTCCTCAGATATTCTATGGATATGAGAAGCAAAGAAATGCACCTGCAGGGTCATCAGTGCCTCATTCCATCCCCACTCTACCCCATCACAAACTAAACAGATCGAGGAAGGGCAATAAATGTATCTGGAGACCAAGAGGCTCAGGGTTGTCACCATTAATCTTCATTATCTTCTGCATCCATTCTCATCTTCTATGAATGTTTTCTCTCAGAAAATTTAGGCCTTCACTTTCATAGGCAACTCCCCACCTCTCTCCAGCAAGTGGGCCACATGTCCTGCCAGTTTTGTGTCCATCTCAAGCCCATTATTTCAGGACTGTCCACTGTACTTTTCATCTCGTCCGAGTAACTTCTTAGGGTCTGAAGGTCTCTGTATGGAATAGAAAATAATTGGCTAATATAGACATAAAAACATCCATAGTAGCCACAGTCTTCATTCCTGTAATGGGTCATGAGGCCACTGCTGGTATTGATTTCAATCACATTATTTTATGATCCACTTCATGTTACTTTTGTTTTCAAACACTAGCTGGTGTACCAACCTTTTATTTCGGGAAGCTATGGAGCCTTTGTTGGACTGTCATAGTTTTCAAATGATGCTATCAAACATGGCAGTACAAAGACTTACCCAGAGAATTCCATGGGTTCCAAAAATAGTGTTTCTTATTCTCATTGTATAACAACCAGCTTATTTCCCTTGATAATTGGGATTATGCACCCCATATAAGAAATCAATACTCTTAACTAATTGTCAGTTCAATTGTCTCATGGCATGAGGCCCACCACACCAGGTGAAATCATAAGTATTGTGTCCCCTGGTTAACACACTTATCTTTTGAGAACTAAGACCTCAATAGCAGCAGAGTTTAAAGTTGTGGGGATGGAAAGAAAAACTTAAGTGGGATATTGGGTGGTGAGAGTATTCACACTCATTTCTGCCCCTTGATTCCTGGACCCATGTATTCTGTCTTTGTGGAAAAAGTATACCAGATATACAAAGTATATAATACATAATATATATACCCATAGGTATTATATCAAAGCTGATGAGATAACATTTTTCAGTGGGTCATCCAAATTGTCTATCAGGCTACTTACTTCTAGATATTGCGGTACATGGAAAGAACACTACCTTTTATGAACATGAAGTCATTGTTACATTTTTGTTATGTTGAAATGAGCTTGGAAGGGTGCTATGTGGAATACCATGATAGTGAATGAGGCATTCCTTGAGTCCACAGATAATGATTCAGAAGCATAGCAGAGAAGGAAGGAAAATCCTTATGTAGAATATGTCCTGTTACAGTGATGAAAATTTTTATGTTGGAATAAACTTGCCTTTAGAAAGATAGCTTGAAGATTCAGGGAATGACAGATAGTTAGGGTTCCATGTGAAACTTTAGTTTTGCCATTGAAGGCACTCAGCTCTAGTGGTAGGCAGATCAGCATAGTAAGGAAATATCTATTCCACTAAGCCTGTGCATAGCCTCCATTCCCAACCCCCCTCCCCCCGCCCTGGCCAATTTATACACAGGCCCACTGAGTAACTTCTGGAGTGGCTGAGGAAAGAGGTTGACTGATATCCATCCACATGCTCAGAAATATTCTCCCTTCCTGTGTCCATTCTCAGAGGCTTCTCTGTATATACCTTCCTCAGGGCCCATTAACCATCTGGGATTTATTTCTTGAAAAGAAAATATCAAAAGAGGATATGACTCTGCACTAAAACCCTAAGATGTTTTGTGTTATTTATCTATTGGGTTTTTTCAGAGAAACTACCCCGAATCCCTATTTGCCCTTATGAAACGTTGGAATTGGACCTATTAGTTCTTAAAACCCAAGTGGCAGACTGGCTTCTACTGCACCCTGTATTTGTCATACAGCATTGAGACAGTCGTATGGACTAATGGCGGGGGGTGGGGGGAGGGGTGGAAGCCTGGAACAACATAACCAAATGTGGTGTATCTTGCATTCCAAATCCAAAGTGGCTGAGCAATTGCTGTGACTCTTTCTTTCTTTCTTTCTTTTTTTTTTTTTTTACAAATAGTTTANTTACTATGATATGCCTTGCCGAAGGTCGATTCAGATTACGTGCTGTGACTCTTTCTTATAGGTAACTGTTCAAGTGTAGCACCTTTTTTTTTCACTTTGGATGAGATTTAGGGGATATTTATACATGCTCTACATGAACAAATGTTGCATTTCTTCCTTGATATGATAGGTCCCTGAAATGATAGGCTTATGGGTCCTATCTCTTACCTGTTGTCATGCATGTGTTTTATGAAGGCATACGATACTCACAATTCTATGCACATCAGTTCATCCAGCCTGATGTCATTAATCTAGTTGACAGCATGATGTACTGTGAGATTTTTATTTGATCAGGGTTTCTATGGACTATATTATGACAGTAGACAGAAGAGTTGAGACATCTCTGAGGAAACACGATAAAGATATACTGCTGTTACATGTCAAGTGAAATTGTACTGTTTTTGACAATCCTTGCTGATTTACATAAAGAAATTCTTATTTTCCACACAAGGAAATGTGTTGATTTCCTGCAGCAAAGATGCCAAATCTTCCATAGAAGCTACAGTTTTTGCAACTTCCTGATTAATGTTATGGTAATTTATATTTGTTCCACAAGACCCAGAGGTCTTGGCATTAGGTAAACAAGCAATTTAAATGGAAATAGGAAAGTAATGATCCTTCTCATATATTTAATGATGGTTGTAACCCCTGCAATTTTTCCCAGAGTTGCAATATTGGCTTTTGTTTATGATTTTACTATGAAGAAATATTTCTCAGGGTTTCAATTTGGTCCTTCTTACCAAATTAGCTCTCATTCCACAAGAATCAAATGTGCATTTATGTGAAAGAATACTTCCTCCAACTATGTATTCAAGACCAGGAAAAATAACCACAGAATTAATCTATGGATATACTAGACCCACTGTGACATGGATTTAGCCCAAACTTGATTTATCACATGACTTCTAGAAGTTCCCAGACTGGTTCTTCAAATGTGCATATTTTTCTTTGTCTAATTCAGTCACTGGTAAGTAGCTGCAGGTCTTTTAAGGAAGGTAAGAGAACTCTATGCTTCACTGCCTTAAACTGTAAAATGATAATTCCAATGTTTAATGTTTTTTTTAATAGTCCCGAGGTGTTTTTTTTTTTTTTAACACTTATCATGCCATGAATTCATAGGAAGTGAGTTCCAGCAGCTCAACCTCCTTTGGTTCTCACAAAGTGTTCCTCTCTAGGTGGAGCAGGATGGCACTTCAGTTAAACCCAAGTACCTTGGTCTTTGGCTCTTTCTTTTTCTAATTATTTTCCTTCCACATATTTCAAGTAGCTATCTTGGGTCTTTGAGCATTTAATATGCTCAATATGTACATTAATTTTCTTGGCAAGAATCTTGTGCTTGTTTGTTTACAACAATGCCAACAGCATGCTGGGTAATACCATAGCTTCTAGTTTTGCCATATTAACATTTGTGACGCACTCCTTTTTTGTTTCTTTGTTTTTTTTTTAAATTTTTTTTTAATGTTTTATTTATTTCTAGGAGAGAGAGAGAGACAGCGTGAGCAGGGGAGGGTCAGAGAGAGAGGGAGTCACAGATTGAAACAGGCTCCAGGCTCTGAGCCGGCAGTCAGCACAGAGCCTGACGCGGGGCTCGAACCCACGAACCGCGAGATCATGACCCGAGCGAAAGTCGGACGCTTAACCGACTAAGCCACCCAGGCGCCCCGAGGCACTCCTTTTTTGAACAGTACTCATTCCCTTGTGTTTACAATATCCCCTTTCTTGTAGATTCGCATATATGTGGACAAAGGAACAACTCCATGTTTTCTGAAAGGCCTAGAGAATATAGCGGGTGCCTCTCCTATTTTGCTGTGTGTTGGACATTTTGGCAAATTATTGTAAGATGGTGGTTCTGGCCAAAAGGCAATAAAATTTTTTTTTTAATTTTTAAATTTCTTGTCTTTAGCATATTTCTATTATATCATATTAGTAATTATTGCTATATGTAGTTGTCTTTTTAAATTAAGTTTTTATTTTAATTCCAGTTAGTTAATATTCAGTGTAATATTAGTTTCAGGTATAAATATAGTGATTCAACACTTCCATACAACACCAGGCGCTCATCACAAGTGCACTCCTTAATCCTCAATCAACTATTTAACCTGTACCCGCGCCTGCCTCCCCTCTGCTAACCATCAGTTTGTTCCTTATAGTTAAGAGTCAGTGTTCTAGGGGTGCCTGGGTGGCTCAGTTGGTTAAGTGTCTGACTTCAGCTCAGGTCATGATCTTGGGGTCTGCGAGTCTGAATTTCACATTGGGCTCTGTGCTGACAGCTCAGAGCCTGGAACCTACTTCAGATTCTGTGTCCATTCCCCCCACCCCCTTCACTCTCTTGCACTCTCTCTCAAAGACAAACAGTAAAAAATCAGTGTTCTATAGTTTTCAGAGTACAGATCTTTCACCTATTTGGTTAGATTTATTCCTAGGAATCCTATGGTTTTGATGCAGTTGTAAATGGCGTTGATTCTTTAATTTCTCTTTCTTCTGTTTCATTATTGGTTTACAGAAATGCGTCTGTACATTGAATTTGTATCCTGTGATTTTACTGAGATCATTTATCAGTTTAGCAGTTTTTAAGTGGAGTCTTTAAGGTTTTCTACATAGAGAATCGTGTCATCTGCAAATAGTGAAAGTTTTACTTGCTGACTTAGATGCCTTTTACCTCTTTTTATTGTCTCATTGCTGTGGCTAGGGCTTCCAATGCTATGTCCAATAACAGTGGTGACAGTGGTCCTGACTATAGAGGAAAAACTCTGAGTTTTCCCCATTGAGGATGATGTTATCTGTGTTTCCCCCCCCCATAAATGATCTTGAGGTATGTTCCCTCTAAGCCTACTTTGTTAAGGGTACTTATGATGAATGAATGTTGTACTTTGTCAAATGCTTTTTCTGCATGTATTGAAATGATCAGATGGCTCTTATCCTTTCTCTTATTGATTTGATGTATCATGTTGATTGATTTGCAAATATTGAACCACACTGAAACTCAGGAATAAACCCCACTCACTTGATCATGGTGAATGATTCTTTTAATGTATTGTTGGATTGAATTTGCTAGTATTTTGTGAATTTTTGCATCGATGTTCATTGAGGATATTGGCCTGTAGGTTTTTTTTTTGTTTTTTTCTTTGTAGTGTCTTTTATTTGGTTTTGGTATCAGGGTAATGCCGACCTTGTAGAATGAATTTGGAAGTTATTCTTCCATTTCTATTTTTTAAAAATAGTTTGAGAAGAATAGGCATTAACCCTTCTTTAGAGGTTTGCTAGAATTTGCCTGTGAAGTCATCTGGTCTTGGGCTTTTGTTTGTTGGGAGCTTTTTGATTAATATTCAATTTCTTTGATGTTTATTTGTCTGTTCAAATTTCTCTTTCTTCCTGTTTCAATTTTGATAGTTTAAAGTTTCTAGAAACTTATCCATTTCTTCTAAGTTGTCAAATTTGTTAGCATATAGTTTTTCATAATATTATCTTATGATTGTTTGAATTTCTGTGGTGTTGGTTAGTATTTATCCTTTTCCATTTGTGATTTTATTTATTTGAGCCATGTCTCTTTTTTCTTAATGAGCCTGGCTAGAGGTTTCTCTCTCTCTCTTTTTCAAAGAACTCATTCCTTGTTCTATTGTTTGATTTTTTTTTTTTAGTTTTTATATCACTTATTTCTGCTCTAATCTTTAGTAACTCCTTCCTTCTACTGGTTTTAGGTTTTGTTGGTTGTTCCTTTTTCTGGCTCCTTTAGGTATAAGGTTAGATTGTTTATTTAGATTTTTCTTGCTTCTTGTGGTTGACCTGTATTGCTATAAACTTCCCACTTTGAGCCACATTTGCTTCATCCCAAAGGTTTTGGACCCTTCCTTCCTTCCTTCCTTCCTACCTTCCTTCCTTCCTTCCTTCCTTCCTTCCTTCCTTCCTTCCTTCCTTCCTTCCTTCCTTCCTGTTTTAGGTGTACAATTTAATGTTTTAATACTTACATACAACATCTGGTACTCATCACAACAAGTGTACTCCTTAATCCCCATCACCTATTTAACCATACTTCCACCCACCTCCCCTCTGGTAACCATCAGTTTGTTCTTTATAGTTAGAGTCTGTTCCTTGTTTTGCCTATCTCTTTTTGGCCCATTGTTTGTGTTGTTTCTTAAGTTCCACACATGAGGGAAGTCATATGGTATTTGTCTTTCTCCGACTGACCTATTTCAGTTACCATAATACTTTCCAGGTACATTCATGTCATTGCAAATGACACAATTTCATTCATTTTTTATGGCTGAGTAATATTCCAGTATATATCACATCTTAAGGGCTGGTCATCAGTCCATCAGTCGATGGACACTTGGGTTGTTTCCATAATTTGGCTATTTTAGATAATGCTGCTACAACATCAGGGTGCATGTATCCCTTCAAATTAGTATTTTTTAAAAATGTTTATTTTATTTATTTGGAGAGAGAGAGATGGGATGGGCAGAGAGAGAGTATCCCAAGTAGGCTCTGCACTGTCAGCACAGAGCCCAATGCAGGGCTTGAACCCACGAACCATGAGCTCATGATCTGAGCTGAAATCGAGTCAGAAGCTCAACAGACAGAACCACAGGCATCCTCAAATTAGTATTTTTGTAATCTTTGGGTAAATACCTAGTAGTGTGATTGCAGGTAGCTGTATTTTTGAGGTCACTGTGATTTAACGTTTTGAGGAAACTTTGTACTATTTTCCAAAGTGGACGTACAAGTTTGCATTCCCACCAACAGTGTATGAGGGTACCCCTTTCTTCACATCCTTGCTAGCGCCTGTTGTTTCTTTTGCGTGTGTGTGTGTGTGTGTGTATTTTAAATTTTCTTTAGTTTTTATTTTAAATTCTGGTTAGATAACATACTGTGTTATATTAGTTTCAGGATACAATTTAGTGATTCAACACTTACAACATCTTGTGCTCATTACAACAAGTGCACTCCTTAATCCCTATCACCCATTTCACCCATCCCACCATCCCCCTCCCTTCTGGTAACCATCGTTTGTTCTCTATAGTTAAAAGTATGTTTCCTGGTTTTCCTCTTTCTTTTATCCTCCCATGATCATTTGTTTTATTTCTTAAATTTCACACATGAATGATATAAGATGGCATGTGTCTTTCTCTGACTTGTTTCACTTAGCATAGTATATACTAGCTCCATCCACGTCATTGCAGACAGCAAGATTTCATTCTTTTTATGGCTGAGTAATATTCCATTGTATAGATATACCACAACTTCTTTATCCATTCATCAGTTGATAGAAATTTGGACTCTTTCTGTAATTTGGTTATTGGTCTTTAATTTTCATTGCTTTTGTGTTGCCTTTTTTTTGCTTTGGTATAGGTAATGCTAGCCTCAAAACAACTTAGGAAGTGTTTTCTTTTTGTTTCTGGTTTACAGGAGTTTGATTAAGACTGGTTTCAATTCTTTAATTATTTGGTAGAATTCACCACTGAAACTGTTTAGTCCTGACTCTTCTTTGTTGGGATGTATGCTTTTTTTAGTAAGACAGTTAATAGTCTTTTTGGGTTTTTGTCACTTTAAATATGCATGAATCATTCTGCTCTAACATCACTCCATTCCTTCCTCCATCCTTTCTACTTTTTGGCCCTGAAAATTACATCTTCATTTAAGCCCAACAATGTAGTTTTAATGGTATTGCTTTATACAATTGCCTTTAGTTTGCATTCCCACCAAAAGTACAAGAGGGTTCCCATTTCTGCACATCCTTACCAGAATCTATAATAGTCTCCTGATTTGTTCATTGTAGTCACTCTGACTGGCTTGAGGTGTTATCTCAGTGTGGATTTGATTTGTATTTCCCTGATGATGAGTGACATTGAGCATCATTTCATCTATCTGTTGGCTATCTGGATGTCTTCTTTGGAGAAGTATCTATTCATGTTTTCTGCCCATTTCTTCACTGGGTATTTGTTTTTCTTTCTTTCTTTTTTTTTANTCTCCCTGGGTATTTGTTTTTCACGTGTGGAGTTTGGTGAGTTCTTTATAGATTTTGGATACCAGCCCTTTATCTGATATGTCATTTGCAAATATCTTTTCCCATTCTTTCGGCTGCCTTTTTAGTTTTGTTGATTGTTTCCTTTACAGTGCAGTAGCTTTTTATCTTGATGAGGTCTTAATAGTTCATTTTTGCTTTATTTACCTTGCTTTTGGAGAAGTGTCGAGTAAGAAATTTCTGTGGCTGAGGTCAAAGGGGTTGTTTCCTGAGTAATCCTCTAGGATTTTGATGGTTTCCTGTCTCACATTCAGGTCTTTCATCCATCTTGAGTTTATTTTTGTGTATCATGTATGAAAGTGGTCTAGTTTCATTCTTCTGCATGTTGCTGTCTAGTTCTCCCCACATTATTTGTTAAATAGACTGTCTTTTTTCCATTGGATACTGTTTCCTGCTTTGTCAAAGGTTAGCTGGACATACATTCATGGGTCCAGTTCTGGGTTCTCTATTTTTATTCTATTGGTCTATCTGTCTGATTTTGTGCCAACACTATACTGTCTTCATGATTACAGTTTTGTAGTAGAGGCTAAAGTCTGGGACTGTGTTGCCACCCACTTTGTTTTTCTACTTCAATATTACTATTGTGGCTCCATACACTTTTTAGGATGGTTTGTTCTAGCTTTGAAAAGAATGTTGGTGCAATTTTAATTGGGATTGCATTGAATGTGTAGATTGCTTTGGGTAGTATTGGCATTTTAACAGTATTTATTCTTCCAGTCTATGAGCATGGACTGTTTTTCCATTTCTTTGTGTCTTCTTCAATTTCCTTCATAAACCTTCTATAGTTTTCAGCATACAGATCTTTTACATCTTTCGTTAGGTTTATTCCTAGGTTTTTTATGGTTCTCAGTGTAATTGTGAATGGGATCAGTGTCTTGATTTCTCTTTCTGTTGCTTCATTATTGGTGTATAAAAATGCAACCAATTTCTGTACATTGATTTTGTACCCTGAAACTTTGCTGAATTCATGAGTCAGTTCTAGCTGACTTGTGGTGGAGTCTGTCGGTTTTTCATGTAGAGTATCATGTTGTCTGCGAAAAGTGAAAGACACTGATTCAATTGAGACTCTCTCAGATAGTAGAATCTTTGTCTCCCCTCCCCTCTTTTTCACCAGGTTTGTATGTGACAACATTCTCTTTGATCCCTAGCATTTGCAGATAATTTCCCATACCTCCATCTTTGGAACATTTGCTATCAGTCTTTCCATCACATTGCATGTGGATAATCTGCTGACCCAAGTCACCCACTGTCATAGCTCCTGACTTACTATGATAGTTCCCAACTCAACCCATGTTATGTCTTAGTGATTGTATATCCATGCCAATGGATTAGCACAATAGCCTCAGCCTCTGACATTTGTAATCTCCTCTCTTCCAACACTCCTGTCCCACCTCCATCCACATCCTCTCTCTTCTGCTCACAACACTAGCTGTTGTCATTACAAACATAGTAAACTCATTATGTCATTTACAAGCCTCTCATTGTCTTATTACCAGCTATTTCCACTTAGTCTATCTAATCTTTGACGTTTATATTACTTTATTATCATCAGGGTCTGAAAATCTCTACTTTACATAACTTTGTCACAACTTCTCCTTACCTAAACTTCCACATGCTAGCTTTATAATCACGTCCTGCAAAAATATGTGATTCCATCCCTTTTTCTTTCCACTTCATACTCCTAATTACACAAAAGACAACCCGCATTAAATCTAGTATTTTGCCTCGTCCATGGCATCCTAGTTAGATAAACATGGCTGGAGAAAAACATAAAAGAGTGTACATGAAGTTATACCAAATTTCTCAATACTAATTCCAGTGGGATTCTATCTCTTCTAAAAACATATCTCTTCTAAAGTATTTCTACTGTATTCACTTTCTCACTTCCCTTGATCATTATTTCATAACATTTTCTGTATTCTCAAAACACCGACATATGGTCTGCCAATGTCGTTTTGACATCATGTTGCATATTTTTATTGATATATATTTGATGTGTAGTATTATGGCAGTGTTGGGTATAATACATAAAATTTTATATTTTTATATATCACAAAATGATCACTACAGTAAGTCTGGTTAACATTCATCACCACACAGTTATAAATTTTCTTCATTATGACAACATTTAAGATCTACTCTTTTAGCAACTTTCAAATATACGGTACAGTATTACTAACTATAGCTATTGCACTGCACGTTATAGTTCCATAATTTATTTCTTTTAAAACAGAAACTTTGTACCTTTTAACCATGTCAACTATTTCTCCAATCACCTAAACCCCACCTCAGGCAAACACCAATCTGTTATTTTTATTTTTATTTTTTATTTTGTTTCCTTTTTTTTATTTTATTTTATTTTATTTTTTTACAAATAGTTTATTGTCAAATTAGTTTCCACATAACACTCAGTGCTCATCCCCAAAGTGCCCTCCTCCATGCCCATCCCCCCCTCCCCCCCACATCCATCAGTCCTCAGTTTTTGTCAGCATTCAAGAGTCTCTCATGGTTTGCCTCTCTCCCAATCTGTTATTTTTATCTATGAGTTCAGTGGGATGTTTTAAATTTTTTTTATTGCATATATAGATGAGACCATACAGGTTTGTTTTTCACTCTCTGACTTATTTTATGTAATGTCATGTCCTCAAGGTTCATCCAGATTGTCACAGATGCAAGATTTTTATTTTTAATGGCTGAATAATATTCCATTGTATTCAATGCATTTCATTGATCATATCTATCTATTATCTATCAATTTATCTATCAATATCATCTATCTAGATTTTTCTTTATTCATTCAATCATTAATGAACTTCATATTTCATTTAAAAAAGAAAACAGTGAAAAAACTTCAAAATAATTTTACCACTATATCATACCTTTTTAATATACTTGCTGAGAAAAGTACCCTTCCCCTCTGGTGCAGTGAATGAATTGTCTATGTTTCTAATTAGTAATCCATCCACTTGTGCAATAAATCTGGAAATTCTCCTTCTTTCTCAAGACCCTCTCTTCTGTTATTCCTTTCTCTCATGCATTATAAAAAAAAAGTCTCCATCAACATGCAAAAAATGTGTTGTCTTTTTGCACATTTCTTGTTCTCTTCCTGTTGAGCAATACTTCTCTCAATAATCATCTTTACCCCTGTCTCCAGTTTATCACATCTCAGTTGCTCTTGATCCCGGGAAGTGCTGGCCTAAAAAAATGCCTGTAAATTCTGCCCTTTCTTGTAATGGGATGTGTGGTTCCACTCAAGAAATGGTCTTTTCTTCCAAACCCTTGAATATAGGTTGGCCTTTGACACACTTTGGCAAGTCCCTATGGGGTAAATGTGACATAACCAGGCTCTTGATAAATGCCTGCAGGCAAGCCTTGCTCTTTGCCTTAGGATCCATCATACCACCACGTGAAACAGCCTAGCCTATTAGAGGATGAGAAAGACACATGGAAGAAATTTTCAGCTGGTTTCCAGAATTTTGTGTGGGACCATTGCACTTTAAGGAAAATTGGAATCCATATGAGACACCAGTCATTCTCTAGTCAAGACGTTCCCACACTTTCATGAAGGAGTCCAACAAAGAAGTGAAAGGGGTGAGGCTCAAAAATCACATATGATCTGGGGCGCCTGGGTGGCTTAGTCGGTTAAGCGTCCGACTTTCGCTTAGGTCATGATCTCGCGGTTCGTGGGTTCGAGCCCCGCGTCCGGCTCTGTGCTGACAGCTAGCTCAGAGCCTGGAGCCTGTTTCAGATTCTGTATCTCCCTCTCTCTCTGACCCTCCCCTGCTCACGCTGTGTCTGTCTGTCTGTCTGTCTCCTAGAAATAAATAAAAAAATATTTTTAAAAAAAATCACATATGATCTGACTCCATATATATGAAATATCCAAATATGCCTAAGTCTGTAGATAAAAAGCAGATATTGGTTGCCATGGAATGGAGAGAGGGAGGAGAGAGGAGTGACTGGGGATTCTGTGGTTTTCTTTGAGAGCAATAAAATGTTTCAAAGCTTAATGCAAGTTGTGGTTGCACAACATTGCAAATGTAGGTTCCACTGAATGGCACAAAATAAGATGGCTAATGTTATGTTTTATTAATTTCATCTCAGTAATGCATATAAATATACATATAAATGATTTAAACTATATGCATCAAGGTATAAAAATAATGATATATCATAAACACTTTAAATTTCTCAGATATTTAAAAAAAGCTTTATATTTAAGAATTCTGTTAACACAATGATCTATATTAATACCTGAAAAACGAAAGGCGCATGGTATTTTAGTAAATAAGGTACACTAATATATATTTAAGATGAATTTATGACAAAATAAAACCTTATAATATATTATAAATACAAAGAAGATTTTAAATTTATGCAAGAAAGGTAGCTAATATAAACATAGAACAAACAACCAATTATGGTACCCAACTAATTCTCTTTTAAGTGAGAAGTATAAAAAGTGTACTGCCTATCATGTCCCAATTTTTAATTGCATTGGAACTCTTAACATATGAAGAAAAGAATTGAAAGAAGGATAAGCATTCCCAAAACCAAAAATGTGATTGTTCTTATTCACTGATGATAGTATGGTCTACACTGAAAATAAGTTTAAAACTCTAGAGAAAAGTATTACAGTAGGTAACACAGCTATTTATTTTAACTGGTATTTCCATAGGTAGACAATGTAATTTTAGAAACTATAGGATTTAGAATGACAATAATACTATGAGGTAACTTCAAATTTATATGAGCATTTCTAGAATAAAACTGCAGAAGTCAATTGAAAGCTGTTAAGAGAGACATAGTGGTAGTACATACGATGTTTATAAATCAGAATACCCCATATCATAGAGTGCTGCCACACGTCAAACATATCTAAAACATTGCAACTTTCCATAAAATCTAAATCTAAATCACTTCCTTATTTTGACTTGGAAATTTTCTATGTAAATTTTGTTTTCGAGATCAGAGAAAAATGAAGAGGCAAGAAACATGAACAGGAAAACAAGGCAGTAAAAAACTCACATGTTTTTGTGATGAGCACTGCATGTTGTATGGAAGTGCTGAGTCACTATATTGTACATCTGAAACTAATATTACACTGTGTGTTAACTAACTGAAGTTAAAAAAAATTTTTTTTTAATGTTTATTTTTGAGAGAGACAGAGAGCCAGCTGGGGAGGGGCAGAGAGAGAGGGAGACATAGAATCCAAAGCAGGCTCCAGGCTCTGAGCTGTCAGCACAGAGCCATGACACGGGGCTCAAACCCACAAACTGCAAGCTCATGACCTGAGCCAAAGTCCAATACTTACCTGAGCCACTCAGAAGCCACAACTAACTGGAATTTGAATAAAAACTTTTAAAACATAAAAAATTAAAATAATAAAAATAAAAATAAATGTTTAAATAAATGAATAGATCAGTGGAGGATATGAAAGAAAATGAGAGAGGGGCCTGGGTGGCTCAGTCAGTTAAGGGTCCGACTTCAGCTCAGGTCATGATCTCATGGTTGGTGGGTTGGAGCCCCGTGTTGGGCTCTGTGCTGACAGCTAGCTCAGAGCCTGGAGCCTGCTTCTGATTCTGTGTCTCCCTCTCTCTCTGACCCTCCCCTGCTCACGTCATCTCTATCTCAAAAATAAATAAAACATTAAATTTTTTTAATATTTGCCAACTATTTACTGAGTGTCCAGATTTCAATACCCAAGGTTTTTTTTAAAATTTTATTTATTTATTTTAAAGTTTATGTGTTTATTTTGAGAGAGAGAGAGAGAGAGAGAGAGAGAGAAGAGGCCCATCCAAGCAACTCCATGCCGAACCCGATGTGGAGCTCAAACTCAAGAAAACATGAGAACATGACCTGAGCCGAAATCAAGAGTTGGATGCTTAACCGACTGAGCCACCCAGGCGCCCCATTTATTTTGTATTTAATGTTTGTTTATTTTAGAGAGAGTGTGTGTGCGCAAGTGGGGGAGGGGCAGAGAAAGAGGGAGACAGAGGCTCCGAAGCAGCTTCTGCACTAACAGCAGCAAGCCCAATGTGGGTCTTCAACACACAAACTGTGAGATCATCACCTGAGCCAAAGTCGGATGTCTAACCAACTGAGCCATCCAGGCACCCCTCAATATCGAAGGTTTTAAAAGTCATTGATAATTCACATGGCTAAATATTACTTATAAGCTTGTACTTTTCAATGTAGGCCAAGCATCAGTAAACAAAGAGATACAATTGGTACTTTAATTGTGATCCTATTTTTCATGCAAGCAGCATAATAACTATCATCTTAGAATGTAAATGAAGGATAAAAGGTTTACTGGTGGAGGGAAGATCCTAGAACATTGAAAATAGTGATCAGGAAGGACACTGTCTTGCAGATGAGGTTTCAGCAATCTCTGAAGGAAGTCAGGAAAAGAGCATCAAGGAATCTGGGAGGAGAGTACTGCAGCCAGAGGAAGAGACCCATCAGCTGATGAGGGTAGAGGGGGTGATGTGAGGGCAGGGAGAGGGCTAGCAGCCCAGGTCATGTCTGGTTTAGTTAGCCATTAAAAGGCTTACTTTTGCCATTATTCTGAAAAAAAAAATTGATGGACATACACAATTTTTGCCGATTGTGACCTGGGCTGGGATGTTGCTAGTTTTCTCTTTTCATGTTGTCATCAAAATTCTGTAGTTACCTTACAAGCTTCAGTCCCCTATGTAGTGCCTCCTAGATGGCACAGTCCCTTTTGCTCAATAGATTATTTAAGAATCGCTTAGTGGACCTGTCCCCTCCTTTTCTACCACTACTGAGCTTCCACTCTTTGTTTCGCAGCAGGTCTGCTTGAGGATCCACAGATGTACCTAGCTGCTTCATTCTTTTGTCTTTGTTCAAGATCTCCTTTTGACCTGGAAGACTTTTCCCTCTTCCATTTGTCCAGCTCATTACAACTCATCCTTCAAGCCTCACTTAGACCTCATTTCCTCCATGAAAGCCTTTCATGACAACCCAGACTGGGCCATGGAGCTCTGGTTTGTACCCCAGCATCAGAATAACGCTTTGTGTGACATGGTAGTTTGCGATACTACCTAAGTGGGAAATTCTGAGCATTTGAACATCTGACTAATGTTTTGAGAGCATAGACATGGGTAAGTCTGGTGCCCCACTCTGCAATCTCATTCCAAGTCCAATTTGGAAGGGAAAATAATAAGATTCCCCACAAAGTTTTGGGAATTTCGGAGTGTGCCCCCGCATGAAAGGAAGATACTGTGCAACATGGAAGAAAGCCTAGGTTGGTTTTTACATCCCTAGAGTGTCTTAGGATGACAGCCCAATTGTCAATGTGCCTTCCAGGGCAGTACATTAGTAGCTGAGATTTTAATTATGAAATAAGAGATGATGGCTGTGTCCTGTGTGTCTCTGTGTAGAATCTGACACAACAATACACATCTTGGTAGATGGAGGCATGGACAAGTAACACCTGGAGATCAGCCTGGCCGGCATCAAGATATTACAAAGTCTCTGAAAATTTAGACCCAATCCTGCGGTTTCAGAAAAGAGAAACTCTGAGTATGCTAAGATTACTTGGAATTGCTTTATGGAATGTGAACTCTGAATGGAAATTAAATTCAGTAATGAAAAAAATAGTAACTCAGCCTGCTTCATACATCCGCGAAGGCAGCCTCAGATTTATAACAATTTTCTTTTCATATCTATGTCCCATAGCCTGTATCAACACCAGGCACATCAAAATCACTCCTCAAAGTTTCCGGAAATCCACTTTCCACATGCTTCCAGAAGACAACCCCTCCCTGAAACCACTTAGTGTTCAGAATAGGAGAGGAAGGTGGAGAGACTCTCTATCAGCATCATCCCTGAGGATGGGGGGGAAGCAGGGAAACCTGCACACTTGAAACCCAGGGATGTGTAGTAATGGCAGTGAATAGGCTTTTTAGGTGGGTGGGAGTGACCTTGGGCATCTTCCATGATATTTTGTGAGGGAAACATGTTTGAACAAGATGAGGGTTCCTGCAGGCAGAAGAAACAGTGTTACTTTCTATGGAATTAATAATCCATAATCCTAAAAACACTTTAATCCAATCTCAGTTATATATAAAGATTGAAAGCATAAAATAAAATATTTATTTTAAAGGAATTTTGAGATGGAATAAACTTTTACTGACAATTTTTTTGAAAATTCAAAATGTTGTTCTAGTTATATCTCAATGAAATAAAAGATTGAATTAAATAGTTTTTATATTCAGTGACTTCGAGAGTATAATGGACAAAGTTCTCTCAGTCCAAGTTCTTCTTGAAGTAGAATAGTATGCATGCCCATCTGTTATCAATTAAGCATAATTCTGATTAAATACGGGACAAAGACCATCGAGATGTCTTTATAATAATAATTACTATTACTATTATTTAATTCCAGTGTAGTTAACATACAGGTGTACAGTATAGTGTTTCAACACTTCCATATATTAAGTGTATATTAATTTCAGATATAAAATGTAAACTGGTGCAGCCCCTCCAGAACTCCCCTATGGACCCATCAATAGCACTGCTAGGAATTTACCCAAGGGATACAGGAGTGCTGATGCATAGGGGCACATGGACCCCAATGTTCATAGCAGCACTCTCAACAGTAGCCAAAACATGGAAAGAGCCTAAGTGTCCATCAACTGACGAATGGATTAATAAGATGTGGTTTATCTATACAATGGAATAATACTACATGGCAATGAGAAAGAATGAAATCTGGCCACGTGTAGCAACATGGATGGACCTTGAGGGTGTTATGCTGAGTGAAATAAGTCAGACAGAGAAGGACAGATACCATATGTTTGCACGTATAGGAGGATTAGGAGGAACTTAACGGAGGACCATGGGGGAGAAGAAGGGGAAAAATAGTGGGGGAGAGGGAGGGAGGCAAACCATGAGAGACTCTTGAATGCTGAGAACAAACTGAGGGCTGATTGGGGTGGGGGAGAGGGGAAGGGGGGGATGGGCATGGAGGAGGGCACTTGTGGGGATATAACTGGGTGTTATATGGAAGCCAACTTGACAATAAACTATTTAAAAAATAAAAATAAAACACAGTGTTTCAAAACAATAAACAAATATATAAAATATAGTGTTTCAACATCTCCAGACATCACCCAGTGCTCATCACAAGTGCCCTCCTTAATCAGCATCACCTATTACACCCATCCCCCTACTCACCTCCCCTCTGGTAACCATCAGTTTGTTCTATGTAATTAAGAGTTGTTTCTTGGTTTGCTCCCTTCCCTGTCTCTCTTTTTCCTCTTTGTTTATTTTTCTGTTTCTTAAATTTTACATGAGTAAACTGATATAACATTTGTCTTTCTGTGACAGACTTACTTTGTTTAGCATTATTGTTTCTAGCTCCATCCGTGTCATTACAAATGGCAAGAAATCTTTTTGATAGCTGATATATATACATCACATCTTATCCATTCATAGTTGATAGACACTTGAACTGCTTCCATAATACGGATATTGTAAATGGTACTGCTATAAACATGGGGATGCATGTATCCCTTGAATTCGTGGTTTGTATTTTGGGGGTAATGCAGTAGTGTGATTACTGGATCAAAAGACACTTCTATTTTTAACTTTTTCAGGAACTATACTGTTTTCCACAATGGCAGCACCAGTTTGCATTCCCACCATGAGCAAGAAGACTCTCTTATCTCCATGTCTTCACCAACACCTGTTATTTCTTGAGGTTTTTTTGTTTGTTTGTTTGTTTTAGCTGCTCTGACTGGTGTGAGATGATATCTCATTGCGGTTTTGATTTGTATTTCTTTGGGGGTGAGTGATGTTGAGCATCTTTTCATGTGTCTGTTAGCCATCTGGATATTTTCTTTGGAGAAATGTATATTCATGTCTTCTGCCATTTTTAAAAATTTTTAAAAATTTTATTTAATTTGAGAGACAGAGAGAGTAAAGGCGGGGCGGGGCGGGGGAGACAGAGGGGGAGAGAGAGAATCTCAGGCAGGCTCTGTGCTTTCAGTGCAGAGCCTGATGCGGGACTTGAACTCACAAACTGTGAGATCATGACCTGAGCTGAAACCAAGTTCGGACACTTAATCAACTGAATCACGCAGGTTCTTCTGCCTATTTTTAATTGGATTCTGTGTTTTGGGAGTGTTGAATTGTATCAGTTCTTTTTATATTTTGGATACTAACTTTTTGTCAGATGTTGTTTGCAAATATCTTCTCCTTCAGTAGGTTGTCTTTTAGTTTTGTTGATATGTTCCTTGCTGTGCAGAGGTTTTTATTTTGATAAAGTCCAAAGAGTGTATTTTTGCTTTTATTTCCCTTGCCTCAGGAGACGTGTCTAGAAAAATGTTGTTATGGCTAATGTCAGAGACATTATTTCTTGTGCTCTCTTCTAGAAATGTTATGGTTTCAGGCCTCATAATTAGGTCTTGAATCCATTTGTGTATAGCGTAGAAAAAGTGATCCAGTTTTATTCTTTTGCATGTAGCTATCCAGATTTCCCAGCACCATTTGTTGAAGAGACTGTCTTTTACCCACTAGATATTTTTTTTCCTGCTTTGTTGAAGATTAATTATCGTATAATTTGGGGTTTATTTCTGGGCTTTCTATTCTGTTCTCTTGATCATGTGCCTATTTCTGTGCCCGTGCCATACTGTTTTCATCACTACAGCTTTGTTATATAACTTGAAGTCAGGAATTGTGATACCTCCAATTTTCTTTTGTTTTTCAAGATTGTTTTGGCTATTGGGGACTCTTGTGGTTCCATACAAATTTAGGATTCTAGTTCTATTGAGAATGTTGGCATTTTGATAGGGATTGCCTTAAATCTGCAGATTGCCATGTGTAGCATAGATACATTAGCAATATTTGTTCTTCAAATCCATCACCGTGGAATGTATTTCCATTTCTTTGTGTCATCTTCAATTTCTTTCATCAATGTTATATAGTTCCTGAGTGTAGGTCTTTCACTCTTTGGTAAATTTTATTCCTGGATATTTTATTATGTTTGGAGTCTTTGTAAGTGAAATTGTTTTCCTAATTTGTCTTTCTGCTGTTACATTATCAGCATATCAAACACAATGGATTGCTTTAATTGATTTGTACCCTGTGACTTTCTTGACTGCATTTTCAGTTCTAGTAGTTTTTCTGTGGAGTCTTTAGGAATTACCATATATACAATCATGTCATTTTCAAATAGTGAAACTTTTCTTCTTTCTTACCTATTTCGATGTTGTTGTTGTTGTTTTTTCTAGTCTTATTGCTGTGGCCAGGACTTCCAGTACTATGTTGAATAATAGTGATGATAGTGGATAGTGGATAGCTCCTGATCTTAAGGGGAAGCTCACTTTTTCCCATTGAGTATGAAGCTAGTTGTGGGTTTTTTCATATGAGGTTTTTATTAGGTTTGGGTATGTTCCTGGCAACCTTAGTTTGTTGAGGGCTTTTATGCTGAACGGATGTTGGACTTTGTCAAATGTTTTTCTGCATCTATTGAAATGATCATATGGTTTTTATTCTTTCTCTTATTGATGTGATGCATCACATGGATTGATTTGCAAAGATTGAACCACCCTTGCAACCTGGGAAAAAACCCACTTGATCCTAATGAGTGAATTGTTAATGTATTGTTGGATTTGATGGTAATATTTTGTTGAGGATTTTCACATACATTCATCAGATATCGGCCTGTAGTTCTCTTTTGTGTGGTGTTTTATCTGGTTTTGGAATCAGAGTGATGCTGGCCTCATAGAATACATTTGGAAGTTTTCCTTCCACTTCTATTTTTTGGAAGAGTTTGAAAAAAAGAGTTACTAACTCTTTGTAAATATTTCATAGAATTTACATTTAATACTATCTGGTTCTGGATCTTTGTTGGGCTTTTTTTTTTTTTTTTTACTGATTCAATTTCTTGGACTGTTCAAATATTCTATTTCTCGAGGATTCAGTTTCAGATGGTTATTTACCCATCTCTTTTAGGTTGTCCAGTTTGCTGATATACAGTTTTTCATATTCTCTTACAAGGCTTTATATTTCTGTAGTGTTGCTTATTTCTCCTCTTCTGTTTTTGATATTCTGAAGATGAGTGTATCTTTCTTTCTCTTTCTTTCTTTCTTTCTTTCTTTCTTTCTTTCTTTCTTTCTTTCTTTCTTTCTTTCTTTCTTTCTTTTTTCTTTCTTTCTTTCCTTATTTCTGATGAGTCTGGCTACTGGTTTATTAATTTTGTGATCTTTTCAGAGAACCATAACCTGGTTTCATTGACATCTTCTATTTTTTAAAAGTTCTATGTAATTTCAGTTCTATATTATTTCCTTTCTTTTGCTTGTTTGGGTTTTTTGTTTTGTTTTGTTTTTCTAGCTCTTTTAGACATAGATTAGGACATTTATTTTTCTTCCTTCTTGAGGTAGGTCTACATTGCTATAACTTGCCATTTAGAACTAATTTTTCTACATTATAATGATTTTATACCATGCTGATCTTTTTTCATATGTCCGCTAGTAATTTCTTATTTCTTCTTTGTTTTGATGATTAGTCCATTAATTGTTTAGTAGTGTTATTTAACTTCCATATATATGTGCTCTTTTCAGGTTTTTTCTGATTGCTTTTTAGTTCTTTGTGGTCAAAAAAGATGCATGGTAGAACTTTGATCTTTTTGAAATTAATAAAACTTGTTTTATGGTTTAAGATGTGATTTTTGGAGAGTGTTTCCTGTGTCATTTACATGTGAATTCTGCTGTTTAGGATGCAATATTCTTAAGACATCTATTAAATCGATCAGGTCCATTGTGTCCTTCAAAGCCCTGTCAATGTTGATTGTCTGTTGAAATATTCTGTCCATGTAGGTTAGTGGGTGTTATTGCCCCCTACTATTCTTGTTTTACTATCAATTACTTCCTTTGTATTTTTTATTCACTCTTTTATGTATTTGGGTGCTCCTATATTAGATGTATGTATATATACAAATGTTATGCCTTCGTGTTGTATTGTCCCCTTAATGATTATATAGTGTATATGTTTTGTATCTTAAAATCCTCATATGAGAGAAGTCATATGATATTTGTCTTTCTCTGACTGACCAATGTCGCTAATCATAATACCATCTAGTTCCATCCACATAGTTGGATAATGGCATGATTTCATTCTTTTTGATTGCCAAGTAATACTCCATTGTATATCTATAGCATATCTTCTTTATCCATTCATCCATCGATGGATATATGGGCTTTTTCCATTCTTTGGATATTGTGGACTGCGATATAAACATTGGGTGCATGTGTCCTTTTGAAACAGCATACCTGTATCCCTTGGATAAATACCTAGTAGTGCAATTGCTGGGCCATAGGGTAGTTCTGTTTTTAATTTTTTGAGGAACCTCCATATTGTCTTCCAGAGTGGCTATACCAGTTTGCATTCCCACCAGCAGTGTAAAAGAGATCCTCTTTTCCCGTATCCTTGCCAACATCTGTTGATGCTTGAGTTGTTCATGTTAGCCATTCTTATGGGTATGAGGTGGTATCTCATTGTGGTTTTGATTTGGATTTCCCTGATGATGCGTGATGTTGAACATCATTTCATGTGTGTTGACCATGTTGATGAGTTCTTTTGAGAAGTGTCTGCTCCTGTCTTTAGCCCATTTCTTCACTGGATTATTTGTTTTTTTCAGTGTTGAGTTTGATAAGTTCTCTACAGGTTTTGGATACTAACTTTTTTTTTTCAGCATGAGATTTAATTTATATGTAACACTGTATAAGTTTAAGGCATATGACATTATGAATTGATACATGTATGTATTATGAGATGATCATTGCAATAAGGTTAACAAACTGAGGACTCATGGGTGTGGGGGGGAGGGGGGAGATGGGCATGGAGGAGGGCATTTGTGGGGATGGGCACCGGGTGTTATATGGAAACCAACTTGACAATAAACTATCTGTAAAAAATAAATAAATAAAAGTGAAAAAAAAACAAATTTTAAATATAAGGAAATTATCAAAATTCTCAACACACATAAAACATGGATATTAACTTTTTATCTGATATGTCGTTTGTAAATGTCTTCTCCCATTCTGTCAATTGCCTTTCAGTTCTGCTGATTGTTTCCTTCACTGTGCAGAAGTTTTTATTTTTATGAGGTCCCAGTAGTTCTTTTTGGCCTTTGTTTCCCTTGCTTACAGAGACGTGTTGAGTAAGAAGTTGCTGCAGACAAGGTCAAAGAGGTTCTTGCCTGTTTTCTCTTCAAGGATTTTGAAAGCTTCCTGTCTTACGCTTAGGTCTTTCTTCCATTTCGAGTTTATTTTTGTGTATGGTGCAAGAAAGTGGTCCAGGCTCATTTTACTACATGCTACTGTCCAGTTTTCCCAGCACCACTTGCTGAAGAGATTGTCTTTATTCCATTGAATATTCTTTCCTGCTTTGTCAAAGATTAATTGGCCATACATTGGTGGGTCCATTTCTGGGTTCTCTATTCTGTTCCATTGATCTTGTGCCAGTACCATACTGTCTTGATGATTACAGCTTGGTAATACAGCTTGAAGACTGGAATTGTGATGTCTCCTGCTTTGTTTGTCTTTTTCAAGATTGCTTTTCCTATTCCAGGTCTTTTCTGCTTCCATACCAATTTTAGAATTGTTTGTTCTAGCTCTATGACAAATGCTGGTGTTATTTTGATAGAGATTACATTGAATATGTAGATCGCTTTGGGTAGTATTGATATTTTAACCATATTTGTTCTTCCTATCCAGGAGCATGAAATATTTATCCTTTTTTTGTGTGTGTCCTCTTCAATTTCTTTCATAAGCTTTCTACGGTTTTCAGTGTATCGACGTTTCAGCTCTTTGGTTAGATTTATTCCTAGGTATTTTATGGTTTTTGGTGCAATTGTCAATGGGATAGATTCTTTGATTTCTCTTTCTGTTGCTTCATTGTTGGTGTATAGGAATGGAACCCATTCCTGTGCATTGATTTTATATTGTGCCACTTTGCTGAATTCATGAATCAGTTCTACCAATTTTTGGTGGAATCTTTTGGGTTTTCCACATCGACTATCTTGTCATCTGCGAAGAGTGAAAGTGTGACCATGTCCTGGCCGATCTGGATACCTCTCGTTTCTTTGTGTTATCTGATTGCTGAGGCTAAGACTTCCAATACTATGTTGAATAACAGTGGCGAGGGTGCACATCCCTGTCTTGTTCCTGTCCTTAGGGCAAAGCTCTCAATTTTTCCCCATTGAGGATGATATTAGCGGTTGGTCTTTCATATATGGCTTTTATGGTCTCGAGGTATGATCCTTCTATCCCTACTTTCTTAAGGGGTTTTATGAAGAAAGAACGCTGTATTTTGACAAATGCTTTCTCTGCATTTGTGGAGAGGATCATTCAGATTTTATCTTTTCTTTTATTCATGTGATAATTCACATGGATTGTTTTGTGGATATCAGACCAGTCCTGCCTCCCAGGTGTCAATCCCACTGGGTCATGGTGCATAAATTTTTTAATGTATGGCTGGATCCAGTTGACTAATATCTTGTTGAGGATTTTTCCATCCATGTTCATCAGGGAAATGGATCTATAATTCTCCTATTTTGAGTGAGTCTTTGTCTGGTTTTGGCATCAAGGTAATGCTGTTTTCATAGAAAGAGTTTGAAAGTTTTCCTTCCTTTTCTTTTTTCTTTTTTTTTTTTTGAACAACTTCAAAAGATAGGTGTTAACTCTTCCTTAAATGTTTGGTGAGGAATTTCCCTGGAAAGCTATCTGTCCCTGGACTCTTGTTTTTTTTCTGGAGGGTTTTGATTACTAATTTAATTTCTTTACTAGTTATGGGTCTCTTCAAATTTTCTATTTTGGTGGCTTATATGTTTCATGAAATTTGTCCATTTCTTAACAGTTGCCCATTTAAGTGATATGTAATTACTCATATGATTCTCTTATTATTGTTTTTATTTCTGCTGTATTGGTTGTGATCTCTCCTCTTTCATTCTGGATAATATTTATTTGGGTCCTTTCTTTTTTGTTTTGATCAAACTGGCTTGGCATTCTTCATCTCTTGTTAGAGTCTTTATTTTAAATTCTTGATTGTCTGATATACGTTTGGCTATGCCGGTTTTCTTCTGGCAACGATTAGTGTAATAGATGGTTCTTCATCCACTTACTTTCAATCTGAAGGTGTCTTTTGTCTAAAGTGGGTCTCTCGTAAACAGCATAAAGTTGGGTCTTGATTTCTTATCCATTCTGTTACCCTATGCCTTTTGATTGGAGCATTCAGTCCATTAACATTTAGTGTGAGTACTGAAGATGAGTTTATTACCATTATGTTTTTTGTAGAGTTTTTGTTTTTGTAGAGTTGGAGTTTATGGTTGTGTCCTCTGGTCCTTTCTGGTCTTAGTTGCTCTTGGTCTCTAATGTTTTTTTGTTTATTCTTCATTTGTCTTTTCTCCCTTTGGAAAGTCCCCCTCAAAATTTCTTGCAGGGCTCTTTTAGTGGTCACAAACTCCTTTAATTTTTGCTTGTCTGAGAAACTTTTAATATCTCCTTCTATTTTCAATAACAGTGTGCTGGTGTCCAGTTCTGGTCAGGTCCAGTGGTCCCTGAAAGATGAACAGTGTCGGTGAGTGAGGAAGTGAGAGAGCCACAAGAATCTTTCTGGTCACCAGGCAGGTATCTCTGTCCTATTGGTTTTGGTGTCTTTATTTATAGATCAAACTTTTACATTGCATCAGAAAATGGAATTTTTACAATGGATAGTTCTCTGTGATAAGATGTTTTTGGGAAATGTACAGAAACAGGTTTCACAGAAGTATTCTTGCAGAACTGCCCCAATTGTAGTGAGGTTGAGTAACTAAGAAAATAACAGGGTGTTCACATTTTAATAACACTAAGATTAAGTCATAGGTTTGTAGATACTTTTATCCATCCTCATTACAGCTGCCAGTGTAAGGGAAGGTGTTTGTGGAATGTAGGCCTTGGGGAAGGGACTGTTATACATCATCAGTAAGCAAAGGTATATGTGGTAACTTATGTTCTACCCTTATCTGTTCCTTCTCTCTATGTTAGGCTCTTTGTCTCCGGGCAAGACTTGATTTTCCACTTATATGCTTTATGGCACCAGAGAGCCAACCATACCTTTAAAGAGTTTAGCTCATATCCAATGCAGAGAATAGCCTCTTCGAGCACATTTACCTTTGTGTCTAGTTTTATGATTTCTTGAATAACAAGGGCATGAGAGACATTTTTGGTTAGTTGATTTACATGCTGAGCTGTATGAACCTCTTGGACTAGTACAACAGCAGAAACAGAATTGTATACATAAAGGTCAATCTTTTATGAATAAGGGTCATTAGCATGTTCATAGCTCAAGGGAAAGTATGGAGGAAAGCAGGACCTTCTGTAGACACGATGTCTGTTCCCATAATCAAAAGAAGTTCCCACAATAAGTTTCTTCACAAGGTACAATCATCATACCAAGGTCAGAATAAGAGGACAAGTTACTCTCGATACCGATCAACAAGGTACCTTGGGATTCAGTGCTGAAACAGAAATAATTGAGTGGGGGTGGATATTGGTCATCATCTGATTGGCAAGAGACCATGCAAACTTGCTTTAACCTCACCAGGAGCTTTCTCAACTACTGGGCTCAGAATGGCTCCCAACAACAGTGTTGCTGGATAAAGAATTCTTGGCTACATACTTTTCCAATTCGGCATATTGAATATATCCTGCCAGCCCTTTCTGGCTTGCCAAGTATCTGTGGCTAGGTCTGCTGCAAACCTGATCTGTCTTCCCTTGTAGGTTAAGGACTTTCTTCCCTTGCTAGTTTCATGATTCTTTCCTTGCCCGAGTATTTTGTGACTTTGATTATGATATGCTTTGTTGATGGTAGGTTTTTATTGAATCTTGTGAGAGTCCTCTGTGCTTCCTGGATTTTGATGTCTGTGTCTTTCTCCAGGTTAGGAATGTTTTCTGCTATGATTTGTTCACATAACCCTTCTATCCCCTTTTCTCTCTCTTCATCTTCTAGTGCCCCTATGATTCTGATGTTTTTCCTTTTTAATGAGTCTCTTATTTCTCTTATTCTTAAATCATGCTCTTTGTTTTAGTTTCCCTCTTTTTTCCTGCTTCATTATTCTCCATAAGATTGTCCTCTAGATCGCTGATTCGCTGCTCTGCCTCATCCATCCTTGCTGCCGTCACATTCGTTTGAAATTGCAACTCAGTTATAGCATTTTTTATTTCATCCCGACTATCTTTCACTTCTTTTATCTCCATGGAGAGGGGTTCTAATCTATTTTTGACCCCAGCTAGTATACTTATTATCGTGATTCTAAATTCTAGTTCAGACATCTTGCTTGTATCTGTGTTGATTAAGTCCCTGGCTGTCGTTTCTTCCTGCTCTTTTTTTGGGTTGAATTCCTTTGTTTCATCAATTTGAAGGAAGAAGAGAAATTAGTAGGTAAAAAAATTAAAATTAAAAAATTAAAAGCAACAGCACACACACACAAAATCAAACAAATGATGCTAGATCTTATGTGTGTTTTTTTCTGGTTATTAAAAGGAGCTTGATTGATTAGAGAAAACGGGGGAAATTTAACAAGGAAATGAAAGGAAAACGTTTGAAAACTTGAGAAAATGGATACAATGAAATAGAATAAATTGAAATGATGGAGGTAAAATATAATTTGAAAAATTTACAAAAATGTAAAAAAGTTTAGTAGAACAAAATAAAACTATTTTTAATAAAAATTATAAATAATAATAAAACTTTCATCTTTCTGCATTAAAGTAAAAGAAAAAAGAAAAAAATTGAATAGATTGACCAATGTCAATCAAAAGTGATATAGGATTGATATTGCATTGATTTCCCATAGAATTGCACGATGAAGGACTTTATAGGCCAAAACTAAGCAGGCAGAGAGATCTGTGTTGTTCATTAAGAACGTTGTTGGCCCATTTGGCTGGGGCTTAGTGTAACAGCTCTGTTCTCCACTATATGGTCCTGCCTAGTATACTGGCGTGGATTGTTGTGGCACCTCTAGATGTGTATGTGCATGCATGGGCGGGGTTAAAATGGCGTCACCAGCTAGCCATTCTCTAGTATTGGAACTCTGTGCTCTCTCTGACCAGAAATCATGCCCTTGACCTTTGTCTCCAGCTTCTATCTACTCCTCGCTTTTCTGCTTTTACACTGTCCATTAGCAAGCTGTCAGTTTGCCAGGCAAAACCTCCCTCCTGAGTTTCATCTCCTATGCAGCTGTGTTTCCAGACCTCTCACATCTGAGGGACTCCAGATTTGACCCACACAGATCCTCTGGAGGAGGGTCTCACAGAGCAATGGCTGGGTGCAGGCCACACTCAGGAACCTTCGCAGGACTGCAGCTGCCAATGCCCAGAGACTGGATCTGGGTGCCTGCCTGCTCCAGAAAAAGTTCACGAAATCCTGGAGCAGCAGTATATTAAGGATATAGAAAATCCCAACACATATCTGGCACCAGACTTCCCTTCTCATGACCTTGTTCCAGCACCAGCAAATGTTCTCGGGGGTCTGAAGGGACTGGGTGGCCACAAACCTTCTTACCAAATGTCCTTCCAGCTGTGGAACTGCTCCTCCCGGACCCCACTCTGCTCCTGGGAATTCGCCCTTTCCACCAGAACACCACCAGGTATTGAACTGCGGAGTTTCACACTCTGCACTCCCCCTGTTTATAGAGTTACAGTGGAATTTAAACCCTCTCCTCTCTCCTTTCTCCCTTTTTAGTTCAGTTCCCGTGGCTGTTTTGACTTTTCCACTTTCTTTACCGCTCCTTTTGTGAAGGGTGCGTTTCCCACACTCTCCTCCCGTCTCTGTCCTCTCTCCACAAGGAAAAACCACTATCTGCCCTCAGAAGCTTCTCTCTACCCCAGTTCACCTCTCCACATCACCTCTCTGCTGATTTCTTTCGTTCAAGTTGTACAGACTCTTTTGTTAATCCTCAAATCAGTTTTCTAGATGTGCAGGATGGTTTAGTGTTGCTCTGGCTGTATTTCATGTATGTGAGACAGAAAAACAACTTCTATGCTCTTTTGTTATCTTGGTGCCTCCCTCCACTCGATGTCTTTTGATAGGAACATTTAGTCTATTTACATCAAAAGAAATTATTGATATGTATATATTTATTGCCATTTTGTTACTTGCTTTATTATTTGTTTATTTATTTTTAGATCTTCACTGTTTCTTCCTTCCCTTGCTCTCTTCTCCCATCATAGGTTGGATTTCTTTAGTGATATACTTGGATTTCTTTCACTTTATTCTTTGCATATCTATTACTCGTTGTTGATTTGTGATTACCATTAAGTTTGTGAATAACATCTTCTGCCTATAGTTGTCTATCTAAAACTTATGCTTTCTTAAGCTTGAAACCATTTGTTACTGACCCTCCCACCTCCACATTTAGGCATATGGTGTCATTTGTCACATCTTTTTTATTTTGTGAGTCCCTTCACTGAGTTTTATAGGTATACTGTACTATTTTTTACTGCTTTTGTTCTTCCTACTTTCTTCCTCTTACTTATGGTCTTTTCTCTCCACTCAAAGAGTCCCCTCTAACATGTCTTGTTGGGCTGGTTTGGCTGTCACAAACTCCTTTAACTTTTGTTTGTTTAGGAAACACTATCTCTTATATTCTGAATGATAGGCTTGCAGGATAGGGTATTCTTGGTTGCAGATTTTTCTGTTCAGCACGTTGAATATATCATGCCATTCTATTTGTTCTGACCTGCAAGTCTCTGATGAAAAAAGTGCAGCGATCCTTTAGGTGTCTTCCTTGCATGTCAATTTTCTTTCTACCTGTTTCATTTTTTTAAAGATTATTAATTTATATTGAGAAGGAGATAAGGAGGGAGACGGAGGCAGGGACGGATGGAGAGAGAGACACAGAGACAGAGACAGAGAGAGACAGGGAGAACATGCCAGGCAGGCTCCTTGCAGTCAGCAAAGAGCCTGACACAAGGCTTGAACTCAAACCATGAGATCATGGCCTGAATTGAAATCAAGAGTTGGTAGCTTAACCAACTAAGCCATCCAGGTGCCCCTCCCCTCGCTGCTTTGAAAATACTTTCTATCATTGCTTTTTTGAATTTTTATTATTGTGTAACTTCATGTGTCCTCCTTTGGGTTGATTTTGTTAAGGGACTCTATGTGGCTCCTGGATCTGAACTTCTGTTTTCCTACCCAGATTCAGGAATATTTCACTTATTTTTTCTTCAAATAAATTTTATGCCCCCTCTTCTCTATGTTTCCCTTTCAGGATCTCTATAATGTGAAAGTTATTATGCTTGATGTTGTCATTGAATTCCCTAAGTCTATTCTCATTTTGCGTTATCTTTTTCTCTCACTTGCACACCTTGATTATTCTCACTACTCTATACTCTAGGTCACTGATCTTTTCTTCTGCTTTCTCTGGTCTACTATATATTCCATCTAGTATATTTCAAATATCTCTTATTGTGTTCTTCATCTCTGATGATTTTTTTAAATATTTCAGTTTATGGTTTCATTGATGTCCTCTACTCTTTTCTCAAGATCAGTGAGTATCATTTTCATCATTCAAATTTTTTGTCAGACATCGGACTTATGTCCATTTCACTTAGATATCTTGATATGCTTTTGACCTTTCGTTTAATTTGAGTTATATTCCTCTGTCTACTCATTTTGTCTAACTCTCTGTGTCTATTTTTGTGTATTAAGAAAATCGGCTTCATCTCCTGTTCCTGAATACAGAGGACAAGATGCACACTTTTAACAATATGTTGCTGGTCCTTTGCCACTGGGGATATCCCTACATGGCTGAGAACAGTATTGGCCAAGGCCACTCTGCAAAGCATGCATAGATGGAGTGTGCATTTTTCATGAGGTGCACTTGTCCTAGAGTACACAGTGAGGAGATCATGTTCACAATCTTTGCACTGGTATTCCTGGGGAATGGAACCACAGCACCAGAACTAGGGCACATCGAGCAGTAGGGACTGTGCACAGTATAGTATGTTAAGTAGTGAATGACAGCAACACATCAGTTTCCATAGTTGGGCCTGTGTTCACACTCAGGGGCAGAGTGGGCAATGACACCAGGCAGCTCCTTTGTTCTGGGAGTTGTCTCTCAGTGATCTCTGGCTCTCTTAGATATGCTCTGTGATTAGTAAATATGTGTCCCTCCTGAATGCATCAGGTGTTTTTCAATTGCTGCTTATGGGCTGTATCTGTATTGGCTTGTATTGTGCTATCTCTTTAAAGGTAAACTTAGTTTGCTATTGCCATCCTAGCTCTCCCAGAGCTGATCCTGTTGCGGACGAAATGACACAGAGGACAAGACACACACAAAAAACAGACACAGACACAACTCCGGCCAGAGGAACAATTCTACCCAAGCCCCTCTTGCGGTTTATTTTATACCCGGTAACTGGATACAAACTCAAATCTACAAGATGCATTCCTTTACCAATTAAGGGCAAGTAGCCAAACACCTTTCAAGGACAGGGGGGAGCAAAGGGAGGAAGCGACCACAACATGTTTACTAAGAGGCCTGCTCACAATTCCAGCCTCCTCCTTATTTCTAAGGAGGGCATGTTCCCTCGTTTGCGAGCGGACCATTAAACTTGGATATTGTGTGCAGGCCTCCTGGCAGAGCATCCTGTTTGCAGGCATGCTTTGCCCAGGCAGGGAGCCCCGTGTGCAGGCACATCCCCGCGTCCCTAACCACGCTTTCTTGTGGTCACTGTCGGGCTCCCACAGATCCTGGTGCGTTTTAAAGTTTCAGGCTTTAATCTGCTGGTTGTAAAGACTCTCAACATTTGGCTCTGCTAGTTTTCAGGGAATTCTTCTTCCTTGGGTATAGGCTTTCTGGTCTGATAGTCTGTTTCTCATCCCTCTGCCCACCTGTGGCTCCCTCCCACTCAGGCATGGCCATGACTCATTTAGCTCTCCACCACATCTCTGTCCTTTCTATCCTCTTCAATAGGCTTCTTCTCTACCTTTAGCTGTGGGGTTTGTTCTACAAGTCTTGGGTCTTTTTCTGGGTTACTTACACTGATGTGAGTGTGATCTAGTTGTATCCATGAGACAAAATGGACTGAGGGTCCTCTTATTCCACCATTTTCTCCACACAAATCTCTATAGATACTTCAACTTTTTAGTGAATTATTGGCCTAATATAAACGTTTCCTTTTTAGTTTCAATCTTTTAGTGCCCTCAAGAATCAGTTCTTTCTATTGTAAAAAGAATATGACTAAACTGTGTTACCTCATCAGTCAATCTCTGATCTCTGGCCCCAATTCCAAGCTTTCTCTTTCCCAAGAAGCTGTGAAGCACAGAGGTCTGTGCTCTAAGATTTACACATGTGCTGAGAGCAGCTGCCTTTTCAGCATTCATTTGATTACCATTTTTCATCAGAAATTTTCTACACTGTTGGTGGGAATGTGAACTGTTGCAACCCCTCTGGAAAAAAGTATGGAGGTTCCTCAAAAAAATAACAATAGAACTCCCCTATGACCCAGCAACAGCACTGCTGGGATTTACCCAAGGGATATAGGAGTGCTGATGCATAGGGCACATGTACCCCAATGTTTATAGCAGCACTCTCAACAATAGCCAAAACATGGAAAGAGCCTAAGTGTCCATCAACGGACGAATGGATCAAGAAGATGTGGTTCATCTATACGATGGAGTACTACATGGCAATGAGAAAGAATGAAATGTGGCCATGTGTAGCAACATGGATGGATTTGAGGGTGTTATGCTGAGCGAAAGAAGTCAGGCAGAGAAGGACAGCTGCCATATGTTTGCACGTATAGGAGGATTAGGAGGAACTTAACGGAGGACCGTGGGGGAGAATAAGGGGGGAAATAGTGGGGGAGAGGAAGGGAGGAAAACCATGAGAGACTCTTGAATGCCAAGAACAAACTGAGGACTGATAGGGCCTCATGGGGCCTGATGAGGGTGGGGCAGAGGGGAAGGGGGTGATGGGCATGGAGGAGAGCCCTTGTGGGGATGAGCATGGGGTGTTATATGGAAACCAACTTGAAACAAACTATTTAAGAAAAGAAATTTCTTTACTTTTTAAAAATTTTTAACATTTATTTATTTTTGAGAGACAGGGAGAGACAGAGCGTGAGCAGGGGTAGAAAGAGAGAGAGACAGACAGACAGACAGAATCTGAAGCAAGCTCCTAGGCTCTCAGCTATTAGCACAGAGCCCAATGCTGGACTCAGACTCACAAACCATGAGATCATGATCTCAGCTGAAGTCAGACACTCAACCAGGTGAGCCACACAAGTGCCCCTCCTTACATATCTTTTAACACAGTTCTTAATGAAAAAAAAGTTTCAACATTATACTGAGATTATTGTTGTTTTCTAGCAGAATTTTTCTGGTTTTCTAATATATCATAGTGTGATATCTCAGAAGTGCTAATTATTTCTTCATAAATAAAAATTTATTTTTAATACATAAAATAAATCATAAAAAATAAAAAATAAAAGTGCAAATCTTCAAAAAAATCTTCTACACCATAGAAAGTATTTCTTCAGAAAACAAAATGTACATTCAAGGTGTACTTCTAATGATGCTAACAGATACAAAGATGTCCAAATAGAAAGTCAAGTGTGTGTTTCACGAAGTATTTGAGAATAATACATTTCGCTTTGAGGACATTCACTCCATGGAGTAGGGAAGGTATGGTTATATTTAGGTACATCATTATCCATGATTAAATCAGATATAATCAACAGCATATGGTAGACTCAAGAACTGTTCGAGTCAAAAGTTCACAACAGTGTAGATATAAAACATTTTTGTCTAATTAAGGCTGTCTAGCATATACCAGCAAAGGTAGTTGCTATAACTCATCTAATAGATATGTCATATTAGGGAAGATGTCTCAAGCTAGAGGCATCCAAATAATGAGAAGTATAAATTTTTGACAATCATTTTAGAAAAGGTAAAACAGTGTCCCGTTCAGGTGCAACATGTTTTATACTATGAGTCTGGTTATTTATCTCCATATGTTCATTAAGCAAGATGGTTAGAAGAAATGGTCAAAGGAAAAATTATTTATACCCTTGAAGAATTCTATCTTACAAAAATCTTAATGTGGGAAAATGTAATCACATGCCCTTGTGCCAAAGAAGCTTTGTGAGGGTGTTAAAACCTCTAAGGGCCATGGCTGTGGAGAGGACTTCTTCATTTTTGCAAAGTTAAAGTTCAGAAATGATCGCCTATTTTTTTTGATCAGCACAAAAGGACTGATTGTTGGATAACAAGAGGAGAGAAAATTAGTAATATTTTCCAATCTTTGTACATCATGTCTATAAGTTATGTAAATGGTAAGGCAACTGTTGGTCCAGTAAAAAAAAACAAAGCAGCTCACCAGTGCCAGGATTGTGTGGGTGGCTTTGATTTCAGGAGAGACTCTTGGGCAGAGGCTGGTCCTATGGACATGTTGGACTGTCGTGTGGTGTATGAAGAAGAACTTTACCATGTATGCACTGGTCCAGATCATGAGACAAATGCAGAGAATATCTCGTAAGACCATGCCCCCTAGAAAAGCAGCCTCCTGAAGTTTATCAGGTTCTTTTCCACTACAGTATGTCAGAGAATACACTTGTCCAACTTCAGTGATATTGTAGGGGCCCACTGCAGTTATGAGGACACGAATGTAGATCAGCATGTTGGTGATCCAGAAAGAAAAGAAAGCAGGAAAAATGCACGTAGAGACTTTGGGTTTGAGCCATGCCCACCTCGAGTTTCCGGGAGTGATAATTATGGCCTGAGAAATACTCAGGAAAGATGTGGTGCAGAGGGAAACACCCCGTGTGACTCTGTATATGTACAACACTGCCTTACAACCAATGTCATCCAGAAAATTTCTGACTCCAAAGGCATTTATTATTTCCGGAATCGTACTGGAAACAAGTGTCATGATATTAGCTAAAGTTAAATGGGTGCATATCAAATCGATAGGCTTTTTCATTTGGGGCCGAAATAAAGTGTTGATATTTAACACGAGTAATAATGTGTTTCCGATAAAACCAATCCCAAATTGAGAGAGAAAAAATATTCCCAATATAATATCACTTGAAACTATTATATTCATGGCCTCTTTTACACTGGATAGACTCAACAGCCTAAAAAGAGGCACAAAATGATCTGCAAGCTGGAAAGAAATAGCAGGGCTCTATGGAGAGCCCATGAGGTATGACCACCCTTGGCAGTAGGTTGTGCAAAGTCTCTGTAACAACATTCAGGAAATTAAGAGTTAGTTCTAGAGGCATATGTCAAGGATTACTGATGTCCTGTCTGGGGAGTATTTGGTTAGAGCCAAAACATGCCTTATTTATAAAAACATTATTCTAATTCTGAGAAATAAACTGACTATCCTGAAGGATAATTTTTTGTTCATGAGAAAAACAATATTTCAGACTTATGGAGATTTTATTTAAGTTCTGGGTATGTATTCTGAATTTCATTTGATAATTTTTAAAGTCTTCAACCTTCTGTCATATACAAAGGTTGTCAATTACTAAGGTATTTTAATATTTATTATTACATTTCTATCATATGTAACACACACTATTGTTATCATTATTCACCAGAAGAACTCCATCCCTAGAGTTGCACATGACCAATTGGCTCTGTAAATTCCTTTTCCTGACCCCTTCAACATACTTCCACAAGTCCAAGACCTTTCCAGTGCACATGATGAATATCAGATCAGCTCATGAGTCCGTTCATTGCATCTTCCATCTCTGTCCTGAAAATTCACTTCTTGTCTTTGGTCTTGATGCGAAAGTCACTGTTTTGTTCTTGATCTGGAAGTCACTGCTTCCCTAGCATCTCTCTCAAGTAGTGCGATCTTTCTCTCCCCTGTGTCCTATATCACTAGTCCTGTAAGTGAGAATGCTTTCTTTGATCCCAGGCATATTCAGATAAGTCTACATTATTGCAGCTTTGGAACATTTGTCATCATTCTTTGTAGAAGTAATCTACTGACCCAAGTCACTCCACTTAGTAGCTACGGACTCATTGTGACTCTTCCCAACTCAAATTCTGTCATGTTCTTGGAGATTTAGTTCCCATACAGATGATCCGTGCAATATTCCTAGCTTCTCATATTTGTGACCTCTCTTCCAACACTCTTACCACCTCCAACCTCATCCACTCTTTCTCCTGTTCACACATTAGAGGTTGTCATTACAAATACTGTAAACTCATTGCATTTCACTGTCATGCATCCCATCCTTCTACTACCGGCTACTCTATCTAATCTCTACCTCTAGCATTACTTTGACATCATCAGTGTCTGAGAACCATTGATCTCTTTACTCTGCATAACCTTCTCTCCCTTGTGTCCTATACCACTAGTCCTGTAAGTGAGAATGTTCTCTTTGGTCTCAGGCATATTCAGATAAGACTACATTACTGCAGCTTTGAAACATTTGTCATCATTCTTTGTGACCCAGGTCACTTTCCTCAGTAGCTACTGACTCACTGTGACTCTTCGCCAATACAAAATTCTGTCATGTTCTTAGTGTTTTAGTTCCTATACAGATGATCCATGCAATACTCCTAGCTTCTCACATTTGTGACCTCTCTTCCAACACTCTTCCCACCTCCAATCTCGTCTACTCTTTCTTCTGCTCACACACTAGAGGTTGTCATTACAAATACTGTAGACTCATTGCATTTCACTGTCAACCATCTCATCCTCCTACTCCCAGCTATTTGCAACATACTCTATCTAATCTCTACCTCTAGCATTACTTTGACATCATCAGTGTCTGAGAACCATTGATCTCTACTCTCCATAACCCTCTCATAGCCTATCCTCCTTACCTAAACTTCCACAATCCAGGAAGCAAAAGTAGGTGATTCCACTACTTTATTTTTCCTACTTCTTAGTTCTCACCATAGAAACATTCAACTCCAGTTAAAATTAATATTCTGCCTAGTTCATGGCATAATTCTCAGATAATCAATGCTGGAGTAAAACACAAAGCATATTAACCACACTTACATCAAATTCTTCACCATCAAGCTCCCAGTGAGCTTTTATTTTCAGCAGCAACTTTGCTAAATTTTTTAGAGTATACCTTGAGTATTTACCTTGTCACTCATCTGGATGACTATTTCATAACTTCTTTATTTTTAAACTACTAACATATCCTCTCCCAGTCTCTCATTCAGTTGATGATACATTGCATATTTTTAATTGAGATATACTGGACATAAAACTTTATGTTAGTTTCAGATGTACAACATATGACTTGATATTTTTATGTATAGTTCACTCTTCAGAATCCACTTATATGTGAATTTTTTTAAAGTACAATACCATAGATGTATTTCTAGCTTTGTAATGTATTCTTCATGATTTTCTTAATAACATTTTTCTCTTCTAACTTTCTTTATCAGAAGAATACAGTATGCAATGCATGTAATATACAAAATATATGTTAATTGATTCTTTATGTTATCATTAATGCTTCTGGCCAACAGGAGGCAATTAGTAGTAAACTTTAGGGAAGTCAAAATTTATATGCATAGTTTCAACTGCATGGGGGTTCAGTGCCCCAAGCATTATGTTGTGCAAAGCCAATCGTATAGCAGGATGATCACCACAGCAAGTCTAGTTAACTTCCACCACCACACATAGTTGCAACTATTTTCTTGTGACAAGAACTTTTAATATTTAACTCTTAGCAAATTTCATATATAAACTATACTTTTATTATCCTCACCTTGCTGTACGCTGCATCCACAGGACTAATTCTTTTATAAGAAAGAGTTTATATCTTTTGACCCTCTTCACCCATTTTACTTACCTACCTCCAATCCCTTTTAGCAACCACCAATCTGTCCTTTATATCAATGGTTCTTTTCTAGATACCACCACATAGAAGTGAGATCATGCATTAT
Source organism: Crocuta crocuta (assembly GCF_008692635.1). Taxonomy (NCBI): domain Eukaryota; kingdom Metazoa; phylum Chordata; class Mammalia; order Carnivora; family Hyaenidae; genus Crocuta; species Crocuta crocuta. The sequence continues at coordinate 9,649,931 of NW_027533170.1, forward strand.
TTTTCTTTTTTACCTAACTTCTATTAAGTTCTATTCATGTTGTCTTAAATGGCAAGATTTTACTCACTGGACAATATCCCATTGTGAATAAGATCCATTTATATAAGTATTTGTACATAAATATATATATATGCATTTTTATTCATTCCTTTATTCATAGACTGAATATTTCATTTAGAAAATGAAAGTAAGCAAAAGATTGTTACCGAAATATCTTGCCATCAGTTACCCTCTCTGCATCTTTGTCATTCTACCCTGGTGGTGTGAATGAATTGCCAAGACTCTTTATCATAGCTAATCCATCGCTTTGTGCAATAAAGACTTGTGCTTAAGACTCTCATCTTCCATTTTTTTCTCTCACACACATTAACAAAATTCCCCTATTACATGTAAATGTAGTGTATTTCTTGCACATTTATGTTATGCTAATTTCATGTCTATATTATATATATATTTATTTATATATATATAATTTNGAGTTTGGATTTTCTCCAAAATGTTAAGATGTCTTAACTTTAAAAATGTATTAAAGAAATTCTCATATTAAGATCTTATTTTTAGTTTATTTATTCATTTTGGGAAAGGGAGAGAGAAAGAGAGAGGATCCTAAGCAGGGACACTGTCAGCATGAAGCCTGATCCCAAGACAGTAGAGGGAGAGGAGTACAGGACACACCAACCATGAGATCATGACTTGAGCTGAAACCAAGAATCAGATGCTCAACCAACTGAACCACCCAGGCACCCCCTCCATATTTATATCTTAAAGAAAATGCACATGACTATCTCATTAAATGGGTAAGGATATACATATTCTTTTCTATGTACTTAATATGTATTTTTATATATTTATATATTTAATAAATATTGATTTATCATAAAATATANTTTATGCAAGGTAGTTAGCTAATATAAACATAGAACTAATAAATCATGAAGCTCAATGCTCTTTTAAATCAGTAGTGTTAGAACTATACCAACTGTCATGTTCACACATTTTATTGCATTTTATTCCCTAATATATGTGGTAAACAAACAAATATAAAAGGATAAGCATTCTAGAAAATGAAAAGATGTAAAGGTCATTATTCACTGGTTATAAGATGGTTTAAAACCCTAGAGAAAAGTATTAAATTGGTAACGCAGGTCATTATTTTGGATGCCATTTTCTTTGGACAGTGTAATTTTAGAAAATTAGGATTTATAATAATAATACTATGAAATAATGTCGACATTGTGCAAGAATTTCTTGGATAAACCTATAAGAATTTGTTGAAAGTTGTTAAGAAAGAAAATATTCTCCATACCACATATATAAATCATAATGCCCTCCATCACAAAGTGACAGTTCTCACCAGTATTTAAAGTTTAACACAATTTCCAGCAAAATCTAAACCCTTTTGTTACATTGAGTTTGACAAGTTGTTTTCAAAATCTTCTTTGTTAGATATGAAGAGATTGAAGAACTAAGTAATAAGAAAACAAGGTTGTATTGAAGAGAATGTTTAAAATAAATGAGAAGGAGAATTAATATCAGGAGACAATGGTTAATCAAAATGGAAAAGAAAAGAGAAGGTGCAGGAACAAGTGCAACGAGAAACAGAACAGGAGAAAATAAAGGTAGTGCCATTCCAGCCAGAAAAATAACTGAACAGGAAAAGAGGGGGAAAAAAAATGAGGGCAGTTGAGCACCTATAGAAAATTGTGTAAGTTAAGCCCAAAAAGACATAGAAAATATATTAGGATACATGTCAGAATGAATGAGAAAACGTATCAGAGATTTTAGGAAATCAAGAAAAAAGATTTATTTTTTAGAAGCATTGGCTTTCTAAGTAAGAAATTGCTACATATTGTGGGGACCCAACTGACTCTCAGAAGATTCCTTTAAAATAAAGACATTTGAGATTCAACAGATGCAGGGGCGGGGAGTGTCTGCTAGGACCTTCCCCTATGTCACTAAAAGTAGAAACTTCTGAGAATGACACTGTTATTGAAAAAGATGGAAAATACCACTCACACCTGCATAGACAATGATCATCACAAACTGTCTTATCGTTTGTTTGTTCTCCTAGAAACCAATTTATTCTTCTCAAAGAAGGCTTTTCTTTCCCCTTCCCATTTTTTTTTTTCTTTTGCAGTTAGGTATATAAACTCCTAACTTTAGCCATTCATGAAAAACACTGTTGTGAGCTCCCACAGACACGTGAATAAATTTGGGGTTTTACCTCTCATTCAACTGTCTTTTGTCAGCTTAGCTTGCATGCCCCCATACCCACATAAGGGGGTAGAGGAAGAACATTTCCTCCCTAAAAGGAATAACAAAAAATCTTAAAACTTTGATATCAATTTGTGTAACTTAAACATCAGGAAGTCTTTACAAGTGACAGAAATTGGGTGGCAGAGCAATGGAAAATAGAGAAATGAAAAAAGGATATATATCAAACAGGAGAAAGTAAAGAATTTATTACAGTCAAAGGAAAAATGGAAACATGAAATAAAGATCAAAGATTTACTCAACAAAAGATGTGAGGATAGAGGAAANCTAGCAGAAGAGAGGGGCCAGCATAGGAGCCTGAGAAGGAGTGGCCAAAAATAATATACCTTCTGTAGAAGGAATAAGTAAGAGTAAATGGAAGAAGAATATATAAAAATATGCAGAGTTAAAAATTATATCAGGAGTAGCAAAATACTCTTTAGAGTAATTACAAGAGCAGTTTTGTATTTTGGTGATATTGTAAGAGTGGATTGTGAGGAATAGATACCTGGAGTAGAGAGCTGCTTCAAAGGGTCTTTTTTGTATCTGTTAAGGGGGGAAGACATGTTGGGTGACATTTGAAAAAGAGAAATCTAGATGGCACTTTTTTTTAACAGTTTATTTTAGAAATACATTTATACTTTTGTAATTCTAGTGTAATAAACATGCATATTATATTAGTTTCAGGTGTAAAATACGGCAACTCCAATTCAATATATCACCCAGTGTTGTTCATGACAAGTGATTGCCTTAATCCCCATCACTTATTTATCCTGTTTCCCCACTCAGCTCCCCTCTGATAAGCATAACCTTGTTCTGCATAACTAAGGGTGTGTTTCTTGATTTGTGTCTTTCTCTCCATCTCTCTCTTTCTGTTTCTCTTTCTTTTCCATTGCTCATTTGTTTTGTTTCTTACATTCCACATATGCATGTGATCAAATAATATTTGGTCTTTCTCTGATTTATTTCACTTAACATTTTACTCTCTAGCTCCATCCACATCATTGCGATGGCAAGATTTCATTTTTATTATGACTGAGTAATATTCCATCATGTGTATATACCTCCTCTTCTCTACCCATTCATCAGTCAATGGACATGGACTTATTCTGTAATTTAGCTGTTGTAAATAATACTGCTATATACATAGGGGTGCACATATCTCTCTGAATTAGTATTTTTGCATATTTGTGTAATTACCCCGTAGTGAGACTGCTAGGTCACAAGGTAGTCCTATTTTTGACTTTTTGAGAAACCTCAGTTCTGTTTTCCAGAGTTGCTGCACTGGTTTACATTGCCCCCAGCAGAGCAAGATGATTTCATTTTCTCCACAGCCTAGGCAACACCTCTTGTTTCTTGTGTTTTTGATTTTAACCATTCTGAGACATATGAGGTGATATTTTATGGTAGCTTTGATTTGCCTGTCTCTTACACTAAGAGCTGATGAATATCTTTTCAGTGTCTATTGGCCATCTGGATGTCTCCTTTGGAGAAATATCTGTCCATCTCTCCAGCCTATCTTTTAGTTGAATTATTTGTTTTGGTGGTGTTGAGTTCTATAAGTTCTTTATATATTTTGGATAGTACCACTTTATCAGATACATCCTTTACAAATATTTTCTCCAGGAGAGAGGCAAGATGCCGGAGAAGAAGGGAGCACCATACAATTCACTAGCCCCAATCTCTCAAATAGAGAAGGTCTGAAGCCATAGGACACTGAAATGCAAGAGTTTGGGAGGAAAAGGGACAGCGTCCACTAAGCAGTCAACCACATAGTCACATTTAATCTATTCTCTAGATATATATTCTAAACCTCCACTGCTACCTTTCTTACTCTCTCTGTAATCAATTATACTATATAATTTCTCTGAATAACATTATCTTCATTTCTTTCTCCTCACCTCCTAACATATTCTCCTCTTTCTCTCTCTGAATTAAGCCACTTAATCTCTCTGCCTGGTCATTGTCCAATATCTCTTTCTCCCTGCCCTGTCATTACTCTCTTTGTATATACTTTTCCATCAGCACTGCATACATGCTGCTTTTTATTTGTAGCTGGGAATTCTGGTTTTATGTTTTTAGACTGTCCTTTCACTTTTGGGTTTTTCCTTTTCCTTTTTCTTGTTTTTCTCTTTCTTTTCCTTTTTTCCTTTCATTTGTTTGTTCGTTGGATTTGTTTGTGCAACAGCATGCTTTTGTTCCCTGTGTATTTGTCTGTCTGCTTTCTTTTAGAGGGCTACCTCAAGAAACAAGCCAAAGTACACATGGTGGAGAGTCCCAAATACCACTGCAAGTAGGGAAATAAAATAACAAAAGTCTTAACAAGAGAAACCAAAAGACACAATTAAAAGAACACTTTCTGAACGGAAAGGTCCTAAAGAGTCAATGAGCTTTCCTGAATATAGCAGTACTCGCAGGTGCAGAGCTCATAAAAAGCTTTTAAAACTAACATGAGACAGAAAGCTAGCCAAAATGATGAAATGAAAGAACTCTCCTCTAAAGAAATTCCAGGAAGAAATGACAGCTAAAGAACTGCTCAAAACAGATATAGGCAACATAACTGAACAAGAATTTAGAACAATCGTCATAAAATTAATCAATGGGCTTGAAAAAGACATGGAAGATATCAGAGAAGCTATTGCTACAAAGACTATGGAGCTTAAAAATAGTTGTGATGAATTTAAAAATGCCATAAATGAGGTGCATAATAAAATGGATGCGTCCAATGCACGGATGGAAGAGGCAGAGAAGAGAATAGGTGAATTAAAAGACACAATTATAGAAAAAGAGGAAGCCAAGAAAAAGAGAGATAAACTGATCCAGGAACACAACAGGAGAGTTCGAGAATGGGCGATACAATCAAATGGAATAATGTCTGTATCATAGGAATTCCAGAAAAGGAAGAGAGAGGGAAAGGTGCTGAAGGAGTCCTTGAACAAATTATACCTGAGACCTTCCCCAATCTGGGGAAGAAAACAGACATTGAAATCCAAGAGGCACCGAGAACTAACCTCAAATGTAACTTGAATTGATCTTCTGCACAACATATCATAGTGAAACTGGCAAAATATAAGGGCAAAGAGAGAATTCTGAAAGTATCTAGGGATAAAAGGGCCTTATCATACAAAGGGAAACCTATCAGAGTGGTGACAGGCCTATCTACTGAAACTTGGCAGGCCAGAAAAGAATGGCAGGAGATTTTCAATGTGATAAACAGAAAAAATATGCAGCCAAGAATCCTCTATCCAGCAAGTGTGTCATTCAGAATAGAAGGAGAGATAAAAATCTTCCCAAATAAACAAAAATTGAAAGAATTCGTCACCACTAAATCAGCCCTACAAGAAATCCTGAGGGGGGTCTCTGAGGGGAATGTTGCAGGGAACACAATGTACCAGAGACACCATCACAAGCATGAATCCTACAAAGAACACAATGACTCTAAACCCATATATTTCAATAATAACAATGAATGTAAATGGGCTAACTGCTCCACTTAAAGGACATAAGGAGGCACAATGGATAAAAAACAAAATCCATTTGCTGTCTACAAGAGACTCATTTTAGACCTGAGGACACCTTCAGATTGAAAGTGAGGGGATGGAGAAATATCTATCATGCTACTGGAAGTCAAAAGAAATCTGGAGTAGCTATACTTATATCAGAAAAACTGGACTTTAAGGTAAAGGCAGTAACAAGGGATGAAGAAGGGCATTATATAATAAGTACAGAGTCAACTCATCAGGAAGAGCTAACAATTATAAATGTCTACACACTGGATACGGGAGAATCCAAATACATAAAACAATTAATCACAAACAGAAACAATCTTATAGACAAGAACGTGCTAATAGCAGGGTTCTTTAATACTCTGTTTACAGCAATGGATACATCAACTAGACAGAAAATCACTAAAGAAACAATGGACTTGAATGACACATTGGACCAGATGGACTTGACAGATATATTTTGAACTCTACATCCTGAGGCCATGGAATTCACTTCCTTCTCAAGTGTGCATGGCACATTGTCAAGATAGATCACATACTGGGTCAGAAAGCAGCCCTCAATAAATATTAAAGAACTGAGATCATACCATGCACACTTTCAGATCACAATGCTATGAAAGTTGAAATCAACCACAGGAAAAAGTCTGGAAAACCTCCAAAACAATGGAAGTTATCGAACACCCTATTAAAGAACTAATGGGCGAATCAGGCAATTAGAGAAGAAATTAAAATATATATGGAAATAAATGAAAATGAAAAAACAATAATTCAAACTTTTTGGGATGCGGTAAAGGCAGTCCTAAGAGGAAAGTACATTGCACTCCAGGGCTATTTCAAGAAATTAGAAAAAGCACAAGTACTAAATCTAACAGCGCACCTAAAAGAACTAGAGGGAGAGCAAAAAGAGCACCCCAGTCTCAGTAGGAGAAGAGAAATAAGGGCATAAATAAACAACATAGAAACCAAAAACAAATAAAATAAAATAAAACCCAACAGTTGAACAGATCAATGAAACCAAGATTTGTTTTTTTAAAAAAAATAAACAAAATTGACAAACCTCTAGCCAGGCTTCTCAAAAAGAAAAGAGAGAGCATTCAAATAGACAAAATCATGAATGAAAATGGACTTATTACAACCAACTCCTCAGAAATACAAGCAATTATCAGGGAACACTATGAAAAATTATATGCCAACAAACTGGACAAATTCCTAAACAGACACTCACTACCAAAATTCACACAGGAAAAGATAGAATATCTGAACAGACCCATAACTAGTGAAGAAATTGAATCCGTTATAAAAAAATCTCCCAACAAATAAGACCCAAGGGTCAGATGGCTTCCCTGGGGAATTCTACCAGACATTTAAAACAGAATTAATTCCCATTCTTCTCAAGCTATTCCAAAAAACAGAAATCGAAGGAAAACTTCTGGACTCATTCTATGAAGCAAGCATGACTTTGATTCCCAAGCCATACAGAGACCCAGCAAAAAAGGAGAACTACAGGCCAATATCCTTGATGAATACAGATGCAAAAATCCTCAACAAGATACTCACACATCAAATCTAACAGCACAAAAAAAGAAGTATCCACCATGATCAAGTGGGATTCATTCCTGGGTTACAGGGCTGGTTCGATATTCACAAATCAATCAATGTGATCCATCATATTAACAAAAGAAAAGATTAAAACCATATGATCCTGTCGATAGATGCAGAAAAAGCATCTGACAAGATACAGCATCCCTTCTTAATAGACTCTAGAGAAAGTCGGGATAGAAGGAACCTACTTAAACATCATCAAAGCCATCTATGAGAGGCCTTCAGCTAACATCATCCTCAATGGGGAAAAACTGAGAGCTTTCCCCCTGAGATCAGGAACACGACAGGGATGTCCACTCTCACCACTGCTGTTTAACATAGTGCTGGAAGTCCTAGCATCAGCCATCAGACAACAAAAAGAAATCAAAGGCATCAGAATTGGAAGAGAGGAAGTCAAACTTTCACTTTTCACAGACGATCTTATACACTACATAGAAAACCCTATAGACTCCAACAAAGCCTTCTAGAACAGATCCATGAATTCAGCAAAGTTGTAGGATACAAAATCAACATACAGAAATCAGTTGCATTTTTATACACCAATAATGAAGCAATAGAAAGAGAAATCAAGAAACTGATCCCATTCACAATTGCACAAGAAACAATAAATACCTGGGAATAAACCTAACCAAAGATATAGGAGATCTGTATGCTGAAAAGTATAGAAAACTTATGACAGAAATTGAAGAAGACACAAAGAAATGGAAAAATATTCATGCTCATGGATCAGAAGAATAAATATTGTTACTATGTCATTACTACCCAAAGCACTCTACACATTCAATGCAATCCCAATCAAAATTGCACCAGCATTCTTCTCAAAGCTAGAACAAAGTATCCTAAAATTTGTATGGAACCAGAAAAGATTCCAAATAGCCAAAGTAGTATTGAAGAAGAAAACCAAAATGGGAGGCGTCACCATCCCAGACTTTAGCCTCTACTACAAAGCTGCCATCATCAAGACAGTATTGTGTTGGCACAAAAACAGACACATAGAGCAATGGGATAGCACAGAGAACTCAGAATTAGACCCACAAATGTACCATCAACTAATCTTTGACAAAGCAGAAAGAGTATCTAATGGAAAAAAGACAGCCTCTTTAACAGATGGTGCTGGGAGAGCTGGATAAAAAACATGCAGAAGAATGAAACTAGATCATTTTCTCACAGCACACACAAAAATAAACTCAAAATGGGTAAATGACCTGAACTTGGGACAGGGAACCATCAAAACCCTAGAGGAAAAAGCAGGAAAAAACTTCCTTGACCTCAACCACAGAAAAATCTTACTTGACACATCCCCAAAGGCAAGGAATCAAGAGCAAAAATGAACTATTGGGACCTCATCAAGATAAAAAGCTTCTGCATAGCAAAGGAAACAATCAATAAAACTAATAGTCACCATGGAATGGGAAATGATAGTTGCAAATGACATATCAGATAAAGAGCTATTATCCAAAATCTATAAGTAAATCACCAAACACCACACCCAAAAAACAAATAATTCAATGAAGAAATGGGCAGAAGACATGAATAGACACTTCTCCAAAGAGGACATCCAGATGGCCAACACACACATGAAACGATGCTCAGTATCCCTCATCATCAGGGAAATAGAAATCAAAACCACACTGAGATACTGCCTCACGCCAGTCAGAGTGGCTAAAATGAACAAANGAAACCAATTTGAAAATAAACTATTTAAGAAAAATAAAATAATAAAAATAAAAAAATAAAAATAACAGCCTTTCCAATATAATTTTGCTTCTCGAATTCAGAATAATACTAGCTTCAATACATTTATATTGTGTTTATCAGTTTTGTAGACAATATTACTAAGAGTACTACTTAGTATTACTAAGAAATAATAGCTGAAAACACCCTGAATCTGAGGAAAAAACAGGTATACGGATCCAGGACGCACAGAGAGTCCTCTATAAAATTAACACAAGTAAGTTCATTCCAAGACACATAGTAATTACAACGACAAAAAAAAATAACAATTAAGAAAGAATTTTAAGGTTTCAAGAGAAAAACAGTTACATACAAAGGAAACCCCAGGTGGTTATCAGCTGATTTCTTTTTTGGCAGAAGAATGTGACATGATATATCCAGTGTCCAAAAAGAGAAAAATCTGCAGCCAATAATACTTTTACCAGCAAGGTTATCATTGAGAATAGAAGGAGAAACAGAGTTGCCCAGATGAACAAAGTTAAAAGAATTAATGAGTACTACACCAGCCCTGCAGGAAATGTTAAGGGGGACTCTGTGAGTGGGAAACAAAAGCTATAAGTAACAATAAGAAAAACAGGAAGCAAAAAATAAAAGCGTTTAAGAGATAATACCAAATATCTGAAACATGGAGGGGAGAAAAGAATAAGTCCAAAAATAAAAGACCATCAGTTTAAGACAAACTTCTATATGGAGAAGATGTTTATATATAAATTGAGTGGTTACCATAAACCAAAAAACAGCAATAGCTGTGCAAAACACAAGGACTGAGGAATCTAGGTATATCACTAAGTAAAACCAGCAAACTGAAAGAAAGAAAGAGAGGAAAGGATCAGAAATAAACTACAAAACCAAGCACAAAATAAATAACAAAATGGCGATAAATACATATATATCAATAATTCCTTTGAATGTAAATGGACAAAATGCTCCACTCAAAGACATAGGATGACAGAGCATCATCATCAACAACAACAAGGAAACAAGATGCATTGATATGTTGCTACAAGGGAGTCATTTTGACCTAAAGTTACCTTCAGATTGAAAGTGAGGGGGTGGAGACACATTTATCATGAAAATGGATGTTGAAAGAAAGCCAGACTCTGGCTGTGACCTGTTATGTTCTTTCTTCTGGGATGAATTCTTTTAGCTTGGCATTTTGTCTAGGTCTCTACTTCTATGTGTTAAAAAATCTGTTACGTTTCCTGCTCCTGAGAGTAATGGCTTTATGAAAAAGAGGTCATAGAGTGTTCAGGACCCAGAGCTTCCGGAAGTGTCTCTGCTGTGTCGGGTATGCACTCTGCTGTTGTAGTTTGGCTGCTCTATCCTTCAGGCAGTGGGCAGTGTTTGCACCTTGCCAGAATGTGGTGAGTTTTAACGAGGTGTGCTCTGATCTGATTGTTACAACATGAGACAACCTGATGCAACTTGCACTGGAACTGGAGCCCTGCAGAACTCTCTGGGGATATGGTGTGGACAGACGTTTCTGCTAACTGTGTGGTTGGACCCTGACCTGACATATGTAGACAATTGACTCCTAAAGGAGAAACACCTAAATGTAAGAGTTACAGTTATAAAGTTCTTGGGAAAAATACATAAAGGAAAATATTCATGACCTTAGCTTTGGCATGGCTTCTTAAGTCTAATAATACTTAAAGTGCAAGCATGAGAAAATGAAAACAATATGTAAATTGGACTTCATAGAAATGGAAAACTTTATGCATCAACAGACTGTTGTAAGAAGACAAACAACAGCATAGGTGAAAATATCTTTGTCACATGAGAAATTAATGTCTAGAATAGAAAGACTTCTACAACTCAACAACAAAAAGGCAAACAGCCAAATTTAAAAATGGACAAAATGAGGCACCTGGGTGGCTCAGTTGGTTAAGCATCCAACTTTGACCCAGGTCATGGTCTCTCAGTTCATAAGTTTGAGTCCCACATTAGGCTCTGTGCTGACAGCTCAGAGCATGGAGCCTGATATGATTCTGTTTCCCTCTCTCTCTCTGTCCCTCCCTTGCTCACACTCTGTCTCTTTTACTCTCTCGAAAATAAAATTAACATCAAAATTTTTTTAATGCCCAAAGATTAGACATTTCTCTGAAAAAGATATATAAATGACCAATAAGTCCATGAAAATGTTCTCAGTGTCATTAGTCTTTAGGTTAATGGTGAACAAAAACACGACTAACTACCCCTTCCCACTCACTGTGATTGCTATCATTAAAAAAAATAGTAATAACAGAAAGTAACAAGGGTTCACATTGATAAACAGAAACAGTAGCACATGAGATTTCCTGCTTGGATTGTAAAATACTGTAGACAACTGTGGAAAAGTTTGGCAGTTCAAAACGATGAAATAGAATTTCCTATGACCCACCAATTGCACTCCTAGGTATACACACACAAAAAATTTTAAAAGCTGGGCCTCAAGTACATACACATATATCAATGTTCATAGTGGCATTATCCACAATGGTCAAAACGCAGACAAACTCAAGAGTTTATCAGCAGATGAATGTACAAACTATAGTATAGAAATACAATGAAATACTACTCAGTCATAAAAAAGAATGAAATGCTGACACATGCTACAACACGGAGGAACGGTGGTGTGAAATCAGCCATTGCTACAGAACAAATATTGTATGATTTAACTTATATAAATATATATTATTTAACTGATAATAGGCAAATGCACAAAGACAGAAAGTAGAATAGAGGTCACCCAGAGTTGAGGGAAGAGGATTATTGCTTCATCAATATAGAGATTATATTTGTGATGATCAGAAACCCAGAAATTTTTCTAGTGGTAATCATGGTTGCACAACATTGTGAATGTACTTTGTCCTGTGCAATTATATACTTAAATTGGTTTAAATGATAAATTTCATATTATTTGTAATTTACCATTGTAAAAAATACTAATATACTTTAAATGATGGAGAAACTAAGGTAATCTCAGGAAAACCAAACTGAGTTTGTCACTGGTAAGCCTTCCATGCAGGAAATGCTAAATCCATCTTCGACTTAATCATATACAAATACTTGTACACAAATATACGTGAAAGCACATTCACAAGAGCCTAAAGGTAGAAGCAACCCAAATGTCCATCACCTGATGAATCAATAAACAAAATGTTGTATAGCCACAGAATGGAATATTTCTGTAATGAAAAGAAATAAACCAGAAGTCGTTGGGAGCCATTCTGAGTCCACTAGTCGAGAAAGCTCCTGGTGAGGTTAAAGCAAACTTGCACTGTCTCTTGCCAATCAGATGACAACCGATATCCACCCCCACTCTATTATTTCTGCTTGAGCACCGACCCCTACGGTACCTTGTTGATCAGTATCAGGTGTGACTTGTCCCCTTATTCTGACCCTAGTATGATGATTACACCTTGTGAAGGAACTTACTGTGGGAGCTTCTTCTTTTGATTATGGGAACAGACATTGTGCCTCCAGCAGGTCCTGTTTTCCTCCATGCTTTCCTTTGAGCTATGAACAGACTAATGACCCTTACTCATAAAAGATTGACCTTTAAGTGTAGAATTCTGTTTCTACTGTTGCATTAGTCCAAGAGGTTCATACAGCTCAACATGTGAATCAACTAACCAAAAATGTTTCTCATGCTCTAGCTATTCAAGACATCATAAAACTAGACACAAAAGTAAATACACTCGAATAGGCTATTTTATGTTTTGGAAATGAGCTAAACTCTTTAAAGGTGTGGTTGGCTCTCCAGTGCGATAATGAATATAACTGGACAATTAAATCTTGCCCAGAGACAAAGAGCCTAACTTAGAGAGAAGGAACACATGATGGCATAACACAAGTTACCACATATACCTTTGCTAACTGATGGTGTATAGCAGCCCCTTCCCTAAGGCCTACATTCCACAAACATCTTCCCTTACACTGGTAGCTGTGATGAGGATGGATAAGAGTATCTACAAATCTATGACTTAATCTTAGTATTATTAAAATGTGAACACCCTGTTATTTTCTTAGTTACTCAATGTCACTATAATTGGGGTAGTTCTGCAAGAATACATCTGTAAAACCTGTTTCTGTATATTTTCTAAAACATCTTATCACAGAGAACTATCCATTGTAAAAATTCCATTTTCTGATGCCATGTTAATGTTTGACCTATAAATAAAGACACAAAAACCAACAGGGCAGAGATGCCTGCCTGGTGACCAGAAAGATTCTTGTGGCTCTCTCACTCCCTCCCTCACTGACACCGTCCATCTGTCAGTGACCCCTGGACTGGTTGGAGCAGGTCTCCAGCAAAAAGTAATGGTATTCTTGAATGTGGTCTTTCTTTCCACTGACTGTTATAATTTTTTTAAACCTTTTTTTTAACATTGGTTTATTTTTGAGAAAGACAGACAGAGTGTGAGTGGGGGAAGGGTAGAGAGAGAGGTGAAACACAGAATGGGAAGCAGGTTCCAGGCTCTGAGCTGTCAGCACAGAGCCCACGCAGGGCTCCAACTCATGAACCATGAAATCATGACCTGAGCCCAACTCGGCCACTTAACCAGTGGAGCCACCCAGGCACCCCTGATTATTATACTTTTAACATTAAGGTAGTACTTCATTTTACTTGTTTATGAATACTATGAATTCATACTCTGTTTCATTGTCCAATCAATAGTGTGAAGGATATATTTATTAAGATCCAGTCGATGTTTATTTGTTATTGGTACATATAAGATTGGACTGTATGGAACCCTTACTAAGCCATGGCAGTCATTGGGCCATTTGCAGAATTTATTAATTCCAAAAAAATTGCTGTGAACATTTTTTTACGTTCTTAAGTTTATTTATTTATTTTGAGAAAGACACACACACACAGGCACACACACACACACTCACACACACAGAGGGAGAGAAAGAGAGAGGGAGGGAGAGAGGGAATACCAAGCAGGCTCCCCTCTGTCAGAGCAGAGCACGAGGCAGGGCTCCATCTCATGAACCGCAAAATCATGACCTGAGCTAAAATCAGCAGTTGGACGCTTAGCTGACAGAGCCACCCACGCGCCCCTGTGCATGTTTTGTGATACCTCCGTGCAAGGCCTTGTTTGGTATGCATCTGAGAGTTAAAATACTCAGCTGTAGACTCCATGTATATTCAGTTTCACAATAAAATGTCAGACTGTTGGTCAGTGTACTACGACTCATTATTTTTGGAAATGGAAGTAACATCGATATACATAGATGTTTAGAAAGATTTAGAAACAAAGAATGTAAGGATGAAAAACATTGTCCTGTGAGAATTAATCCCAAACACTTCAGACTCACAAAATTATGAGACCTAATTTAAGATAAACCCCATGTTTCACTATTCAACTGAACAGATGAGACAGTATTAATGCAAATGAAATATGCAACGTGACCCCCTTGGTCATATCCTATCGCCATTGCCCAAAAAGGAAGCACATCTTTAATTTAATGTTTGTCATTAATACGGCAAGAAAAGAAGTCTCTGGTTCAGGGTCCTGTGGAAAGCCTTGGTTTCAGGAGAGGTTGTGGAAAGAGGCTGGTCCTATTGACATGCTGGACTGTCTGCTGAGATCTCTAAGAAGGATCACCATGTAGACTCAGGTCCTATGAAGATTCTGCAACAAGCATAGAAAATCAAATAAAAACATGACATGTAGGAATGTTGCTGGGTGGTGATAATTAGGCATTGCAGAACAACCCAGCAACCAAAATTATTAGAGTGCACAATTTCTACACAGGATACAGTTAAAGTACCTCTAGACTTGCTCAGCTCAACAGCATTTCTCTCCTTACATCTTTTGCATGTGTTTATAAACATATTTGATTTAGCCTTTTTTTTTTCCTAAGGAAAGTACTGTCTTCATTGCCCTTCATCTCCAGATGCCACTGTCCTCCTCTGCTTCCCTCGACAGATGCAAGCAAGCCGATCTGAAAGTAGTCTCTCCTCCAGGTCTCTACTTATCACATTCCACTTTTAAAAGAATTTTGCAAAACAAAACTGCCTTGTCATTGCTCTAACCCCCATGCTGGTAAACTCAACTCTCATTTCCCCCTCATACTTGCCTTTCACTGTTGAGCATTCCTTCCTTCGGAAAAACATTCTTCACCGGCAACTCCTCAGGCCCCCATGCCGGGTCCCTCTCTTCTGCTAACCTCCTCACACCCTTGTCTGCTCTCTCCACAGTCACCCCTTGGTACTTACATCCAGGAATGTGGTNACTTTCTCCTGTTTTGGTATATATCCTTTTTTCATTTCTCTATTTTCCGTTGTTCTGTCACCCAATGGATAAATGGATAAAGAAGATATGGCATAGATATACATTGGACTATTACTCGGCAATCAAAAAGAATGTAATCTTGCCATTTCCAACTATGTGGATGGAACTAGATGGTATTTAATTAGCGACATTGGTCAGTTAGAGAAAGACAAATATCATATAACTTCTCCCCACATGAAGACTTTAAGATACAAAACATATACACTATATAATCATTAAGGGGACAATACAACACGAAGGCATAACATTTGTATATATACATATATCTAATACAGGAGCACCCAAATACATAAAAGAGTGAATAACAAATACAAAGGAAGTAATTGATAGTAAAACAAGAATAGTATGGGGCAATAATACGCACTAACATCCAGGACAGAACATTTCAACAGGCAAGCAACATTGACAGGGCTTTGAAGAACACACTGGACCTGATCGATTTTATCGATGGCTTAAGAATATTGCATCCTAAAGAGCAGAATTCACATGTAAATGACACAGGAAACACTCTCCAAATATCAAATCTTAGACCATAAAACAAGTTTTATTAATTTCAAAAATATCAAAGTTCTACCATGCATCTTTTTTTACCACAAAGCTATGAAACTAGAAAGCAATCAGAAAAACCTGAAAAGAGCACACATACTTGGAGGTTAAATAACAGTAGTAAACAATTAATGGACCACTCAGCAAACCAAAGATGAAACAAAAAATTACTAGCAGACATATGAAAAAAGATCAGCATGGTATGAAATCATTGTGATGTAGAGAAATTAGTTCTAAAACGCAAGTTATAGCAATGCAGACCTACCTCAAGAAGGAAGAAAGTAAATGTCCCAATCTACGTGTAAAAGAGCTAGAAAAAGAAGAACAAAAACCCCAAACCATCAAAAGAAAGAAAATAATATAGAGCAGAAATAAATGACATAGAATTAAAAAAAAAATAGAAGTTGTCAATGAAAAGATCAACAAAAATAATAAATCAGTAGCCAGACTCATCAGAAAGAAAGAGAGAGAGAAAAAAAGAAAGCCACACTCATCTTCAGAATATATGAAAAACTGAAGAGGAGAAATAAGTATCACCAAAGAGATATAAAGGCTTGTAAGAGAATATTATGAAAAATTTTATGTCAGCAAACTGGACAACCTAAAAGAGATGGGTAAATAACCATCCAAAACTGAATCTTCGAGAGATGGAATATTTGAACAGTCCAAGAAATTGAATCAGTTAAAAAAAACAAAAAAAGCCCAACAAAGATCCAGAACCAGATAGTATTAAATGTGAATTCTATGAAATATTTACAAAGTGTTACTAATTCTTCTTTTCAACTCTTCCAAAAAATAGAAGTGGAAGGAAAACTTCCAAATGTATTCTATGAGGCCAGCATCACTCTGATTCCAAAACCAGATAAAGAAGCCACACAAAAGAGAACTAAGGGCCAATATCTGATAAACATACATGTGAAAATCCTCAACAAAATATTACCATCAAATCCAACAATATGTTACCAATTCACTCAAAAGGATCAAGTGGGTTTTTTTCCCAGGTTGCAAGCGTGGTTCAATCTTTGCAAATCAATCCATGTGATATATCACATCAATAAGTGAAAGAATAAAAACCATATGATCATTTCGATAGATGCAGAAAAATATTTGACAAAGTCCAGCATCCATTCAGCATAAAAACCCTCAACAAACTAGGGTTACCAGGAACATACCCAAACCTAACAAAAGCCTCATATGAAGAAAACCCACAACTAGCTTCATACTCAATGGGAAAAAGGTGAGTTTCCCCTTAAGATCAGGAACTAAGCACTAGCGACTATCACCACTATTTTTCAAAATAGTACTGGAGGTCCTGGCCACAGCAATAAGACTAGGAAAAGAACGTCTAAATAGGTAAGAAAGAAAAAAAGTTTCACTATTTGAAAATGACATGATTGTATATATGGTAATTCCTAAAGACTCCACAGAAAAACTATTAGAACTGAAAATGCAGTCAGGAAAGTCACAAGGTACAAATCAATTAAAGCGATCCATTGTGT
Organism: Crocuta crocuta; assembly: GCF_008692635.1. Lineage (NCBI taxonomy): Eukaryota > Metazoa > Chordata > Mammalia > Carnivora > Hyaenidae > Crocuta > Crocuta crocuta. The sequence goes on from NW_027533170.1 coordinate 9,667,358, forward strand.
TTGATATGCTGATAATGTAACAGCAGAAAGACAAATTAGGAAAACAATTTCACTTACAAAGACTCCAAACATAATAAAATATCCAGGAATAAAATTTACCAAAGAGTGAAAGACCTACACTCAGGAACTATATAACATTGATGAAAGAAATTGAAGATGACACAAAGAAATGGAAATACATTCCACGGTGATGGATTTGAAGAACAAATATTGCTAATGTATCTATGCTACACATGGCAATCTGCAGATTTAAGGCAATCCCTATCAAAACGCCAACATTCTCAATAGAACTAGAATCCTAAATTTGTATGGAACCACAAGAGTCCCCAATAGCCAAAACAATCTTGAAAAACAAAAGAAAATTGGAGGAATCACAATTCCTGAGTTCAAGTTATATAAGAAAGCATTAGTGATCTAAACAGTATGAGGAGAAGAAGGGGAGAAATGGTGGGGGAAAAGGAGAGAGGCAAACCATGAGAGACTCTTGAATGCTGAGAACAAACTGAGGACTCATGGGTGTCGGGGGGGGTAGGGGGAAGATGGGCATGGAGGAGGGCACTTGTGGGGATGAGCACTGGGCGTTATATGGAAACTAACTTGACAATAAACTATTTGTAAAATAAATAAATAAATAAAAATAAAATAAGTACGTAATTGTAAAACAAACAAACAAACAGTATGGCACGGGCACAGAAATAGGCACATAGATCAAGAAAACAGAATAGAAAGCCCAGAAATAACCCCCAAATTATATGGTAATTAGTCTTCTACAAAGCAGGGGAAAAAATATCTAGTGGGAAATTCTCAACAAATGATGTTGGGAAATCTGGACAGCTACATGCAAAAGAATGAAACTGGATCACTTTTTTTACACTATACACAAATGGATTCAAGACCTAACTATGAGGCCTGAAACCATAACATTTCTAGAAGAGAGCACAAGAAATAATGTCTCTGACATTAGCCATAACAACATTTTTCTAGACACGTCTCCTGAGGCAAGGGAAATAAAAGCAAAAATACACTCTTTGGACTTTATCAAAATAAAAACCTCTGCACAGCAAGGAACATATCATCAAAACTAAAAGACAACCTACTGAAGGAGAAGATATTTGCAAACAACATCTGACAAAAAGTTAGTATCCAAAATATAAAAAGAACTGATACAATTCAACACTCCCAAAACACAGAATCCAATTAAAAATAGGCAGAAGAACCTGCGTGATTCAGTTGATTAAGTGTCCGAACTTGGTTTCAGCTCAGGTCATGATCTCACAGTTTGTGAGTTCAAGTCCCGCATCAGGCTCTGCACTGAAAGCACAGAGCCTGCCTGAGATTCTCTCTCTCCCCCTCTGTCTCCCCCGCCCCGCCCTGCCTTTACTCTCTCTGTCTCTCAAATTAAATAAAATTTTTAAAAAATTTTAAAAATGGCAGAAGACATGAATATACATTTCTCCATAGAAAATATCCAGATGGCTAACAGACACACGAAAAGATGCTCAACATCACTCACCCCCAAAGAAATACAAATCAAAACCGCAATGAGATATCATCTCACTCCAGTCAGAGCAGCTAAAACAAAACACACAAGAAATAACAGGTGCTGGGGAAGATGTGGAGCAAGAAGGTTCTTCTTGCTCTCTTGGTGGGAATGCAAACTGGTGCAGCAATTGTGGAAAACAGTATTCAGTTTCCTGAAAAACTTAAGAATAGACATTACTTTGATCCAATAATTACTGTATTACCCCCAAAATATAAAAACACAAATTCGAGGGCTACATGCATCCTTATGCAGTATAATTTACAATATCCATATTATGGAAGCAGTTCAAGTGTCTATCACCTGATGCATGGACAAGATGTGATGTATATATATTAGCCATCAAAAAGATTTCTTGCCATTTGTAATGACATGGATGGAGCCAGAGACAATAACGCTAAAGTAAGTCTGTCACAGAAAGACAAAAGTTATATCAGTTTACTTATGTAAAATTTTAGAAACAGAAAAATAAGACAAGGGGAGAAAAGGGGGGGTGCAAACCAAAAAGCAAACTCTTAATTATATAGAACAAACTGATGGTTACCAGAGAGAGAGAATGAGTAAGTGATGGTGTAATAGGTGATGGGAATTAAGGAATGCACTTGTGATGAGTACTAGGTGATGTGTGGAGGTGTTGAATCACTGAATTTCATACCTGAAATTAATATACACCTGACATATGGAAGTGTCAAAATGGTATATTGTACACCTATATGTTAACTATGTTGAAATTTAATAATAATAATAATACAATGATAATAATTAGAAAGACTTCTCGGGAGGCACGATGGTGGAGAAGTAGAGAGCTCTGTGCATTTCGTTTGCACCCATCTCTCCAACAGAGAAGGCTTGAAGTCATAGGACACTGAGCCATTAGAGTTTGGGAAGAGAAAGAGACAGAGTACACTGGGAAGGCAACCTCAATAAGTGTGTGCGTGTGAACAGGGGAAGATAAAAGCAGGCAGGATCAGAGACACGGAGGGAGGAGAGAGAACCCGGCTCACAGGCAGCCTCAGTGAGCTGCTGAAACTGTTCATAAAACTGTGCCTGGAGAAGAGAAAAACCTCAGCTTGGAAGGAGAGTGGTTTTAGTTCTAGCTGGGGTGCTGACTTTGAACTAGGTGTCCCCGGTCCCAGAGGGCGCCAGGAAAAACTGCTCTGCTGTGCTCCTGGCACCATCCCCATTGGTGCAGATGCTGCGGGCGTGAGGATGAGTTCCCCAGGCTTGACCCCCGGCAGCACGGAGGTGGCGGGCTAAGGCTGAGTTCCCCAGGTTTGACCCCAAATATCTGAGGCTGTGCCTTTCCCCGCCCACCCCCACCCCGCTTGACCCCAGGCAGCAGGAAAGCAGCGACCTGTGGGACACTGTTTCAGGCAGTATAAATAAAGCGCATGGACTGGGACCTGGACACAAGGCGGGGCATGGGGCATAGAACACAGCCCACCTTGGCTACGCCTGCAGCACAGGGAGATCGGACCCAAAGGAGTGATTTGCAACACTTGGTTCAAGAAGCGACTGGGGCACCACCATTTTTCTCCCCACAACCACCAAGGTGGGGCTTCAGGGAGCAGCTCGTGGGACAAAATGGAGGTTAAAACTTGCCTATGCCAAACCACGCCCATCCCTACCTAGAGACCTGCTTTTTTATTTTTTCCAGAGCCCCGGGCAAGACCAACATGGATGCACTGCCATGATTAATTCCAGATAATTCTCTCTATGCAGATTAAGTTCCCTTTTCTCATTAGTAACCCTCCACTCTACTGGTCGGGACACTGTGGTCACTGGTTTGCTTAAACAGTTACATTTAATCCATTCTTTAGATATACATTCTGCACTTCCACTGCTACCTTTCTCTCTCTCTCTGGAGTAATCAGACAATACAGTTTCTCTGAGTAACATCCTCATTACTTTCTCCTCTCCTATAAACATATTCTATGATTTCTCCCTCTGAATTAATCCTCTTAGTCTCTCTGTCTGGTCATTTTATTTCCAATTTCACTTCCTCCCTGCCCTTTCATTTCTCTCCTTGTATATGCTCTTCCATCAGCACTGCATACACCTGGCTCTTTATTTGTAGCTGGGAATTCTGGTTTTATGCCTTGAGACTGTCCTTTGTCTTTTGGGTTTTTTTCTTTTTGTTTCTTTTCTTCTTTTCTTAAATTTTTATTCTTATTATTTGTCTTCCCTCCTTCCTGTTTTTTCTTTTCTTTTCTTTCCTTTTCCTTTTTTTTTTTTTTGTTTTTGTTTGTTTTTTGACCCGGCCTTGTTTTCTTTTTCTTTTTCCCTTTCAGTTTGCATGTTTGTTGGATTTGTCGGTGCGTTTGTGTACTTTTGTTCTCTGTGAGGTTGTCTGTTTTCTTTTCCAGGGCTACCTCAAGAAACAAGCCAAAGTACACATGGTGGAGAGTCCCAAATACCACTATAAGTAGGGAAATAAAATAACCAAAGTCTCAAAAAGAGAAACCAAGAGACACCATTTAAAGAACACTTCTGAATGGACAGGCCCTGGACAATCAAAGAGCCCTCTTTATTTTTTTTTATAAGAAAAAAGAAATAATATATTTCCATGTTCCATAAAGACGGCAGAATGATAAAGTACAAAAAAATAGGGTAAAAGTAAAATCTTCAAAGAAAAAAAAATTGCATTAGGAATAAGATTTCTGCCTGAGGAAAATTCTCACATTTTCCTGAAGACAAGTAAATGCTGGAATATGAAGATATAAAACAGAGTCATAGCATTAGTTTAAAATGTTATTTAAAACATTATTTCAGAATTATTATTTCCCAATAGGAAAATTTCTTTTCNAGTTGTGAACAATTAAAAAATGCTATAAATGAGATACATAATAAAATGGAGGCATCCAATACACTGACTGAAGAGACAGAAAGGAGAATAAGAGATTTATAAGACACAATTATAGAAAAAGAGGAAGCTGAGAGAAAGAGAGATAAACTGATACAGGAACACGAAAGGAAAGTTTGAGAGCTGAGTGATACAATGAAAAGGAACAATATCTTTATCATAGGAATTCCAGAATAGGAAGAGAAAGGGAAAGGCACTGAAGGAGTCCTTGAACAAATTATACCTGAAAACTTCCCCAACCTGGGAAAGAAAATAGACATTGAAATCCAAGAGGCACAGAGAACTCCCCTCAGACGTAACTTGAATCGATCTTCTGTAAGACATATTATAGTGGAACTGGCAAAATATAAGGACAAAGAGAGAATTTTGAAAGAAGCTAGGGAGAAAAGGGCCCTAACATCAAAGGGAAACCTATCAGAGTGGTGACAGACCTATCTACTAAAACTTGGCAGGCCAGAAAGGAATGGCAGGAAATCTTCAATGTGATGAATACAAAAAATATGCAGTCAAGAATCCTCTATCCAGCAAGTGTGTCATTCAGAATAGAAGGAGAGATAAAAGTCTTCCCAAATAAACAAAAATTGAAAGAATTTGTCACCACTAAACTAGCCCTACAAGATATCCTGAGGGGAACTCTATGAGGGAAATGTAGCAAGTAACACAATGTACCAGAGACACTACCACAACCATGAACCCCACAAAGGACACGATGACTCTAAACCCATATTATTCAATAATAACGCTGAATGTAAATGGACTAAATGCTCCAATCAAAAGACATAGGGTAGCAGAATGGACAAAAAACAAAATCGATCTATTTGTTGTCTACAAGAAACTTGTTTTAGACTGTAGGATGCTTTCAGATTGAAAGTAAGGGGATGGAGAAATATCTATCATGCTACTGGAAGTCAAAATACAGCTGGAGTAGCCATACTTATATTAGACAAACTAGACTAAAGTAAAGGCAGTAACAAGGGATGAAGAAGGGCATTATATAATAATTACAGGGTCTACCCATCAAAAAGAACTAACAATTATAAATGTTTATGCACCAAATATGGAACTACCTAAATATATAAAATAATCACAAACAGAAACAATCTTATGGATAAGAATACGCTAATAGCAGGGGACTTTAATACTCCACTTACAGCAATGAATAGATTAGCTAGACAGAAAATCACTAACGAAAGAATGGACTTGAATGACACATTGGACTAGATGGATCTGACAGATATATTTAGAACTCTACATCCTGAGGCCATGGAATTCACTTTATTCTCAAGTTTGCAGGGTAGAGTCTCCAAGACAGATCACATACTAGGTCAGAAAGCAGCCCTCAATAAATATTAAAGAATTGAGATCATACCATTCACACTTTCAGATCACAATGCTATGGAACTTAAAATCAACCACAGGAAGAAGTCTGAAAAACCTCCAAAAACATGGAGGTTAAAAAACACCCTACTAAAGAATAAATGGGACAATAATGCAATTAGAGAAGAAATTTAAAAATATATGGAAACAAATGGAAACGAAAATACAGAAATCCAAACTCTATGGGATGTGGCAGTCAGTCCTAAGAGGAAAGTACATTGCATTCCAAGCCTATTTCAAGAAATTAGAAAAAGTGCAAGTGCAAAATCTAACGGCTCACCTAAAGGAACTAGAGGGAGAGCAACAAGAGCACCCCAAACGCAGTAGAAGAAGAGAAATAGTAAAAATCAGAGCAGAAATAAACAACGTAGAAACCAAAGAAACAGTTGAACAGATCAATGAAACCAAGAGTTGGTTTTTTGAAAAAATAAACAAAATTGACAAACCTCTAGCCAGGAGTCTCAAAAAGAAAAGAGAGAGCACTCAAATAGACAAAATCATGAATGAAAATGGACTTATTACAAACAACCCCTCAGAAATACAAGCAATTATCAGGGAATACTATGAAAAATTATATGCCAATAAACTGGACAACTTAGAAGAAATACACAAATTCCTAAACACACACTCACTACCAAAATTCACACAGGAAGAGATAGAAAATCTGAACAGACCCATAACTAATGAGGAAATTGATCAGTTATCAAAAACTTCCCAACAAATAAGAGCCATGGCCAGATGGCTTCCCTGGGGAATTTTACCAGACATTTAAAACAGAATTCCCATTCTTCTCAAGCTATTCCAAAAAATTGAAATCGAAGGAAAATTTCTGTACTCATTCTACTAAGCCTGCATGACTTTGATCCCCAAGCCAGACAGAGATCCAACAGAAAAAGAGACCTACAGGCCACTGTCCTTGATGAATATGGATGCAAAAATCCTCAACAAGATACTTGCTAATCGAATCCAACAGCACATAAAAAGAATTATCCACCAAGATCAAGTGGGTTTCATTCCTGTGTTACAGGGCTGGTTCAATATTCGCAAATCAAGCAATGGGATACATCACATTAACAAAAGAAAAGATAAAAACCATATGATCCTGTGGATAGATGCAGAAAAAGCATTTGACAAAATACAGCATCCCTTAATAAAGACCCTTGAGAAAGTCGGGGTAGAAGGAACTTAAATTTCATAAAAGCCATCTATGAGAAGCCCTCAGCTAACATCATCCTCAACGGGAAAAACTGAGAGCTTTCCCCCTGAGATCAGGAACACGACAGGGATGTCCACTTTCACCACTGTTGTTTAACAAAATGCTACAAGTCCTAACATCAGCCATCAGACAACAAAAGGAAATCAAAGGCATCAGAATTGGCAAAGAAGAAAACAAACTTTCACTTTTCGAAGACGACATGATAGTCTACACTAAAAACCCGACAGACTCCACCTGAAGCCTACTAGAACTGATCCATGAATTCAGCAAAGTTGCAGCGTACAAAATCAACGTACAGAAATCGGTTGCATTTTTATACACCAGCAATGGAACAACAGAAAGAGGAATCAAGAAACTGATCCCATTCACAATTGCACAAAAAACCATAAAATACCTAGGAATAAACCTAACCAAAGACATAGGAGATCTGTATGATGAAAAGTATAGAAAACATATGAAGGAAATTGAAAAAGACAAAAGAAATGGAAAAATATTCCAAGCTCATGGGTCTGAAGAATAAATATAGTTAAAATGTCATTACTACCCAAAGCAATCTACACATTCAATGCAATCCCAACCAAATATGCACAAGCATTCTTCTCAAAACTAGAACAAACTATTCTAAAATTTGTATGGAAACACAAAAGACCCCGAATAGCCAAAGTAATATTGAAGAAGAAAACCAAAATGGGAGGCATTACCATCCCAGACTTTAGCCTATACTACAAAGCTGTAACCTCAAGACAGTATGGTATTGACACAAAAACAGACACATAGACCAATGGGATAGAAAAGAGAACTCAGAATTGGACCCACAAATGTATGCCAACTATTCTTTGACAAAGCGGCAAAGAGTATCCAATAGAAAAAGAAGAGCCTCTTTAACAGATGGTGCTGGGAGAACTGGACAAAAACATGCAGAAGAATGGAACTAGATCATTTTCTCACACCATACACAAAAATAAACTCAAAATGGATAAAGGACCTGAATGTGAAATAGAAAGCAATAAAAACCCTAGAAGAGAAAGCAGGAAAAAAAATCTCCTTGACCTCAACGGTAGCAATTTCTTGACACATCCCCAAGGGGAAGGGAATCAAGAGCAAAAATGAACTATTGGGACCTCATCAAGATTAAAAGCTTCTGCACGGCAAAGGAAACAATCCATAAAACTAATAGGCAACCGACGGAATGGGAACAGATAGATAGTTGCAAATGACATATCAGATAAAGGGCTAGTATACAAAATCTATAAGGAACTCACCAAACTCCACACCTGAAAAACAAATAATCCAGTGAAGAAATGCGCAGAAGATATGAACAGACAGTTCTCCAAAGAGGACATTCAGATGGCCAACAGACACATGAAACGATGCTCAGCATCCCTCCTCATCGGGGAAATACAAATCAAAACCACAGTGAGATACCACCTCATGCCGGTCAGAGTGGCTAAAATAAGCAAATCAGAGAACTCTAGGTGCTGGCGAGGCTGTGGAGAAACGGGCACCCTCCTACACTGTTGGTGGGAATGTAAACTGGTGCCGCCCCTCTGGAAAACAGTGTGGAGGTTCCTCAAAAATTAACAATAGAACTCCCCTAGGGCCCAGCAATAGCACTGCTAGGAATTTACCCAAGGGATACAGGAGTGCTGATGCATAGGGGCACATGGACCCCAATGTTCCTAGTAGCACTCTCAACAGTAGCCAAAACATGGAAAGAACCTAAAAGTCCATCAACAGATGAATGGGTCAAGAAGATGTGGTTTATCTATACACTGGAATATTACATGGCAATGAGAAAGAATGAAATCTGGCCATTTTTAGCAACATGGATTGAACTAGAGGATGCTATGCTGAGCGAAATAAGTCAGGCAGAGAAGGACAGCTACCATATGTTTGCACTTATAGGTGGATTAGTAGGAAGCTAATGGAGGACCATAAGAGAGAGGAGGGGAAAAATAGCGGGGGAGAGGGAGGGAGGCAAACGATGAGAGACTCTTGAATGCTGAGAACAACCTGAGGGCTGATGGGGGTTGGGGAGAGGAGAAGGGGGGTGATGAGCATGGAGGAGGGCACTTGTTGGGATGAGCACTGGGTGTTATATGGAAACTAACTTGACAATAATTTATTTAAGAAGGAAAAAGACATCTTATGTGTTCGGCCCACATTTAATCAGAATATTATTTAATTTATAACAGATGGGCCTGCATACTATTCTACTTCCTGTAGAACTTGAGTGTGAGACCTTTGTCCATTATACCCTCATAGTAACTGAATATAAAATCTATTTATTCAATTTCTCTTATTTCTTTGAGATATAATTAGGACAGCACTTTGAATTTTCAAAAAGGTTGTCTCAAAATTCTGTTAAAATAAATATTTTATTTTATTCTTTCAATATTTATATTTACCTGTGATTGGATCAAAGTGTTTTTAGGATTATGGATTATTAATTCCATAGAAAGTAACACTGTTTCTTCTGCCTACAGGAACCGTCATCTTGTTCAAACATTTTTCCCTCACAAAATATCATGAAAGATGCCCAAGATCATTCCTGCCCACCTAAAAAACCTATTACACATCCTTGGGCTTCAAGTGTGCAGATCTCCCTGCTTCCATCCCCTGAAATTCCATTTCCCCCGCTCAGGGATGATGCTGATAGAGAGTATCCCCACCTTCCTCTCTTATTCTGAACACTAACTGGTTTCAGGGAGGGGTTGTCTTCTGGAAGTATGTGGAAAGTGGATTTCTGGAAACTTTGAGGAGTGATTTTGATGTGCCTGGTGTTGATACAGGCTATGGGACATAGATATGAAAAGAAAATAGTTATAAATGCGAGGCTGTTTTCTCAGGTGTGTGAAGCAGGTTGAGTTACTATTTTTCATTACTGAATTTAATTTCTCTTCTGAGTCCACATTCCATAAAAAAATTCCAGGTTATTTTAGAATACTCGCTGTTTCCCCTTTCCTAATCCTGAGGATTAGATCTAGGATTCCAGAGGTGATATAATGTTGTTATGTTGGCCAGGCTGATATCCAGGTGTAGTTACCTGTCCATACCTGCACCTGCCAAGATGTGCATTGTTGCATCAGATTCTGGCCACAGACCACACAGGATATAGAACATCACCCCTGATTTCATAATGAAAGTCCCTATCTCAGCTACTATTGTACTTCTCTGGAAGCCACATTTACAATTGGGCTGTCATCCCAAGACACTCTGGAACCTTGAGAAACAAAACGAACCTAGGCTTTCTTCCATGTTGCACAGTATCTTCCTTTCATGCTGTGGCACACTCCCAAGTTCCCAAAACTTTGTGGGGAATCTTATTATTTTCCCTTTCAAGCTGGACTTGGAATGAGATTGCAGAGTGGGGCACCAGACTTTCCTCAGAGAGTCACCCATATCCATGTTCTCAAAACATTAGTCAGATGTTCAAATGCTTAGAATTGCCCACTTGGGTAGTATCACAAGCTACCATGTCACACAAAGGGTTATTCTGATGTTGCAGTACAAGCCAGAGCTCCATGGCCCAGTCTGGGTTACCATGAAAGGCTTTCCTGGAGGAAATGAGGTCTAAGTGAGGCTTGAAGGATACATTGGAATGAGCTGGGCAAATGGAAGAGGGCAGAGCCTTCTAGGTCAAAAGGAGATCATGAACAAAGACAAAAGAATGAAGCAGCTAAGTACATCTGTGGAATCTCAAGTATATCTGTTGCTGGAACAAAGAGTGCAAGCTCAATAGTGGTAGGAAATGAGGGCAGGGGTCTACTAACTGATTCTTGAAGAATTCATTGGACTAAAAGAACTTGGCCATCTAGGAGGCACTACGTAGAGACTGAAGCTTATAAGGTGACCACAGAATTTATCATCTACAGGATGATACCATGAAAAGAGAAAACTAGGACAATCCTAGCTATACCAGTATATTTGGTCACTCAACCTAGATTAAGGTAACTAAAACAGTCTGTAGGTGTAAAATGACAGATGGCTTGCAGGGATTTTGAGGTGGCAAGCAACTGCAACTGTCCACATATTTGTGATATGTGAAACTGATAGGTCTTGATGTTTTTGGTTGTGGTAAGAGAGAGAGATGGAGATAAATCTGAGTCTTTGTCTTAGTCCCTTGATCAATGAACTATCTGACGGTGAGGCTGGTAAGGAAGGAGCAGGTATGGGAGCTGAGAGTATAAGGAAAGTAAGGAGTAGTTTAGCTCTGAGCAATGGGATGCTCATACCTAATTGAAGTATATGTCAGTATATGTGTATGAAAGGAACAAACTAGGTGATGAGCATTGCTTTGTGCTTATGTAATTTCAGAATTGTCATTTAGATCAGTCCTTTGCTGTTTTCTATACTAAAGTCATTGGCCTACACTCGCTTTGTAGATATTCTCAAAATATTATCTATTTTCTCTCTAGATCCACTCTCTGCCCTTCTCTACCCTGTTAGGCACCCTAAATACCAGACCTGCATACCGTTATGTCTATGGAGCTTCTCGCCCTGTAGAAGCTTTTGGAATTTGGCCATTGGTCAGCAATGGAAGAGTATTGGAAGAGAGAAGAGTGGTAGCATGGTTTGATTCTTTCTGGTTTGCTAGGTGACCTCCCTCATCTACAGCCACTGCTGTCAGTGTGACAGCAGTATACGGCTGTATACGGCTGACATTTCCAGGGACCAACAACTTGGCCCTCTGCCTGTTCTTTCAGGTTTTAGAGGAGTCACTCCCCTACTGTTGCCTGCTCTGTGGTCATTTTCTCTTGGTGTCTCCCTGCACACTACCCACATCTTTGAAAACGCTCTCGTTATTACATTCTCCTCAATTAGCCCAGATTGAGGTTCCAGCGCAGCATCTCTTTCTTGCCAAGATCCTTTTAATATAAACCTACATGACCTTTTATGATATTGATTGTTTTCTGCACCTGGTGAAGATGGCTGTTAGAGATAAGCATCTTTGAGGCAGGGAGGTCTGTTTTGGATTCTCAGGTCAATTTTCAATAGCATTCACAAAACAGTTACAACCACACTCTCCATCTAACCCCAAGCATTGACATTCTTTTGTACCAGGTGTATCTCAGTGGGTGCACTGAAGGGAGGAAGAATAAGGGCTTACGGGATAGGAAACAACCTAAATGCATTATAAAGGAAAGAGAGTGATCAAGATATATATGACAATTTGAAACTGAAAACAAAATTTCTATATTCCGAACCCAGAAAACTTACTTAATAATTTTAACAAATATTTATTTTTCAAAGGAACAGTGCTTTAGGTTTGGGGCTAGGAAGATATGCAATAATTTTTTTTTAATTTTATTAAAATTTTTTTCTTTTATAGTTTATTGTCAAGTTGGTTTCCATATAACACCCAGGGCTAATCCCAGCAAGTGCCCTCCTCCATGCCCATCACCCCCTTTCCCCTCTCCCCCACCCCCATCAGCCCTCAGTTTGTTCTCAGCATACAAGAGTCTCCATGGTTTGCCTCCCTCCTTCTCCCCAACTATTTTCTCCCTTCTCCTCCCTCATGGTCCTCTGTTAAGTTTCTCCTGTTCCACTTATAAGTGAAAACATACTGTGTACTTCTTTGCCTGACTTATTTCGCTCAGCATAACACCCTCAAGTTCCATCAACGTTGCTACACATGGCCAGATTTCATCCTTTCTCATTGCCATGTAGTATTTCATTGTATAGATAAACCACGTCTTGATCCATTCATCAGTTGATGGACACTTAGGCTCTTTCCATGATTTGGCTATTGTTGAGAGTGCTGCTATGAATATTGGGGTACGTATGTCCCTATGCATCAGCACTCCTGTATCCCTTGCATAACTTCCTAGCAGTATTATTGCTGGGTCATAGGGGAGTTCTATTGTCAATTTTTTGAGGAACCTCCACACTGTTTTACAGAGGAGTGGCACCAGTTTACATTCCTACCAACAGTGTAGGAGGGTGCCCGTTCCTCCACATCTTCGCTAGCATCTAGAGTCTCCTAATTTGCTCATTTTAGCCACTCTGACCGGTGTGAGGTGTTATCTCAGTGTGGTTTTGATCTGCATTTCCCTAATTATGAGTGACGCTGAGCATCGTTTCATGTGTGTGTTGGCCATCTTGATGTCCTCTTTGGAGAACTGTCTGTTCATGTCTTCTGCCCATTTCTTCACTGGATTATTTGTTTTTTGGGTGTGGAGTTTGGTGAGTTCCTTATAGATTTTGGATACTGGCCTTTTATCTGATATGTCATTTGCAACTATCTATCTGTTCCCATTCCGTCGGTTGCCTATTAGTTTTATGGATTGTTTCCTTTGCCGTGCAGAAGCTTTTAATCTTGATGAGGTCCCAATAGTTCATTTTTGCTCATGATTTCTTTGCCTTTGTGGATGTTTCAAGTAAGAAATTGCTGCGGTTGAGGTCAAGGAGGTTGTTTCCTTCTTTCTCTTCTAGGGTTTTGATCGTTCCTGTCTCACATTCAGGTCCTTTATCCATTTCGAGTTTATTTTTGTGTATGGCATAAGAAAGTGATCAAGTTTCATTCTTTTGCATGTTGCTCTCCAGTTCTCTGAGCACCATTTGTTAAAGAGGCTGTCTTCTTTCAACTGGATATTCTTTCCTGCTTTATCAAAGGTTAATTGGCCCACATTTGTGGGTACAATTCTGAGTTGTCTATTCTATTCCATTGGCCTATGTGTCTGTGTTTGTGTCAATACCATACTGTCTTGATGACTACAGATTTGTAGTAGAGACTAAAGTCTGGGATTGTGATGCCTCCCACTTTTGTTTTCCTCTTCAATATTACTTTGGCTAGTGTGTGTGTGTGTGTGTGTGTGTGTGTGTAACATAGAGAGAGACAGAGAGAAAACCATCGGGGGAAGGATAGATAGAGAGTGAGACAGAGGATCTGAAGTGGGCTCTGTGCTGACAGCAGAGAGTCTGATGCAGCGCTCGAATCCATGAACTGTGGGATCATGATCTGAGATGTAGTTGAATGTTTAACCAACTGAGCAACCCAGGTGTCCCATGATGGACTATTGTTAAAATTGTTTTCAGGGAACTAAGTAACATTCTTATAAATAGAAGAAAGTGTTAGGTTAAATCTCTCCTGGAAGAGTATCCCAAAGCTATCTGACTTCCTTTTGAGAAGTAGCCTATTGGACTATTCCCAAGTCAGTGTTTCACTGGAGGAAAGGGTTTCCTCAGGATGGTCTTTGTTTCCTTGACACTCAACCTAAGGAATCATCTTTGCTTCATCCACCTGAAGCAGAGAATGAATGGTTGCACAGAATCGGATGTAGCTAGGAAGGCTGAGGAATGTTTTATGACTGAACAAGTTATGAAAGTTAGTCTCCAGTTTACTTTACGGAATGGACTTCATGAGAGTCCCCATAGTCCTTCATGGGAATCCACATACTCTGGGCCACCTGCTAGAGAGATTCTACACCCATACTAAAGAGGGAACAGTATGCATTTAGACAGTACTCCATATAATCTTCATCCTGGATGCCAAAGGTGTCTTGAAAACCTTGTAAGAATATTCTTTTCTGGAATTAGGTTGCCTAGTGATTAAAGATCTTCTCACTAGTGTGATACAGGTTTTCCAGTGGACCATGGTACCTGATGTCAGGGAGGTCCCTGTGCAAGATAACATATTCTCTGAGAAGTCATGCAATAAGGGGTCAAACTAGAGACATGGAATATGATGAGTTCACACAACCACTGCTTCTGGAGATTTTCCTGGATATTCTCCTTGATATTTTGCATGAGTCATTCCTCTGAGAGGGCAGTTGTGCTGAGTCCTTGTCCACATTGTTTCAGACAATAGACAACCTCTTTCCCAGGCACTGCATGACTTTGGCTAACTTCACGAGATCTTTGGATGAAATGATGATGAAGAGGTCCTATTGGCTAAACTGCATCTTCTCCAGATAGTTCTCCAGGCTTTGGGTGGCAGCTTCTATGCATGTTAGGTCTCACAGCACTGAATTGGTGATAGGAGGGAGGAGGAAGGAAGAGAAGGAAGTGGATATTTGGTTTGTCCTCACCAACCCAGTGAGAGGTGAAGCCTCCTACTCATGCCAAATTCCCTCTAGTGCATTGATGAAGGAGCATTGATAAAGAGAGCTTTATTCAAGGAGAAGGTCTGCCTGGATTACTGATATCATCTGCTTTTACCTTTATTCCTTTCCTGGCCTGCTTCAGTGACTTAGATTTGTCCTAGCAGAAGTGCTTGTAACTTTACCAAAGTCATTTTGGTTTGGATGAGAAGTCATTCATAGAGATTTCCAAGAACCTGGGAAGAGATCAAGAGTGTTACCAAATCATGGGGCGCCTGAGTGGCTTAGTCGGTTGAGCGTCCGACTTTCGCTTAGGTCATGATCTTGCGGTTCGTGGGTTCGAGCCCCGCACTGGGCTCTGTGCTGACTGCCAGCTCAGAGCCTGGAGCCTGTTTCAGCCTGTGACTCCCTCTCTCTCTGACCCTCCCCTGGTCACGCTGTCTCTCTCTTTCTCTCCTAGAGATAAATAAAACATTAAAAAAAAGAGTGTTACCAAATCATCGAATTTATGGTTACTTGTGAAGGATGACAGAATAGCAATCAAGGTCATGAAGTGTGCTGGATTCTGTTGATCAATGAATGGAAGCCTCCCATGTACTCATTTCCAGTTTTTGAAAATCTACTTCTATATTAGACATTATCAGTACAGTGTCTGATGTTGCTAAAATTCTTTTGCATAAGACTTTAGAGAGCTTAAGTCTAAGCAGATGTCACAGAGTTGGGTCAAAATGCCTAACTGAATAGCAAATGGGTCTCGGGTCTTGTGTTCTGTTGGTGGGATTTGAGTCTTCTTCCATTCACACCAAGGCCAAATCTTCCCTGAGGTGGAGATAATGTCACTCCATTGAAGAAAAATCATTGCTTCACATAAATAATCCATTTCTGTGCAGAGGGGTTTTGACCACAGCCTCTCTGCACTCCCTGTACTATTTTTGCTTAAATCATGACAGAAATGTACCCCATAATTTTAATTAATTTTAATATGTTATTGGGTAGTTGCCATTAGTTTGATTTACGTGGATAATATGCATTTGGTAAAAATCAAGATTACTATTTTCCATTAGATTTTTATGAGAGACTTTTCCCAGTCATCATATCAAGAGCTTCCTCACCAAACTAAGGGCAACCATGATAATGGGAATCTGTTTAAGTGAATAATTTATTGTGTAGTCAGGCACTACAGCAAGGAGGATGTAGTTGAAAGAAGATTAGAGAAATGCTCTTTTTAAAAAATTTTTAATGTTTTATTTATTTTTGAGAGACAGAGAAGACAGAGCATGAGCCGGGGAGGGGTAGAGAGAGAGAGGGAGACACAGAATCCAAAGCAGGCTTCAGGCTCTGATTTTCAGCGCAGAGCCTAAGGAGGGGCTTGAACCCATGAACTGTGAAGTCATGACCTGAGCTGTGGTCAGAGGCTCGACTGACTGAGCCACCCAGGCACCCTGAGAAGTGTTCTATATGTTGTATTTCCAGATAATGCAGTGGAACAGAGGGAAGGGAAAAAAAAATCAAGGTTTACATTTCCAAGGCTTTATCAATACTAGATAGGCCAAGAGACTAGTGAACAGGATACAATGAGAAACATGAGATAAGAGAGTGAAGGTGAATTAGGAAGGAGACTGCAAAGCAAAGATGAATTTAGCTAAGCTTGTTAGAAGAATACTGTTTTTTCCTTCCACTCTAATTTCTACATCAACCTCTGTAACAGGACCTAGCAAACATAAACAATATCTGCCTCTGACTCAAGGACTGTTATTCCTGCTGTTACTTTAATTGAGACTTTTCCCACTTCTTTTTCCATTACAGTATAAGGTGAATGCTTTAGGGTGTAAGAGGTATACATGGGGGAGGCTGTCTTTCATATGCTTCATTACTCTGACAGGTCTCCACAGAGAGTGGTGGACACAGACATATAGAGGAAAGTCCTTCTGGTCCACAATCTCTTAATCACTCCACATTTGAAGATCCTGTTTGGGTCACAGTGGACCTTTAGCTCAGCTTATATGCTGCACAGCTAAGGTGCTTCCCCCAGAACAATAAAGATTTCAACCAAAACAAAAAATAAAAACCCAAACTTAAGAATATGCCAATCTGAGGAGCACCTGGGTGGCTCAGTTGGTTAAGCGTCTGACTTTGGCTCAGGTCATGATCACACGGTTTGTGGGTTTGAGCCCTGCATCGGGTTCTGTGCTGACCGCTCAGAGCCTGGAGCCTGTTTCAGATTCTGTCTGTGTCTCTCTCTCTGTCCCTCCCCCACTCGTGCTCTGTCTCTCTCTGTCTCAAAAATTAAAAACAAAAAAGTTTAAAAAGAATGTGTCAATCTGAGAAAAGGTAAGAAGTCTTGCTACTCTACATAACAAAGAATAAAAATCTTACCAAGGGACAGTATGGTGATATTGCTATGGTCAAGGGCTTTGGCTCATTATCTAGTTCTGCTCATTCATTTACTTTTTCACTTGTTCATTCAGCATTAATTGAATATGCACAACATGTGAAGATCTAGAACTCTTTCAGCAACTCTCAGCCATTGCCTGAGTACTTTACAAATAAGCACTAGGGATATTGCAGGGAATAAAAGGAACCAATCTCTGCCAACACTGAGGTTTACTTCATAGGGGAGAGATACAAGAAATTATGGAGAAATGAAAAGGTAACATAGTCAGGTGGTGCCGGTGGTATGAGTAAGAATATAGAAGTATTAAGTGGAAAGGGAAGATATTTCAAAATGGTGGAGAGAGAAGGCCTCTCTGAAGACCTGACAGTTGAGCAGAGACACAAAATGTGCATATATATAGGAAAAGTGCCCCAGGTGGAGGGAACAGCAAATGCTAAGGCCTTGAAAATGAAGGCTTAGAAATAATCAGGGACCTGATGATGTAGGACACCTGAGGGCATGGTATTTGCTTCAGAATTGATTCTAACTATGATGGAAACCACTGAAGGGAGGGCAGGACCTAATTTAGGTTGTGGAAGGATTTTGGCAGATGGATTATGATGGGAACAGATCGGGCAGGCCTAAAGCACCTAAAGGTGTTTGTTTAGTTGTTCATGTGAGAGAAGGCAGTAGATTGCACAAGAGTGAGAAAGACAGAGGGCACGAGAAGAGATTGCATTCAGGATGTATTTTGAAGACAGACTTTGTGGGTTGGTTGACTAGATGTGAGGAGATTTGAGAGGGAGAATATAAGAATCACATGCTGATTTGTCCTCACAACTGAGTGAAGAAGGGAAGTTCCATTCAAGGACATGGGGAAAGCTCTAGCAGAAGAGCCCTAGGGGTAAGGGTGAAGCAGAAGAATCAAGAATCAAGAGCTCAGAGGGTCACCTCGGTAGCTCAATTGGTTAAGCATCTGACTTCAGCTCAGGTCATGATCTTTCGGTCTGTGACTTTGAGCCCCCTGTTGGGCTCTGTGCTGACAACTCAGCCTGGAGCCTATTTCAGATTCTTTGTCTCTCTCTCTCTCTGCCTTCCCCCTAATCATGGTCTGTTCCTGTCTTTCAGAAATAAACATTTTAAGTAATTAAAAAATAATCAAGAGCTCAGAAACAGAACAGTAAGACTTGAGGTGTCTGTTTAAACTTAGAGTGGAGATGCAGTGGACAGATGGATATTTGTCTGAGAGCAGACAGCGTGGTTGCGCTGCTTTCTAACTGTCTGGCCTTTGGTAAATCACTCCAAAACTTTCTCTTTACTGTCAAAATGGGGATTGATTTACTCATTCATGGACCTTGTGGGGATTCAAAGTCCTAAATATAGGCAATTTAACATTTAACATTACATAGAAGAAGTATTGGTACAGTGAAAGTGCTTCATGGAGAGACTGAAATTATTAGGAGGCACAGCACAGTAAATTAACTTGGGGTGATAAATCTGTCATCACAAACCTTGTCTACAGGGAACAGATAGAGAAAGGAATGCAGGAAAACTGGTGAGGTGAGATTTACCATCAGTTTCCCCTCCTTCCACATTTTATTGCCCACCTTTTTTCTGTATGGTCTAATTTGTTCCTTCCCTTTCCCCTGTGCCCCACACTGGTGTCCACTTGTTCCAGCAACATTCCTGACAAGAAATTTCTTTCTCTTTTGAATTGCTTTAGCAAGTTGTCAAAAATTGTTTCATAATACGTAGGTCAATTTCTGTCATCTCCATTCTGTTCCATTGTTGTGTATATCTATCCTTTCTTCAATAACACAATATCCCAATTACATAAATATTCTAGTAAGTATTAGAAATGGGTAAGATTAGGGTGTAAGCCTTCAAACTTTATTCTTTTTTCCCATAATTGTTCATTGCTTTGTCTATTTTGTTTTCCTTTCCTTTCCGATATAATTTTAGTATTAGCTTGTCCATATGTATGAACAAGCTTGATGACATTTTGTTTGTGATTGTTTAGAATCTACAGATCTAATTGGCAAAAGTTGACATCATCATATTTTCACACTTTCAATCTATGAACACAATTTTTATTTCTATGTATTTGAGTCTTCTTTCACTTCTTTCATCAGTGTTTAGTTATTTTCAGTGTATAGTTCCTCCTCATTTTTTGTTGTTTATACCTAAGTATTTCATTTATTTAGTGTTATTGAAAAAAATTATGACTTTCAAATTTCAAGTTTTCATTACTGGAATACAGGAATACTGTTATAAAGTGACCTTATATTTTGAGACATTTCCACTGACTTATTAGTTTAAGAGCTTTTTGTGGAGTTGTTGGAATTTTTTAATGTGAAAAATTATGTGTCCTAATAAACAGAGGCAATTCTATTTCTTCTGTTCTAGTAAAAATTTTAAATATTGTCTAATTAAACAAGCTAGGACTTCAAGTAGCATGTGTTAAGGAGTGGTGAGAGAGAGGATATCCTTGTTTTGTTCTTGATGTTAGGGGAAAGCATTTAGTCTTTCATGATTAAGAATCATAATAGCTGAGAGGAGCTAAGATGGTGGCATATTAGGAGGACCCTACACTTGTCTCATTCCTAGAACACAACTAGATAACTACTATCATTCTGAATATTCATAATATCAACCTGAGGACAGATAGTACACCTGTGCAAGTAGATGGAGAAAAGCAGGCCGCGATGAGGAAGGTAGGGGGTGCAGACACATGCTTTGGTATAAATAGGTCAATTGTGCTACCGAGGGGAGGTAGCTTTGGTCATGGAGAAAGGCAAGAGAGAGGAGCACACAGGGGAATGCACAAAGCCATTGGCTGGGAAAATAAGAGGGGCTGATTTTCATGAGTTTTTGCAATCTGTGAGGCTCAAAGATTGGACATTTAAAGGTTGGAGGGCTTGGCTGGTATAGAGCCCTAAAGGTGCTGCTCTACTCCTGGAGACATTGCAGGCAAGCAACTCAGGAACAGATAGCTTGATCTGAGGAGCACCTAAAGCTTACAGGAGAGAAATTGTTCTCTGTTCTTGGAGTTCATCTATGAAAGGTGGCATTCACAGAGACACTTCTCTGGGGACAAAAAAGCCTTCAGGCACCATTTTCCTCCTTTACCCCTCAGTATAGATTCAGAACGACTTGCTGAGGTTGACTAGTATGGACACGGGCTTCCTAATCTGCTTCCTCCAAATCCCACATCCTGACACTCTGACGTGTCTGCCCTTCTTGGTCAAACTTGCATCAGTCCCAGTGTAGAAAGCAAAATCGAGTTTCTCATGTCTGTGTCAAAAAGGGTCCTGTGTGAAGCAATGATTCAAGTAGTCAAAGGTACTGCAGTTATGAGATATCGCCAGGACAAGCATCAGCTGACACCCAGAACTGATAACAAGCAGAACCAGAGGAGGTCTGCAGGGTCCCAAGACAAATTACATCCCTTTAAATAGGTGAGGATTTTTGCAGCAAACTGTCAGATTCTCCAGTCATGTCCTCTATATCTAACCACTTTTTAAAAAAGCAACTGCCACCAAAGGCTCTGCCCGATTGATCTCCTAACAGAACTGAGATACCTCACTACTTGAGCATAATAAGCAGTAAGTGATGAGAACTAACTCAAATCAGATCTGAAGCCTTATCTCAACTACATACCCACAGACTGTTCACTAATTTCCTATGCTCTTCTGTTATCTTGCTTGTTCTGTGGTTTGTTATTATGTTTTGCTTTGTGTAAGAAGTCAAGTTTAATCATGTGGTGAAATGTCACTGAATTTGGAATCTTGAAACTGCTTTGTAATTGTGATTAACTTTGCTTTATGATTGAATGAAGCTGACGTTATGGACAAACACAACTCATGTGTGCACCTTCATAGGATACTCATGACACCTACAAGATCAGCACAGGCCCCTGCCACAACACTTCCCTAAATTTTAGAAGTTTTAAAGGTCAACAGTCTTGGTTGTGATAAAGCCCAAAGTATACTGTGATGCTCCTAGTTGCACCTAGGTGCTCCTGGAGACATACAGGGTGAAAATGGTGATTGAAAAATTCCTGGGATTCATACAGTGAGATTATTCACTCTTCTAGCAGTGCTTCCCTGAGAGTAGCAAGCATAGAGAATCCTCTCCAGAAGCAAAGGAGCTGGCTGGTGTCATTTCTCTCCCCTGCCCCTGAGCATAAGCACAAAACCACCTACAGTACCATCACAGTACTGACCCTGCTTACACTGAGTCCTGCCTGCCTCTGGTCTGTATGTACTTCTTTCCTCGGGCAAGTGTCCCTAAGTCCCAAAGCAGTAGGCCCCTTACCTAGAAGAGCAGCAGAAACCCCAGCACATACCACATTTACCAGCAGAAACCACTCTCACATACCGGAGAGTTCTGCAAGTCTTCACTTCTAGTGGAAGTAGCAGTAGGTCTCATTTAACGAGCAGACAAGAGTGTACTTAGTTAAAACTCACCACACAGAAGCCAATGTCCAAATACTGCCCACTGAAGGCAACAGGGTCTCTGCAGATGACTGGCCTGAAGGATAGAGCAGCCAAACACAGCAGTAGAGTAGAGTGCATGCAGCACACATCAGAGACATTCCCTGAAGTGCCAGGCCCTGGACACTATGTGGCCTCTTCTTCATGAAGCCGGTACCCTCAGAAACAGAAAACAGCATGTTCTTCTAATGCACATAAGAAGACAGAGATGTAGACAAAAGGCCAAGATGGAGGAATTAATCCCAAAAGAAAGAACAATAAAAGGTCATGGCCAGAGATCTAATCAAAACAGATATAAGTAATATGCCTGATGGAGTACTTAAAGCAACTTGTATTTTTTTTTTACTTTAATTATATACACTTTATTTGTCAATTATACCTCAAAAATCTGGAAAATATTGTCTCCTCCGTTTTCTGTCCATTTTTAAAAAATAGTTTATTGTCAAGTTGGCTTACATATAGCAACTTGTAAATTGGTTAAGAAAAGCATAGAAGACATCAGGGAGATCCTAATCACAGAGATAGAAGAGTTAAAAAAAATCATCTGGTTATGAAAAATGTAATAACTAGGATTCGAAATAGCCCAGATGCAATGAATACAAGGGTAGAAGTAGAGGAATGAAAAATACAGAAGACAAAATAATGGAAATAATGAAACTGAACAAAAGGAATAAAGGATTATGTATCATAAGACACTTAGGGAACTCAGTGATTTCATCAAATGTAATAACATTCATATTTTAGGAGTCCCAGAGAAGAAGAGAGAGAAAAGGGAAAAAAGGATTATTTGGGGAAATTATAGCTGAAAACTTCCCTAATCTGGGAAGGAATCAGATATGCAAATCCAGGAGACACAGAGAACTCCCATCAAAGTCACAAAAGTAGGACAATACCAACACGTGTTATTCTTAAATATTAAAAATATAGATATTAAGACAAAATCTTAAAGGCAACAAGACAAAAGAAGTCCTAAATTACAAGGGAATACCAATAAGGTTAATAGCAAATCTTCCCACAGAATCTTGGCAGGCCAGAATAGAAGAGCATGATATATTCAATGCACTGAGTGGAAATTCTGCAGCCAAAAATACTCTATCTTGCAAGCTGTCATTTGGAAGGGAAGGAGAGATAAAGAGTTTCCCAGACAAAAGCAAAAGGACTTTGTGATCACTAAATCAGCCCTCAAGAAATATTAAAAAGGAATCCTTGAGTGGGAAGGAAAGACTAAAAAAGTAAAAAAGACATGAAAGGAACATGGAAGTCAACAGAAAGGTGAGAAGCAATACTAGCTTTTAAAACTGGACAAACTAGTTTTAAGTCAATAACTGAAACAAGAGATGAAGAAGTACATTATATCATAATAAAGGAGATTATCCAACAAGAATATCTAACAATTGTAAATAATTATGCCCCTGACATGGGAGAACTCAAAGGTATAAAACAATTAATAACAAACATAAAGGAACTCATTGATAATAACACCATCATAGTAAGGGACATTAACTTCACACTTATATCAATGGACAGATCATCTAAGCAGAAAATCAACAAGGAAAGAATGGTTTTGAGTGATACACTGGGCCATATGGCCTTAACAGATGTATTCCGAATATATCATCCCAAAACAGTATAATGCATATTCTTTATAAGTGCACTTGGACCATTCTTTGGAACAGATCACATAATAGGTCACAAATCAGTTCTTAACAAGTACAGAAAGATGAAGATCATACCATGCATCTTTTCTGACCACAGTGTTGTGAAACTTGAAGTCAACCACAAGAAAAAAAATTGAAAGCCCTCAAATACATGGAGATTAAAACACATGCTGTAAAAGAATGAATGGGTCAAACAGGAAATCAGACTTTTTTTTTAAATTATGGAAACAAATGAAAACAAAAGCACAACAATCCAAAACTTTGGGATGCAACAAAAATGGTCCTAAGAGGGAAGTATATAACAATACAGACCTACCTATAGAAGCAGGAGGAATATCAAGGAATATAACCTTAAACCTAAAGGAGCTAGAAGATGAACAATAAATGAAACTTAAAGCCAGCAGAAGAAGGGAAAAAAATAAAAAATTAGGACAGAAATAAATGACATAGAAGCAAAAACAGAAAACAACGATAACAATAACAACAAAACTCAATGAAACTAGGAGATGGTTTTTTGAAAGAATTAACAAAATTGATAACCGCCTAGCCAGAATTATCAAAAAGAAAAGAGAGAGGACCAAAATAGATAAAATCATGAATGAAAGAGGAGAGATCACAACCACCACCACAGAAATACAAACAGTTATAAGAGAATGCTATGAAAAATTATATGCCAGCACTGGACAATCTGGAAGAAATGGGCAAATTCCTAGACACTCACACACTACAAAAACACTACAAAAAAAAAAAACACACACTCACAATAGAAAAAACTATTTCTACAAACAGGAAGAAATAGAAAATTTGAGCAGGCCCATAACAAGTAAAGAAATTGAATTGGTTATCAAAAATCTCCCAACAAATAAGAGTCTTGGCCAGATGGCTTCCCAGGGAAATTCTTCCAGACATGTAAAGAAAAGTTAATACCTATTTACAAACCATCCCAAAAAATAAAAGTAGAAGGAAAACTTCCAAACTCATGCTACAAAGCCAGCATTACCTTGATTTGAAAACCAAAGATCTGACTAAAAAGAATTCAGGCCAATACCCCTCATGAACTTGGATGCAAAAATTCTCAACAAGATACTAGTAAATCTAACTCAACAGTATATTAAAAGAATAACTCACCATGATCAAGTGTGATTTATTCCTCAGATGCAATGGTGGTTCAATATTTGTAAATCAATTAACATGATACACCACATTAATAAAGGAAAAGGAGTATATGATTCAGAAAAAATATTTGACAAAATACAACATCTATTCTTGATAAAAGCCCTCAGCAAAGTAGGGATAGGTGGAGCAAACTTCAACATCAAAAAGTCCATATATGAAAGACTAATATCTAATATCATCCTCAATGGAAAAAAAACTGAAAGCCATTCCTCACTGTCAGGAATAAGACAAGAATGTCCACTCTCACCATTACTATTTAACATAGTCTTGGAAGTATTTGCCTCATCAATAAGACAGCAAATAGAAATAAAGGCCATCCAAATCGGCAGGGAAGGAGTCAAACTTTCACTATTTTCTTTTTTTTAAATGTTTGTTTTAAATCTACCTTTGAGAGAGAAAGTGAGAGACAGAGCGTGAATGGGTCAGGGGCATAGAGAGAGGAAGACACAGAATCCTAAGCAGGCTCCAGGCTCTGAGCTGTTAGCACAGAGCTCAATCCCACCAACTGTGAGATCATGACCTGAGCCAAAGTCAGATGCTTAACTGACTGAGCCACCCAGGCATCGCAGACTTTCACTATTTTTAGATGACATGATACTTCATGGAGAAAACCTTAAAGACTTCACCAAAAAATGCTAGAACTAATACATAAACTCAGCAAAGTTTCAGAATATAAAATCAATGTGCAGAAATCTGTTGTATTTCTTTTTTTTTAATTTTTTAAATGTTTTTTAAATTTATTTCTAAGAGAAAGAGAGACAGCGTGAGCAGGGGAGAATCAGAGAGGGAAACACAGAATGTGAAGCAGGCTCCAGGCTCTGAGCTAGCTGTCAGCACAGAGCCTGACGCAGGGCTTGAACTCACAAACCATGGGATCATGACCTGAGCCAAAGTCGGATGCTGTTGGGAGCCATTCTGAGACCACTAGTCGAGAAAACTCCTGGTGAGGTTAAAGCAAGTTTGCACCGTCTCTTGCCAATCAGATGACAACCGATATCCACCCCCACTCAATTATTTCTGCCTGAGCACTGGCCCCCACGGTACCTTGTTGATCAATATAGGGAGTGACTTGTCCCCTTATTCTGGCCCTGGTATGATGATTGCACCTTGTGAAGGAACTTATTGTGGGAACTTCTTCTTTTGATTATGGGAATAGACATCATGTCTCCAGCAGGTCTTGTTTCCCTCCATACTTTCCCTTGAACTATGAACAGGCTAATGACCCTTACTCATAAAAAATTGACCTTTACATGTACAATTCTGTTTCCACCGTTCTGTTAGTCCAAGAGGTTCATACAGCTCAATATGTAAATCAGTTAACCAAAAATGTCTCTCATGCTTTAGCTATTCAAGAAATCATAAAATTAGACACAAAGGTAAATGCACTCAAAGAGGCTATTCTATGTATTGGAAATGAGCTAAACTGTTTAAAGGTATGGTTGGCTCTCTGGTGCCATAAAGAATATAACTGGGAAATCAAGTCTTGCCTGGAGACAAAGAGCCTAACTTAGAGAGAAGGAACAGATAAGAGCAGAGCACAAGTTACTACATATGCCTTTGCTAACTGGTGATGTATAGCAGCCCCTTCCCTCAGGCCTACATTTCACAAACATCTTCCCTAACACTGGCAGCTGTGATGAGGATGGTTAAGAGTATCTGCAAACCTATGATTTAATCTTAGTGTTATTAAAATGTGAACACCCTGTTATTTTCTTAGTTACTCAACCAATTACTCACTATAATTGGGACAGTTCTGCAAGAATACTTCTGTAAAACTTGTTTCTGTACATTTCCAAAAACATTTTATCACAGAGAGCTATTCATTGTAAAAATTCCATTTTCTGATGCCCTGTTAACATTTGACCTATAAGTAAAGACACCAAAACCGACAAGACAGAGATGCCTGCCTGGTGATCAGAAAGAATCTCGTGGCTCTTTCCCTCCCTCCCTCGCCGACACCGTCCATCCTTCAGGGACCCCTGGACCTGCTGGAGGATGCTTAACCAACTGAGCCACCCAGGAGCCCCCAAATCTGTTGTATTTCTATACACCAACAATGAAGCAATAGAAAAAGAAATCAAGAAACCAATCTCATTTGCACTTGCACCAAAAACAATAAGATAACTAGCAATCAACCAAACACAATAAGATACCTACATATGCTGAAAGCTATGGAAGATTTATAAGAGATATTGAAGAGGACACAAAGAAATGAAAAAGCATTCCATGCTCTTGAATTGGAAGAATATTGTTAAAATGTCTATACTACCCAAAGCAATCTACACATTTAACGCTATCCTATCAAAATATCACCAGCATTTTTCACCAAGTTAGAAAACAATCCTAAAATTTGTATCAAACCACAAAACACCCTGAATATCTAAAGTAATCCTTAAAAAGAAAAAAGACCTGGAGTCATCATGATTCTGGATTTCAAGGTAATGACAAAGCTGTACTCATTAAGACAGTATGGTACTGGCAAAAAACCAGACACAGATCACTGCAACAGAATAGAAAGCCAGAAATGGATCCACAGTTATATGGTCAACTAATCCTAGACAAAGTAGGAAAGAATATCCAATGGAAAAAAGACAGTCTCTTTCACAAATGCTGTTGGGAAAACTGGACAACAACATGCAGAAAAATGAAACTAGACCACGTTCTTACACCATACACAAAAATAAATACAAATGGATGAAAGACCAAATGTGAGACAGTAAACCATAAAAATCCTAGAAAACACAGGCAGCAACCTCTTTGATTTAGGCTGCATCAACTTCTTACTAGACATACTTCTGGAAGCAAGGGAAACAAAAGCAAACACGAACTATTGGGACTTTGTCAAAATAAAAAAGCTTCTGCACAGAGAAAGAAACAATCAACATAATTAAAAGGGAGCCTATGGAATGAGGGAAGATACTTGCAAATGACATATCTGATAAACAGCTAGTATTCAAAATCTATAAAGATCTTATCACACTTAATATCCAAAGAACAAACAACCCAGTAAAGAAGTGTTGAGTCAAAAGTAAACAAGTGGGGAGAAGACACGAATAGACACTTTTCCAAAGTGGACATCTAGATGGCTAACAGACATATGAAAAGATGCTCAACATCATTCATCATCAGGAAAATACAAATCAAATCCCACTGAGATACCACCTCATACCTGTCAGAATGGCTAAAATTAACAACAAAAGAAATAACAGATGTTCGCAAGGATGCAGAGAGAGGGGAATTCTCCTGTACTGCTGGTGGGAATGCAAACTGTTGCAGCTACTCTGCAGAACAGTCTGGAGGTTCCTCAAAAAACTAAAAATAGAACTATACAGCCATTGCACTATTGGATATTTAAGTAAAGGATATGAAATTATAGGTTCAAAGTGGTATATGCACCCCAATATTTATATCAGCATTATCAACAATAACCTTGAGTGATTAATAGATAAAGATGTGGAACACCTATACAATGGAAAATCTTGCCATTTGCAACAACGTGAATGGAGCTGGTTATACTGAGAAAAATAAGTCAAAGAAAGACAAATACCATATGAATTCACTTATATGTGAAATTTAAAAAATGAAACATGAACATATAGGTGGGGAGAAAATAGTAGAGAGGGAAACAAACCACAGGAGACACCATGTTAGAGAACAAACTGAGGGCTGATGGAGGGAGGTGGGTGGGAGCTGGGCCAGATGGGTGATGGGTATTAAGGACATTGGTGATGAACACTGGGTTATGTATGAATTACTAAATTGGACACCTGCTAATATTTCACTGTATGTTAACTAATTGGAATTTAAATAAAAACATGGAAAGGAAAAAAAAAAAGACAGGACCAGACAGCTTCAGATGTGAATCCTAGAAAACATTTAAGAAGAGTTAATATCATTTTTTTTCCAAATGATTCTAAAAAATAGTATTGGAAAGAAAACTTCCAATTTTTCTACAAAGATAGCATTATCCTGATACCCAAATCAGATAAAGGCACTTAAAACAAAGAGAAAAAAGAAAAAAGATAAAAGAGGACCCCAGGCCAATATCTTTGGTGAATATAGATGCAAAAATCCTCACAAAATATTAGCAAACTAAATCCAACAATATATTAAAAAATCATTCATCATGATCAAGTGAGATTTATTACTAGATGCAAGTGTGGTTCAATATATGCAAAATATCCAAAATAAATCAATTAGTGTGATATATCATATCAATAAGAGGAAAAAGATATAAACTTCAATATATGCAGAAAATCACTGGCAAAGTACAACTTCCATTCATATTAAAAATGCTCTATGAAGCAGGTATAGAAGGAACAAATCTCAACATAATAAAGCCCATGTATGAAAAACCCATGGTGAACTTCATACTCAATGGGGAAAACCTGAGAACATTTCCCTTAGGGTCAGGAACAAGACAAGGATAGCCACTCTCATTACATTTATTCAACAGTACTAAAAGTTCTAGCCACAGCAATCAGACCAAATAAATAAATAAATAAAATGCATCCCAATTTGTAAGGAAGAAGTAAAATTTTCCCTATTTGCAGATGACATGATACTACATATAGAAAATCCTAAGGACTCTGCCAAAGAACTACTAAAACTGATTAATGAATTCAGTAAAGGCACCTGATACAAAATCAATGTATAGACATTCATTGCATTTCTATAAACTAATAATAAAGCAGCAGAAAGAGAAATTACAAAAAGAATCCCATTTGCAATTGCAGACAAAAATAATAAAATACCTAGGAATAAACTTAACCAAAGAAATGAAAGACCTGCACACTGAAAACTAAAACATTGATGAAAGACTGGAGAGGACACATACAAAACTGGAAAGATATTCCATATTCATGCACTGCAAGACCAATCATTGTAAAATGTCCATACAATGCATACCACTGTACAGATTTAATATAATCATCCTCAAAATACAAACAGCATTTTTCACAGAACTGGATCAATCCTAAAATTTGTATCGAACCATAAAAGTCCTCAAATAGTCAAAGCAATCTTGAGAAAGGAAAACACAGCTGGTATCACAATTCCAGATTTTAAGTGATATTTCATGCTGGTAGTAATTAAAATAGTATTGTACTGGCATAAAAATACACATAAGGTCAATGGAACAGAACTGAAAGCCCAGAAATAAACCCACATATATGTATGAATGTACAACAAAGGAGGCAAGAATATGCAAAGGGAACAGTTTATTCAACAAATGGTTTCATTAAAACTGGACACCTACATGTAAAAGAATGAGATTGGACCACCTTTATACTATACTCAAAAATAAATTAAAAATGTATTAAAGACCTAAATGTGAGATCTGAAACCATAAAATTCCTAAAAAATATATGCAGTAATCTCTTGGACATTTCCTTCAGCAACATTTGTGGGTATATCTCTCTAGGAACCTCAAACAAAACCAAACATAAACTATTGTGACTGCAGCAAGATAAAAAAAGCTTTTGCACGGAAACTGTAAACAAAACGTAAAGCAACACAGTAAATGGGAGAATGTATCTGCAAACTATATATCTGATAAGGGGTTAATATAGAAAATGTATAAAGAACTTATACAACTCAACACCAAAAACCAATCTGACTTAAAAATGACCAGACATTACTCCCCACCCACCCAAATCCAAACACAAACACACAGATAAACAATAGATGCAGAGGCCCAGCCTCTGCAAGCCAGGGTTGGCCCGGAGAGTGATGGTTGGCGTTGGCAAAGAAGACATGGAGCCAGCCTCTTCAGGTGGACTGTTCAAATTTATTTTTCAGCTTAGGGTTTTTATATAGCAAATCCAAACAATCATGCTTAAACAATTTACATTTTTTGAATACAGTCATAGGACTTAACATTTCTAAGTTTTCTTGGCAATAGTGATTTCATGGTACATGATTTCCACTTCAACCAATAAAATTTAACCAGGTAGTCATAACAAAGTTCTACATATTCTTTACTACGTATGGCAGGGTATCTAAGGATAGGTGAAGCATATTGCCAGAATACATGAGACCACAGTGCCCTTAAATTGTTTAAATTCAGTGGGCATGCAAAAACAGGATATACTTGTACCCGTGGTCATTGGTAACAGACTCTCACAACCCCTTACTAAGAAAGAACAATGTCAACATTTATCATAGATGATGTATGGAAATGTTTTACGTGGATCAACTAGAATTTGGTACCTGCATTTACCAATCTCATTCTTTGGCCAGAACAATCCATAACTTGTCTCACAGGCTTGAGATCAGCAGGCAAATTTTCTTAACACTTTTCCGAGAAAGTCCTCCAAAACTAGTAAGTCTCGTTTTTGTCTCTGCTTATGGCATAATATGTATTCTTACTGGCAATTAGACCCATACAAGGAAAATGAATTCTAGGTCTCTTATAGACCCCATGCATACCGGACTGTCTCCAATTTTACTAATTGCTACAATATTCATTAGACAACATCTGATTGAGGGGGCGGACATGACATTTAGGTACATTCCATTTTGGAGGAAGGGCGAACTTTGGGCGATTCTGGTTTCATATTAATCCTAGAATAGACTAACAGCAGAAGTGAGAGTAGAAGGTACAGACAAAATAGAGAAGAAGAATTCTTCCGGGGGTTCTTCTGACTGCATTGAAGTCTTTTCCCACAGGTTTTTCCCTGGGCCTTGCCATCAGGGATGACCTGTGCCGTTTCGGTCTCTGGCAAATAGATATAAAAGATGATCAACATCAATAAGCATCAGGGAAATGCATATCATAACCACAGTAAGATATCTCACAGTAGTCCAAATGGCTAATATTAAAAAGATAGAAAAATAAAAAGTGTTGGGAGGATGTAGAACAAAGAGAACAATCATGAACTGTTGTAGGAATGTAAATCTGTGCCACCACTGTGGAAAACTGTATGGAGTTTCCTCAAAAGATTAAAAATAGAAATACATATAATCTAGCAAATTTTGCATTTACCCAAAGGAAACAAAAACACTAACTCAAAAAGATATATGCAGCTATATATTTGCTGTAGCATTACATACAATAGTCAAGATATGGAAGCAGTCCAAGTGTGCACTGATACATGAATAGACATAGAAGATGTAATACACACAGACACACACACAATGGAGTATTACCCATAAAAATGAGAGTTTGCCACTTGTGAGAGCATGAAAGGATTAGGAGGTATTATATTTAGTGAAATGAGTCAGAAAGAGAAAGGCAAATATTATATAATTTTACTTAGATGTGGAATCTGAAGAAAGAAAACAAAAGCAGTAACAACAAAACACTGTTAAATACAGAGAGCAACAGAGAATAGTACAGCAGAGGGAATATAGTCAATTATATTCTAACAATGTTGTACAGTGACAGATGATGACTTCAGTTATTGTGGTGAGCTTTGAGCAATGTATAGAATGGTTGAATCAATATATTGTGCACCTGAAAGTAATAAAAAATTTTATGTTGTCTTCAATTGAAAAAAGGAAGGAAAGAAACTCCACATTGGAGGAGGGAGTTGCTACTTGCAGGGCATCACCAGAATTGACTGGGCTGATGTCAAGTCCCATTTCTTTGTTTTTTCGTGGTTTTTTTTTTTTAATGTCAGCTTTATTGAGCTATAATTCACATAGGTCTTATTTCTTGACCTACTTGTCAGTAAAAAAGATATTTGTTTGAAAAGACATAAATATGGACCCTGGGTGACTCAGTCAGTTAACCGTCCAACTTCAGCTAAGGTCATGATCTCGAGGACCATGAGTTTGAGCCCTGCATCAGGCGTTGGAGCCTGCTTCAGATCTGTGTCCCCCTCTCTCTCTGCCACTCCCCTGCTCATGATCAGTCTCTCTGTCTCTCAAAAATAAATAAAGGTTAAAAAATAAATTTGTGGGGCGCCTGGGTGGCTCAGTTGGATAAGCATCTGACTTCAGCTCAGGTCATGATCTCATGGTTCGTAGGTTGGAGCCCCACATCGGGCTCTGTGCTGACAACTAGCTCAGACCCTGGAGCCTGCTTCAGATTCTGTGTTTCCATCTCTCTCTGACCCTTCCCTGCTCACGCTGTCTATCTCTCTCTCAGAAATAAAAATAAAACATTAAAAAATATTTATTTAAAAAATAAATTTGAAAAGACATAAATAAAAATATTTTTAACAGGAAGAGCTTTGAGTGTGGTCATCTAGAACAATTACCAAATAGCAAATGAAGAACCTAGGGTGAAGGACATGGTGTAGGAAATGCTGCAATTTTTGTAAAAATGAGAAAATAGAATGTGCATGTTTGCTCTTATGTGAATGTAATGGACATATAATGATGACATGGTTACTCTGATACAGAAACTTGATGAATGACCATTGTGTTTGGAGGAACATATTTTTTTGAACAATTATTTTTATTTGAACATATATATAATTAATAATTTATTGTTAAGTTAGCTAATATACAGTGTATACAGTGTGCTTTTGGTTTTGGGGGCAGATTCCTGTGATTCACTGCTTACATACAACATCCAGTGCTCATCCCAATAAGTGCACACCTCAATGGCAATCACCCATTCCTCCCTCCCCAGCCCCCCATCAACCCTGTTTGTTATCTGTTTGAACCTATTTTTCCTCTTCCTTCCCCCCATGGTCTTCTGTTAAGTTTTTCAACTTCCACATATGAGTGAAAACATGATATCTGTCTTTCTCTGACTGGCTTATTTTACTTAGCATAATACCCTCCAGTGCCATACATATCCTTGCAAATGGCAGGATTTCATTCTTTCTCATTGCCAAGTAGCATTCCATTATATATATAAACCACATCTTCTTTAGTCATTCATCAGTTGATGAACATTTGGGCTTTTTCCGTAATTTGGCTATTGTTGAAATTGTTGCTATAAATATTGGGGTACATGTGTCCCCATGCATCAGCACTCTTGTATCCTTTGGATAAATTCCTAGTAGTGCTATTGCTGGGTTGTAGGGCAGTTCTATTTTCAATTTTTTGAGGAGCCTCTACAATGTTTTCCAGAGTGGCCGTACCAGTTTGTATTTCTACCAACAGTGCAAGATGGTTCCTGTTTCTCTACATCCTCACCAGCATCTGTTGTTTCCTGAGTTGTTCATTTTAGCCACTCTGACCAGTGTGAGGTGGTATGTCAATGTGGTTTTGATTAGTATTTCCCTGATCATGAGTGATGTTGAGCATCTTTTGATGTGTCTGTTGTCCACTGAGATGTCTTCTTTGGAAAAGTGTATATTCATGTCTACTTCTCATTTCTTCACTGGATTATTTGTTTTTCGGGTGTTGAGTTTGGTAAGCTCTTTATAGGTTTTGGATACCAAACCTTTATCTGATATGTCATTTACAAACATCTTCTCCCTTTCCATCAGTTGCTTTTTAGTTTTGTTGATTGTTTCCTTTTCAGTGCAGAAGCTTTTTATCTTAATGAAGTCCCAATAGTTCATTTCTGTAAAGCAAGAAATTGCTGTCGCTGAGGTGAAAGAGGTTGTTGCCTATTTTCTTCTCTAGGGTTTGGATGGTTTCCTGTCTCACATCTAGATCTTTCATCCATTTTGAATTTATTTTTGTGTATCATATAAGAAAGTGATCCAGTTTCATTTTTCTGCATGATGCTGTCCAGTTCTCCCAGCACCATTTGCTAAAAAGACTGCCTTTTTTCCATTGGATACTCTTTACTGCTTTGTCGAAGATAAGGTGGCCATACATTTGTGGACCCAATTCCGGGTTCTTTATTTTATTCTGTCATCTATGTATCTGTTCTTGTGCCAGTACCCTAAATTGATGATTACAGCTTTGTAGTAGAGGCTAAAGTCTGGGATTGTGATACTGCCATTTTGGTTTTCTTTTTTTTTTTTTTTAATGTTTTATTTATTTCTAGGAGAGAGAGAGAGAGAGAGAGAGAGACAGCGTGAGCAGGGGAGGGTCAGAGAGAGAGGGAGTCACAGACTGAACCAGGCTCCAGGCTCTGAGCTGGCAGTCAGCACAGAGCCCGACACACGTCTCGAAACCACGAACCGCGAGATCATGACCTAAGCGAAAGTCGGACGCTTAACCGACTAAGCCACCCAGGCGCCCCTGGTTTTCTTTTTCAACATAACTTTGGCTATTCAGGGTCTTTTGTGGTTCCATACATATTTCAGGATTCTTTGTTCTATCTTTGAGAAGAATGTTTGTGCAATTTCAATTGGGATTGCACTGAATGTGTAGATGGCTTTGGGTAGTATCGACATTTTAACAATATTTGTTTTTCCAGTCCATGAGCATGGAATGTTTTTCCATTTCTTTGTTCTTCTTCAACTTCCATCATAAGTTTTTTTACAATTTTCAGCATACAGATCTTTTACATCTTTGGTTAGGTTTATTCCTAGGTATTTTATGGTTCTTGGTGCAATTGTAAATGAGATCAACTTCTTGATTTCTCATTCTGTTGCTTCATTATTGGTGTATAAAAATGCAACTGAATTCTGTACATTGATTTTGTGTCCTGAAATTTTGCTGAACTCATGTATCAGTTCTAGCAGCGTTTGGTGGATTCTTTTGAGTTCTCCACGTAGAGTATCACATCATCTGCAAAAAGTTAAAGTTTAACTTATTTCCCAATTTTGATGCCTTTATTTCATTTTGTTGTCTAATTGCTGAGACTAGGATTTCCAACACTATGTTAAACAGCAGTGGTGAGAGTGAACATCCCTGCTGTGTTCCTGATCTCAGGGAGAAAGCTCTCGTTTTTTTTTTTTAAATGTTTTATTTATTTCTGAGAGAGAGAGACAGCATGAGCAGGGGAGGGTCAGAGCGAGAGGGAAATACAGAATCTGAAATAGGCTCCAGGCTCTGAGCTAGCTGTCAGCACAGAGCCCGACGCAGGGCTCGAACCCACAAACCGCGATATCATGACCTGAGCCGAAGTGGGACGCTCAACCAACTGAGCCACCCAGGCACCCCATCTGTGGGCTTTTCATATATGGCTTTTATGATGTAAGGTATGTCCTTCTATTCCGACCTTCTTGAGGGTTTTTGTTAAGAAAGAATGCTGTATTTTCTCAAATGCTTTTTCTTCATCTATTGACAGGATTATATGGTTCTTATCCTTTCTTCCATTAATGGATGTATCACATTGATTGATTTGTGAATATTGAACCAGCCCTGCAGCTCAGGAATGAATTCCACTTAAATGTAGTGAGTAATTCTTTTGATATTCTATTGAATTCGATTTGCTAATATCTTGTTGCAAATTTTTACATCCATGTTCATCAAGGATATTGGTCTGTAATTCTCCTTTTCAATGAGGTCTCTGTCTGGTTTGGGAATCAAGATAATGCTGGCTTCATAGACTGAGTATGGAACTTTCCTTCCATTTATATTTTTTGGAACAACTTGAGAAAGATAGGTATTAATTTTGCTTTAAGTGTCTGGTAGAATTACCCCTGGGAAGCCATCTGGCACGGGACTCTTATTTGTTGGGAGATTTTTGATAACTGAATCAACTTCTTTGCTGGTTATGGGTCTGTTCAAATTTTCTATTTCTTCCTGTTTGAGTTTTGTTAGTGTGTGGGTGTCTAAGAATTTGTCCATTTACTCCAGGTTCTCCAGTTTGTTGACATACAATTTTTCATACTATTCTCTGATAATTGTTTATATTTTTGTGGTGTTCATGATATGTCCTCTTTCATTCATGATTTTATCTGTTTGAGTCCTCTGTCTTTTCTTTTTGAGAAATCTGGCTGGGAGTTTATAAATTTTGTTTATTTTTTCAAAAAACTAGCTCTTAGATTCATTGATCTGTTCTACTGGGTTTTTTTTTAATTCTATATTGTTTATTTCTGCTCTAATCTTTATCATTTCTTTGCTTCTGCTGGTTTTGGGGTTTCTTTGCTATTCTGCTTCTAGTTCCTTCAGGTGTGCTATTAGATTCTGCATTTGGTATTTTTCTTGTTTGTGATATGCCCTGTGATAGGCCTGGATTGCAGTATGTTTTCCTCTTAGGACTGCCTACACTTCCACAGTCTCTCTTTCTTTTCCTTTTGTCTCTACACAGAAGGGGATCCTTTCTCTCCATGACTACACCACCCATTTTATCTCTCCCAGTTTGCATTCATGCAACTATGGCCCATGAAGCTGTCTCTGTGGGCCCCTGGAGATGCTTCTGTCATTCTGTAACCTGGATTCCTGGAATTCCAAGGCTTCTGGCTTCAAAACCATTGTGTTTGAAGGATGAGGGAACTTCTGGTTCCCCTAATTCTCTACCATATTGCCCTGTTCCTGGGGAGCATATTATTACATACATCGTATAGCTGTTGAATTGTAAGCTATATAGTGGATTTCTATTCAACAAATAAATGAAAAAAATTAAAGCTAGTATATGGCTTCTAAGGACACAGGGCTACTTCTCTTCAGTTTCCAATCCACCTGGGTATTTTTTAATTCCTGCACTAACCACTCAGGTTTCAGTGGATTGTGAAACCCCAGGTTCAGGGATTAGTCATTCAGAAGACTACCCTGACTTCAAACATTAGCTGAACAAGGGTGGATTCACTAGGTTACTTGGACCTCCAATAGACTCTTAAAATTTAAGGCTTCCTATAGCCCCCTCGGACTTGATAGAATGTCTTGATAGAATGACTCACAGAGATCAGGAAATCTTTACTTTACAAGTAGTTTTACTTTAAAAGGATACAGATAGGGTGAGGTCTGGGAGGGAGTACACAGCTTCCATGCTTCTCTCCATGGAATTAGAGCACATCACCTTCCCAGAACATCAGTGCAAACATCAACAAAGAAGCTCACTGAGCCTTGATGTCCAGAGTTTTGTTGGGGTTTTATTACATAGACATGATTGATCATTATCAATAGCCATTTAATTGAATGCAATCACCATCCTCTTCTCCTCTCCAGAAGTCTAGCTATCTCAAGGTCCCCACACTCTGTTCACATGGTTGGTCTTGCTGGTGACCAGACACTGACATGAATCTATCTAGGGCTTAACAAAGTAAACTCTAAACACTTAGGAAATACACAGGGTTTTTAAAGCTCTGTGCTAGGAATCAGGGAAAAAACTAGATATACTCTATTAAAATTCACTCCCCATAAGGTTTGGGCAGTCCAAGTTTAATAGGGGGCTATGAGCGTCATTTTCCCAGGACTCATCCTGTGTTCTGAGGTTCTGGATTCAGATTCTGCCTGGCCTGGAACCTGGAGCCCTTCTCAGGGGTCACTGAGAAGCCTCTTGCATGGGGTCCTGTACCCTCCTTTTACTTATGATGCCAAAAACACATAAAATTGCTGGCCATGGTGACTTTCAGTTTCATTTACTGGCAATGCCTGTGTTCTAGGAAAAGGAGCCCTGAGAACTCTGATTTCACTTTCTGTTCTCGGAAACATAGGGCTCTGCAAAGTGATAAATGCTTTGCTATTATTGGCCGGATTCCTCTGACAGTGGAGCAGAAGCCAGAAATTTCATCAGCCCTGCCAGTTCCTCACACACAGTTTAGACATTGGAATGGCAACTCTTTAATGCCTATAATGACCACACCAGAACACAGAACCTGTTCCAGTGCAAAGACAGTCTTTGTAGAGGAGTATTCCTGCTGTGGGTGGCTAGGAGCACTTCAAAGAGACTCAGAATTTTCCTGTGCTGCCAGTGGACATATTCAGAGCTTAACCTTGACACAAATCTCTTTTCTTTTAGGAGCTGGTAAGTAAGAAATCACTTTGAATTGGGTCCTGGTTTAAAATTGAATTATAGATCTGTAGGTCTAAGTATGGGAGAGCCTGGATGCCCAATTTTGGGTGCTGTAGATTTGAAAGGCTGAAGGGCAGGATAGCTGGTGGATGGTTGTGAGCCATTTAGAGAATTGAATTATTTGGAACATTTTCAGAGGCCGTTTGCAGAACAAATTTTATTCCTGTGAACTGCAGAAGCATCATGTGAATGTCAGGGTGTCAAGTGGGTAGAGTTCCCCAAGAACTCTGCCCTCAGATACCCCCATCTCATGTCCAAATACCTTTCAATGGGGAGACAATGCATATTATCTATTTAAAAATAAAATCCAAGTGAATAAATTTTACAGAGCTGATTGGCTGTATTAAATTATTTGTGAATTAGGCAACATGTTATCTAGCAAAAAGAAAGGCGCTCCATTGTGTTGAAGGAAAGGAAATGTTTTTAAAAGGTCAGAAGAAAGGAAAAAAGACACTCTTAGGAAAGAATCCATTGTTTTGGCCAAGATTGCTCTTATAATGGGAAGGGAAAGGGTCTATTAGAAAATTTTCTAATGCTGACCAGGAAATTCATATGTTTGCTGGTTAAAGAAGTCATTCCTGGAAGTAAAACTGTAGTTAGGTTAGGTATTAGGTCTTTGTTTATTGAGTAGAGGCCTTAAGTGGCTTCCTATGGCCCTGTGGCTTTCTGATCCCTTTTTGCCACAATTATTCCCTTTTGATCAGACTCTCAGGTTAACGTAGAGACGTGATCAAAATGTAAGGCATTGCTGCCACTTTCAGCTACTGTTCAGTAGCTCTTGCTGCTTTTATCGATCCTTTGCGTGGTATTCACATGTCATGATGTTTTTGCTTAATCTCTGAGATGTTACAGGTTATGACTTCAATTTCACAAATTTTTAAAATATAAATTCAAGTTAGTTAACATACAGTGTAGTCTTGGCTTCAGGAGTAGAACCCAGTGATTCAACACTTATATATAATATCCAGTGCTCATCTCAAAAAGTGCCCTCCTTAATACCCATCACCTATTTAACCCATACGACCACACACCTCCCCTCTAGCAACCCCCAGTTTGTTCTCTGTATTTCAGAGTCTCTTACGGTTTGCCTCCTTCTCTGCTTTTATATCTTATTTCTCTTTCACTTCCCCTATGTTCATCTGTTGTGTGTCTCAAATTCCACATATGAGTGAAATCATATGATATCTGTCTTCCTCTGACTGACTTATTTAACTTAGCATAATACCCTCTAGTTCTATCCATGTTGTTGCAAGTGGCAAGATTTCATTCTTTTTCATCACCTAGTAGTATTTCATTATACACACACACACACACACACACACACACACACACACACACACCCCACATCATATTTTTTCCACTCATTAGTTGATGGACATTTGGGCTCTTTCTATACTTTGGCTATTGTTGATAGCACTACTATAATCATTGAATCAGCATTTAGTTTCTTTTTGGATAAATTTCTACTAGTGCAATTGCTGTGTCATAGGACAGGTTTTTTTTAATTTTGGGGGGGAACCTCCATACCATTTTCCAGTGTGGCTGCACCAGTTTGCATTCCCATCAATAGTGCAAATGATTACCCTTTCTCTGCATCCTTACCAATGTCTGTTGCTTCTTGAGTTGTTAATTTTAACTATTCTGACAGGTAAGAAGTTGCTGCGGCTGAGGTCAAAGAGGTTGTTGCCTGTTTTCTCCTGAAGGATTTTGATGGCTTCTTATCTAACATTCAAGTCTTTCATCATTTTGAGTTTATTTTTGTGTATGGTATAAGAAAATGTTCCAGGTTCATTCTTCTGCATGTCATTGTCCAGTTTTCCCAACACCATTTGCTGAAGAGACTGTCTTTTTTCCATTGAATATTCTTTTCTGTTTTGTCAAAGGTTAGTTAGTCATGTTTGTGGGTCCATTTCCCGGTTTCCTACTCTGTTCCATTGATCTATGTGTCTGTTTTTGTGCCAGTACCATACAGTCTTGTAAGGGGTACCTGGGTGGCTGAGTCTGTTAACCATAGAGTCTTGTAATACACCATGAGGTCTGGAATTGTGGTGCCTCCACCTTTGATTTTCTTTTTCGGAATTGCTTTTGTATTCGTAGCCTTTTCTGGATCCATATAAATTTTAGGATCGTTTATTCTAGCTTTGAGAAGAATGCTGTTGTTATTTTGATAGGGAAACATTGAATACGTAGGTTGCTTTGGGTAGTATCAACATTTTAACAATATTTGTTCTTCCAACCCATGAGCATTTATCATTTATTTATTATTTCCCTTGTTTGGCTTTGGGTTTTATTTGCTGCTTCTTTTCTAGCTTCTTTAGGTGTAAGGTTATATTGTGTATTTTGGGCCTTTTTTGGTTCTTGAGATAGGCCTGAGTTGCAGTGTATATTACTCTTAGGACTGTCTTTTGCTTCCCAAAGGGTTTTTACTGTCATATTTTCATTTTCATTTGTTTCCATGTATTTTAAAATTTCTTTAATTTCTATTCATTCTTTGTAGTATGTTATTTTTTAAAAAGAACTGGGCTGGAAGTAGGGAAAAGATTCTAATGTGGACTTATGGATTGAATCAAGGACTAAGGATTTGTGCTGTCAGAGTCTTCTGTCAGTGACTGAGTGATCATGAACACTGGGCTGCAAAGGTAATTGAATCGGGAACTCTAAGGCAAAAAAGAGCAGACCTCAAACCAAAAAGGATTTGCCAATGGCTCTTGGAAATGTTGGCAAAGACAATCAACTCAAAAGAATGTGTGAGGCACAAAACTTGTGTTTCTTATTGTCCCCCCAAACAGTCATAAATTTGCTTTAGATCTCAACACTGCCACCAAATATGTTAAAAAACAAAATTCAAAAGCCTTAAGAATTCAGAGGCACCTGAGTGGCTCAGTCGGTTAAGCGTCCGACTTCAGCTCTGGTCATGGTCTCACGGTTTGTGGGTTCGAGCCCCGTATCAGGCTCTGTGCTGACTGCCAGCTCAGAGCCTGGAGCCTGTTTCAGATTCTGTATCTCCCTCTCTCTCTGACCCTCTCCTGCTCACGTTGTCTCTCTCTCTCTCTTTCAGAAATAAATAAAAAACATTAAAAAAACCCAAAAGACTTAAGAATTCAAAAGTAAATTCTAAAGACTTAATTGGCTTTATTGAATGAGTTTTGAATTGGGCAGCATCCCAGATAGCCAATAGAAAACAGCTCCATTATGCTGTAGAAATGAAAAGGTTTTTAAGTGAAGAGAGAAAGTAGAAATAAATTACTAGCAAATAATTCATTGTTTTCGACAAGGTTGCCCTCCTAAGGAGAGATTGGGGAATCTATTAGTGCAGTTTTTAGTGCTGACCAGGAAATTCTCATATTGACTGGTAAAAGATTACATAACTTCGAGTTGAAACTGCTCTCAG
This sequence comes from Crocuta crocuta, assembly GCF_008692635.1. Lineage (NCBI taxonomy): Eukaryota > Metazoa > Chordata > Mammalia > Carnivora > Hyaenidae > Crocuta > Crocuta crocuta. The sequence continues at coordinate 9,709,250 of NW_027533170.1, forward strand.
GTATTAAATCTTGGTTTACTGACATGGGTCTTTATCTTAAACGGCTCCAATATGCCCCTGTGGCTTCATTTTTAACACATCTCTCCATAGAAATATAAATCCTTTGTGTCTCACCCTGACTTCATTTTGAATCCTAGTTTCACTTCTCCCTATCCAATTGTGTGCTCTGCCTTTGCTTCATGAGACACAGCTCTGCCCTTGGATGAGCGCCCTCACCTTGAATCCTGGCTTGGAAGTTTGCTAATGATGGGACACTCATTGACTAGCTTTCAACCTAATTATTTATTTGATTCTTAATTTGGAGGTCGAAGTGATTATCATATCCTCGTAGGGCTGTTGAGAGGATGAGATGAGAAATGTATGTACAGATGGACATCTCTTTATTGGCATAGATTTCACACATTCCCTACAAGTTCTATCCCAACAGCAGAGGACATACTGCTAGAGGATGAAATAGAAGTTTCTAGAGATATCATAAAAAATTACTCTGCATCTGGTACACCTGCATTGCTGTCACATCAGAAAATAATATATAACAGAACTTCACATACAACATCAAGGTGAGGTTTGGAAACTTAACCATATGGCATGCCTTTTGTGTGGTTGAAATTTGCTCAGCACACAGAATTTTGCTGTCCACATCTGTTTGCCCTCTCAAACTTGTCATTTGTTCCCACTCTCTTTATTCCATTCCTCAGAACCTGTCCTAGCCAGAGGTTTCCTCACCCTCATGTGCATTTCTCCCCTCTCTCCCATCCTCTGAGGATGCACAGGCATGAGGCTACACTTGATAGAGTTGATGTCTCTCCTTTTTGGCTCCTCCTTGAGGTCCAGGTTTTATATACTTCTTTCACACTCAGCCTTGTTCATTCTCCTTTGTGTGCTATCTGCTTGCTCCTTAAAAGGGTGGTGGAGTGATTTGCTCTCCACACAGCAAGACGTTGCCCCAGCATACGCCAGATGCTCTGGATTTACACTCTTCTCCATGTGAAGAATATTCCTGCTATGTAGTCAAAAATATTGGCACCATGCTTCTCAGTTGTTTAATAGTTGTCCCTTTCTCAACAAGCCAGATTTCCACAGTTCTCTCTTCTAAGGAAAATGCCTGTACTCCCCATTCTTATGTATACCAGTTCAGGTCTTGTATACATGCTCTGAATAATTCTTCCCGAATTTGTTTCTGCCATTCTTTATCCTGGGCTGCAGGCTATGGCTTCCAGGAAGCCCCTGAAAGATGTGTTTCATCCCTCACTTTTAGCCAAAGGACATCTCTGCAGCCTGCATGCTGCCCAGACATCAGTGGTGACTTGAGGTGACTTTCTTTCTGGTCCAAAAAGTCTGCATGAGTCGGGGAGGGGGGTAAATGGAGAGAAGGAGACTGTCTGCTGAGCATGGAGCCTGACATGGATCTCAGTCCCATGACCCTGGGATCATTACCTGAGCCAAAACCAAGAGTCAGACACTCAACCACAGAGCCACCCAGGAACCCCAGCAATGATTAAAAGTTTATCTCCTAATAAAGGCATACAGTATCTTTTCTGAGAAGGAAAGGAGCCACTCATCCTTATTTAGCTGTTTCATATGAGAACCAAGGTCTTTTACATGGTGATACTGGAGGTTATCAGAAGTGGTTTTTCTGGAGGATCTTACACCACAAGTGGCAAGGGGTGTGGGGGTAAATGCTGGTGCTGTATTATTAGATTTCCACTATGAAGAATTATTACTTTCATAACATTACAAATAAAGAAATTGAATTAAGATAAATAAAGGATAATTCAGCTAGGAAAATTTGGATAGAATAATCAGGGTTTGAAATTAGTTCAGAAAAATGAAGAGCATCTTAAAGAAGGACTTTCCAAGATAATGGAATAGCCTAAAGAAGGCAAACTTTACATCCATGTCAGTAGTCCACACAAAGCCTAGACAGAATGAGAAATTCTCCTAGACACACTGCTTTGGTGACCAATGAGGTTCTCTGCCAGAGTCCAGCTCCAGCCAGTCCAGGGTTCCTTGAAGGACAGGCAGCATCAGCGACAGAGTGATGAGAGATCCCCAAGATTCTTTCTAATCAGCAAGCAGGCATTTCTGCTCAGTCTGGGTTCTCAACTCTATTTATATGTGAAGGTACAGGGAACAAGAAAAGTGTCATTTGCCTCAGTAGATGATGTTTACAATGTTTCCAGAATAGCCTTGAGAAAAACATTTTACCAAGAAATAAACAAAATTGTATATATAAAGTTTAATCTTTTATAAGTAAGGGTCATTAGCCTATTTATAGCTCAAGGGAAGTATTGAGGAAAACAAGATCTGCCAGAGAAACAATGTCTGCCCTCACAACCTCAAAAGAAGAAGGTATCTTTAGCATTAGCCACAGGGCCCATAGTTCCCACAACATCGTCCATGCCCAGGAATAGCGTGTTACTCTATATGGGAATATTATTTTATTAATTGTTAAACTAAGGTAGGGATTTGACCTTTCGAATTATCAATTACTTAATTCTAATCATGATTTCCAAGCTACTGAACATAAATGTCTCTCCATATCACAACAAATCCCTAACCAGATGCAATCATCATACCAGGGCCAGAACAAGAGGACAAGCCATTCCTGATCTCAGTCAACAAAGCACTCTGGGGTACGGTGCTCAAGCAAAAAACGACAAGAAAAGGGGCAGCTATTGGTTGCCACCTGATGACAGGAGACCTTGCAAGCCTGCCTTAACCTCACAAGGAGTTTTCTCAACTAGTGAGTTCAGAATGGCTCTCAACGTTTCTCTCTCCATATAACAGCACACTCCAAGCCACTTCTTGTTGTATTAACTCTTTTTCTTTCCCTCCTCTCTCCTTCTTCTAGTGCCCTCTACTGCTGAGCCATGGGTCAGACGTCTTCCACACTCTATCATAGAAAGGCTGTTAATTTGGCCTCAAGTTTTGAAAAGTTTTTTAAGGAATTCAAGACAGAAAGTAAAATCCTCTCTCAGGAAACCATCACATTGATTCAATCATACTTGGTGAAAGGGGACCTTCAGAGAGCATTTTCTGAAATCAATGATGCATTGATAGAAATGGAGAATGCTCAAGTGAACATTGCCGTGACCGGGGAGTCTGGCACAGGGAAGTCTAGTTTCATCAATGCCCTGCGGGGGGTGCAGCATGAGGACAAATTGGCTGCCCCAATTGGGGAAGTGGAGACAACCATGGAGAGGACCCCATACAAACACCCGAAGTTCCCCAATATGACATTATGGGACCTGCCTGGCATAGGGACCATTAATTTTCAGCCACAAGATTATCTGAAGAAGATGAAATTTGATGAGTATGACTTCTTTATTATCATCTGTGCTGCACGTTTCAAAGAAAATAATGTACAGTTGGCTACAGCAATTAAAAAAATGAAGAAGAATTTCTGCTTTGTTCGAACTAAAGTGGACAGTGATTTACATAATCTAGAAAAGAGTAAACCCGCCACATTCAATAAGGATAAAGTCCTGCAAATGATCCACAATGACTGTGTGAAACAACTGCAGAAAGCCAATATGAGTGACACACAGATCTTCTTAGTCTCTAGTCATAAGCCGTCTGGCTATGATTTTCAAGGCCTGGAGAACACCCTTCTGAGGGAGCTCCCAGCCCACAAGCGCCACAACTTCATGCAATATCTGCCAAACATTACTGAGGCCGACATTGACTGGAAGAGAGATTCTCTGAGACAGAAGATATGGTTGGAGGCCCTGAGGGCTGAAATATCAGCCACTATCCCTTTGGTGGGTTACACCAGTGATAACAATGTGAAGAGCCTGGAAGAGACTTTGACCCTTTATAGGTCTTACTTTGGACTGAATGATGCATCCTTGGAAACCATGACCAAGGACTTGGATGTGTCAGTAGAGGAACTCAAGGCAAACCTTATATCCCTCCATTTAGTATCAACTGAGAAGGATGAGGAGTTGTTAGGGTAAAGATGTGGAAGTATATGGAAAAATTCCGCCCTATTAGTGCAGGATTCATTGACACTAGTGTGTAATGTAGGAAGATTTTCTATTTGCAAATTTTTTTCCTTGAGGCCATGGTAATTGATACTAAAGTTTTCTTTAAAAAGAAGAGATTTTGGGGGTGCCTTGGTGGCTCAGTCATTTAAGTATCTGACTTCGGCTCAGGTCATGGTCTCACAGCTCATGAGTTAGAGCCCTGTGTAGGGCTCCGTCCTGACAGCTTAGAGCTTGGGCCTACTTTGGATTCTCTGTCTCCCCCCCCCCTCTCTGCCCCTTCCCCACTCATGTTCTGTTCCTCTCTTTCAAAAATAAATGAAAAGTTAAAAAAAAAGATTAAAAAATCAGAAGAGATTTTTAAGGAATCTGTGGGCTCTAAGTAAGCTTATCTACTTTGGAGTGTCATGGATAAAAATGGGAATTCAGCCAGCTCCTGAATTATTCTGTTTTGGGATGGCACTCGTGCCTGGAAAGTTGGTTTAGGGCCTCCTTGAAGCAATCCTAAACCACTACCCTCCTGGAGTATCACACACATTTCCATATTTCACTCTTGAACAATTCATAAACTTAATGACTATTATTTGACAGTAAGAGCAATCAGCTCTGAAGAATTTTTCTTTCATATGACTCATTTGGGAAAATGAGAGACAGGAATTCTCTTTAGTGGAAAGAATAACTCTGTGTGAAGGTCTTTCTACTAACATATAGTAAAAAATGGGTGTGCCACCATAGGTCCTCAAAAATGATTCTATAAATGAATGCGTAATAGTCTGGTTTTGGTGTTCCTGACATTCTGCTATGGATGCATAAATTTTGGTCATTAATAGATCATCAATTAGTCATATCCTCCTTGTCCTTTCTAGGGTTATCATTTTATGTAAAAGCATAAAAGATAGTGAGCTGAGCATGTGTCACAGGAAATGAAAGAGAAATACTAGCTAAGGAAAAACTTTATCTGGAGTACTTTGTGAGAGAGGCAAATGCATAAGATGGAAACATGGTTGAAAAGTTCACATATTGCAGTTCTAAACACTCCTTGGTTGGAGCAATGTATTTTGTGTCTAAACTTGAGAGGTTAGAGAATAAGAGACAAGAGGATTTTCATAAATCTAAGTGTAAATTTAAGAGAAATGTAAAAGGTACTTAAGTATATCCAATCCTTCATCTAAAGGGAAATGCAAATTGGAAATGACATGTACAACAAGATATCATTTATCCCCTATTAGACTGGGTGAAATTTCAAAGTTTGATATTCTGTGGGTAAAACTATAAAAATAATTGCTGTCATACAGTGTTGCTATATACATAAGATGATATAGCCTATAATGTGTCAAATTAAGCCATCTCTAGGAAAATTACACACATATTTACACTTCACATCAATGGTCTCTCTTTGAAGACTCTGGGCATAAAAATTGAGAGTAGATGGTGGTTGTCGGGGATTGAAAAGTGGCAGAAATGTGTAATGCTGGTGAAATAGGAAGCTTTCAGTTACAAGATGAATGTGTATGATGGTAACTATACCTATATATAGGGTGGTAGCACAGTCAATAATACTGTGTAATAATTCTATATAATTGTAATACTTGAAATTTGCTAAAAGTGTAGTTCCTTAGCATTCTCAATACACATACACACGCACACACACACACGGTAAATACGTGAGGTGATGAATGCATTAATTGACTTATTGTGGTAATCATGTCACAAAATGTACAAATATATCAAATCATCACGTTGTACACTTTTAAGATGTATGATTTTTTTGGTCAATTTTACCCAAATGAAGCTGGAGTGGAAAGGAATAAAAAAGCTGGAAAAGCCATAAAAAGATAAATGCATAAAGTTATTAATTGCAGCATTATTTGAATTGGTAAAACACAAAATTCAAATGATCTTCAATAGGATGTTACAACCACAAAATAGGTGACTTGTCAACTATATAAAAGAATGAGTAATATCCTATGTATTGCTATGCTGTCATCTCCAGGATATATTGTTCAATGCAAAGAGAAGAGAGAGAAGAACATGTATAGTGTTACTGATCTAATACAGTTACTGATCTAAGACAGACAATGTATTTACACAAAGTCTTCAATTGGACATGAGAACATTTCAGCAATAAAATTCAATTACGTATAGGAGAAGTGATGGTACTCGGTGAAGAGTCAGTGGTAAGGTCTAGATTTTACTTAATGCAACTTATTTTAGTTTGGAACATGCAAATGTTTTACAAAGATATATAACTGTTTAATTAAACAAAAACGAGCCAGCATTTATAAAAATGAAAAGCAAATAAAAACAAATTAATCTAAGCTTGTACAAGAATCTCAGTATAAGAAAACAGAAGTTTCATGTGTCTGTTGGCCATCTGGATGTCCTCTTTGGAGAAGTGGAGGAACAAGGGGGAGAAGAAGGGCGGAAATGGTGGGGGAAAGGGAGAGAAGCAAACCATGAGAGACTCTTGAATGCTGACAAAAACTGAGGACTGATGGATGTGGGGGGAGGGGGGATGGGCATGGAGGAGGACACTTGTGGGGATGAGCACTGAGTGTTATGTGGAAACTAATTTGACAATAAACTATTAAAAAAAAAGAAAACAGAAGTTATTTCAAGATTTTATCTACCATCTATATAGCTAGATAGCTCTATCTTAATGATCATCATCATCTATTATCTTTATCTATCATTTATTTATCTTTAATTTTTAAAGTTCCATATACAGTGTTGTATAAGTTTCAGGTGTCCAATATAGTGATTTAACACTTCTAAACATTACTCTGTGCTCTTCATGATAAGTATATTATTTTCCCCCTTTACTACATCACTGATATCCCCAACACCTTTCTCCTGGCAATCACCGGTTATTCTTTCTTTGTATGAATCTCTTTTCTGCTTGTTTGTCTCTTTTTCTTTATTTCTTTGTTTTCTTTCTTAAATTTCACATATGAGTGAAATCATACAGTATTTGTTTTTCTCTGAGTGACTTAATTCACTTGACTTAATACCTTCTAGGTCCATCCACGTTGTTGAAAATGGCAAGATTTTATTCATTTTTATGGCTGAGTAATATTCCATTATATACGTGTATCACATCTCTAGATGGACACCTGGATTGCATCCTCATTTTTTCCTAATGTAAATAATGATGCAATAATAATACGGGTGTATATATCTTTTCAAATTACTGTTTTCATTCCTTTGGGTAAATACTCCATAGCAGAGTTATGGGATTATATAGTAATTATATGTATAATTTTTTTGAGAAACCACCATACTGTTTTTCAGTGACTACACTATTTTGCATTCCCACCAGCAGTGTGCAAGGACTCCTTTTCTCCATATACTTACCAACACTTGTTATTTCTTCGCTTTTTAACTATTTAATTTAATTTAACTTAATTTAAATTAATTTAATTTAGCCTCCTGAAATGTGTAAGGTAATATCTTGTTGTGGTTTTGATTTGCATTTCCTGATGATTAGTGATGTTGAGCATCTTTTCATGTGTCTTTACTGCTGGCCATATGTATATCTTCATTTGAGAAATACCTGTTCATGTTTTCTACTCATTTTTAATTAAATTATTTAAGGGGCCGCCTGGGTGGTTCAGTTGCTTAAGCATCAGACTTCGGCTCAGGTCATCTCACAGTCCGTGGGTCAAGCCTCGTGTCAGGCTCTGTGCTGAAAGCTCAGCCTGGAGCCTGCTTCAAATTCTGTGTCTCCTTCTCTCTCTGCCCCTCCCCTGCTCACTCTCTGTCTCTATCTCTCAAAATAAAATAAAGACATAAAAAAATTTTTAAATAATTTTTGGGAGGAGTTTTTGAGTGTTGAGTTGTATTAGTTCTTATATGTTTGGATATTGACCCCTCATTGGATACATCATTAGCAAATGTCTTGTATTCAGTAGATTGTCTTTTTGTTTTCATAATGGGTTCCTTCACTTTATAAATCTTTTTATTTTGATGTGGTTCGAATAGTTTACTTTTGCTTTTGTTTCCACTCAGGAGACATATCTCAAAAGATGTTGCTATGGTCCATGTCAGAGACATTACTGCCTGTGCCCTCCTCTAAGGTTTTTAGAGTTTCTGGTATCACATTAAGGTCTTTAATCCATTTTTTGGGTTTATTTATTTACTTTGAGAGAGAAAGCACTCATGCACATGCAAGCTCCTGTGAATAGGGGAGGAGCAGAGAAAGAGAGAGGAGAGAATCCCAACTGACACAAAGCTCAATCTCATGAACCATGAGATCATGACCTGAACAGAAATTAAGAGACAGCTTCTCCTGACAAAAAAAGAGACACTGATCCAGGAACATGAAAGAAGAGTTCGAGAGCTCAGCAATATGGTCAAATGCAACAATATCCGTATCACAGGAATCCCAGAAGAGGAAGAGAGAGGGAAAGGTGCTGAAGGAATCCTGCAACAAATTATAGCAGAGAACTTCCCCGACCTGGGGAAGGAAGTAAATGTGGAAATACAAGAGGCTCAGAGGACACCCCTCAGACGTAAATTGAATCAATCTTCTGCGCAGCATATCATAGTGAAACTGGCAAAATATAAGGACAAGGAGAGAATTTTGAAAGCAGCTAGGGAGAAAAGGGCCCTCACATACAAAGGGAAACCTATCGGAGTGGTGACAGACCTATCTACTGAAACTTGGCAGGCCAGAAAGGAATGGCAGGAGATCTTCAATGTGATGAACAGTAAAAATATGCAGCCAAGAATCCTCTATCCAGTAAGCCTGTCATTCAAAATTGAAGGAGATAAAATTCTTTCCAAATAAACAGAAATTGAAAGAAGTTGTCACCACTAAGGCAGCCTTACAAGAAATCCTGAGAGGGATGCTCTGAAGGAAAGGTTGCTAGGAACAAAGATACCAGAGACNTAAAAAAGAAAAAAAGAAAGAAAGAAATTAAGAGACAGCTTCTCAATGGATTGAGCCACCCAGGTATCCCAATCTTTAATCCATTTTGATTTTACTTCTGTGTATGGTGTAGGTATTCAAGTTTCATTCTTTTGCATGTTGCTGTTCAGTTTTCCTAAAACCATTTGTTGAAGAGACTTTTTCCCATTGCAGTGGTTGATCATGTAATTGTGAGTTTATTCCTGGCCTCTCTATTCTGTTCTGTTGATCTTGTTTGTATTTTTGTGCTAGTACCATATTGTTTGGATTATTACACTTTCTAGCATATCTTCTAGCATATGGAATTGTGATATCTTTTACTCAATTTTTTCAAGTTTGCATTGGCAATTCAGCATATTTTGTGGTTCCAATTTTAGGATTTTAGGACTATTTTAGGATTTTTTTCTTTAAGACTGTTTATTGGCATGTAATAGACTTTGCTTTGAATCTGTAGATTGCTATGGGTAATATGGGTGGGTAGTTTTAAAGATTTTTTAAAATTTATTTACTTATTTTGAGAAAAAGAAAGAGTGGAGTGGGGGGGCTGAGATGGAAGGAGAAAGAAAATCCCAAGCAGGCTCTGTGCTGTTAGTGCAGAGCCCAACTTGAGGTTCAATCTCATGAATTGAACTGTGAGATCATGACCTGAGCCAAAACCAAGAGTTGGGCACTTAACCAGCTGAACCACCCAGGCATCCCTAACATAGTCACCTTAATTATACTAAAATTTCCAATCAAACAGTGAGGTATATCTTTCTATTAGTTTGTTTCATCTTCAATTTCCTTCATTAGGTTTTAAGTTTTCAAAGTACAGGTCTTTTGCCTACTTGGTTTAGTTTTTTCAAGTTATCTTATTGTTTGATGTACTTGTAAATGGGAATGTTTTGTTAATTTTTCTGCTACTTTATTGTTAGTGTATACAAATGGGACAAATTTCTGTATATTAATTTTGAATCCTGAGAATTTACCAAATTCATTATTGGTTTTAGTAGGTTTTTGGTGGGACTCTTTGGGGTGTTTTTCATACAATATCATATCATCTGCACTTTGTGAAAGTTTTACTTCTTCTTCTTCTTCTTTTTTTTTATTACCAATTTGGATGCTTTTTTATTTCTTTTTCTGATCTGATTGCTGTGGCTAGGACTTCCGGTACTGTGGTCATCTTTGTTTTGTTTCTGATCTTGGGGAAAAAGCTCTCCATTTTTCAGCATTGAATATGGTGTTAGCTGTGGGTTTTTTAGATGCCCTTTACTGTGTTATGTTATGTTCCCTCTAAACCTACTTTGTTTAGGGATTTTTTTTTTTTATCATGAATGAATGTTGTACTTTGTCAAATGCTTTTTCTGCATCTATTGAAATGATCCTATGGTTCCTATTCTTTCTCTTTTACATGTGATGTAACACACGATTGATTTGCAAATACTGAATCATCTCTGCATTTCCAGAATAAATCCCATTTTATTGTGGTAGTTTATTTTTCAACACATTTTTAGATTGGGCTTGCTAATGTTTTTTGAGGAATTTTACATCTATATTCATCAGAGATATTGGCCTGTGGTTTTATTTTTTTATAGTGTCTTTCTCTACTTTTGGTCTCAGGGTAATGCTGGCTTTGTAGGATGAATTTGGAAGTTCTCCCTCCTCTTCTATTTTTTGGAATTGTTACAGAAGAATAGATATTAACTCTTCTTTAAATGTTTGATAGAATTCATCTGTGAAGCCATCTGGTCCTGGACTTTGTTGGGGGTTTTTTGATTACTGTTTCCACTTCATTGTTAGTAATCAGTCTGTTCAAATTTCCTTTCCTTCCTGGATCAGTTTGGGCCATATGTTTCTAGGAATTTATCCACGACTAGGCTGTCCAATTTGTTGGTCTATGATTTTTCATAATTTTTTTTTTTACAATCCTTTGTGTTTATGTGGTGTTGGTTGTTATTTCTCTTCTTTCATTTCTGATTTTGATTATTTGAATCCTCTCTGTATCTCTATTTTTCTCTCTGATGAGTCTAGCTAAACAATTATCTATTTTGTTGATCTTTTCAAAGAATTAGACCTTCATTCCATTATTCTTTTCTATGGTTTAAAAAAATTTTTTCTTGGGGCGCCTCGGTGGCTTAGTCGGTTAAGTGTCTGACTTTCGCTTAGGTCATGATCTCGCGGTTCGTGGGTTCGAGCCCCGCGTCGGGCTCTGTGCTGACTGCCAGCTCAGAGCCTGGAGCCTGTTTCAGAGTCTGTGACTCCCTCTCTGTCTGACCCTCCCCTGCTCACGCTGTCTCTTTCTCTCCTAGAAATAAATAAAACATTTAAAAAATTTTTTTTCTTTCTCTCTCTTTTTTTATTTCCACTCTAATCTTTGTTATTTCATTCCTTATACTGGGTTGGAGTTTGTTTGTCATTCTTTTTTAGCTCCCTTAAGTGTAAGATTAGGTTGTTTATTTGAGGGGTTTTTGGTTTTGGTTTTGGTTTTTTTTGTTTGTTTGTTTTTTTGGTTCTTGACATACAGCTGTATTGCTATAACCTTTCTTAGAACAGCTTTGGTTTCATCCCAAAGATTTTGGGTCACTCTGTTTTCATTTTCACTTCTCTCTGTGCATTTTTAAATTTTCTCTTTGATTTTTTGGTTGAACCATCCACTGTTTGGTAGCTTGTTATTTAACCTCATTGTATTTGTATTCTTTCTAGATTGTTTCCTCATAGTTGATTTCTAGTTCCATAGTTTTGTGGTTCAGAAAAGATGGATGGTACAACTTCAGTCTTTGTGAATACGTTGAGAGTATTTCATGGCCTAATATGTGATCTATTCAGGAGAATGTTCCTTATAAACTTGAAAAAAGTGTGTATTCTGCTTTTTTAGGGTGGAATCTTCTGAATATATCTGTTAAGTCTAATTGGTCCAGTGTGTCATTGAAAGCCACTGTGGCCTTGTTGGTTTTCTGCTTAGACGATCTGCCCATTGATGTCAGGAGGTTGTTAAAGTCCCCTACTATTATTGTATTGCTTTTTTATTATTTTCATTATGTGAGTTAATAGCTACTTTACATATTTGAGTGCTTCCTTTCTTGGGATTCTCTTTCTCTCTCCTTTTGTCCCTCTGTCTCTCTCTCAAAATAAATAAATAAACACACACACAAAAAAGTAATTGGTATTAAGCACCACTGAGTAAAAACTCATGAAGTTAAGCCATACTGATTTTCAAAGCCAAATGTTATGGGGACTCATCTTCCTAGTGCAGGTCCCCCATGTCTGGAGTGCCTGGTGTGAGGTTTGGTTGGATTATTTTCTTTATGATTATGTATATCCTTCTTTGTCTTTTGTTATAGTCTTAGTTTTAAAGTTTATTTTGCCTGATATAAATATTGCTGCCCTGGTATTCTTTTCACTTCCATTTGCATGATAAATGTTTATCCATCCCTTTGCATTCAATCTACATAAATCTTTAAGTCTGAAATGAATCTTCTGTAGGTAGCATATAGATAAGTCTTGCCTTTTAATCCATTCAGTAACCTATGTCTTTTGTTTGGAGCATTTAGACCTTTTACACTCAAAGTGGTTATTGATAGGTATATTCTTATGGCCATATTTTTACTAGTTTCATTTCATTTTGTTTTGTTTTGTTTGTAGTTCTTCTGTTTGTTTCTTCTTTTGCTTTCTTCCCTTGTAGCTTGATGGCGTTTTTTCTTGCTGTGCTTAGATTCTTTTCTTTTTGTTTTTTTTTTTTTTGCATATCTGTTACAGGTTTCTGATTTGTGGTTACCATAGGGGTTGCAAATGACATCTTTTGCACAGAGTAGTCTATATTAAGTTAATGGTCACTTAAGTTTGATCTTATTCTTTATGCTCCTGCCCACAACGTTTTTATTCAAATAGACTCATACTTTGGGGCACCTGGGTGGCTTAGTTGGTTAAGCGTCCGACTTTCGCTTAGGTCATGATCTCACGGTTCGTGGGTTCGAGCCCCGCGTCGGGCTCTGTGCTGACGGCCAGCTCGGAGCCTGGAGCCTGTTTCAGTCTGCGACTCCCTCTCTTTCTGACCCTCCCCTGCTCGCCCTGTCTCTCTCTCTCTCTCACTCTCTCCTAGAAATAAATAAAACATAAAAAAAATAAATAAATAGACTCGTACTTTATATCTTTTTATTTGTGAAGCCCTCAAAGATTTTCATAGATATAATTGACTTCACTGCTTTTGTGCTTTAATCTCCAGATTGATTTTATAAGGATTTAATCTGCTATTTTTATCATATTTACCTGTGAAATTTTTTCCCTTCCTAAGTTTTTTAGTCCTATTATGACCCTTATTTTCCACTCAAAGGTTTCATGTTAACATTTTTTAAAATGCTGGTTTAGTGGTGATGAACTCCTTTAAGATTATTTTTTCTGGGAAACTACCTTTCCTTGTATTCAGAATGATAGCCTTGCTCAATAGAGTATTCTTGGCTTCAGATTTTTTCTTTCAGCACTTTGAACACAAATGCCACTTTCTTCTGGCCTGCAATGTTTCTGCTGAAACATTGTCCTATGTCCTTATGGGAATTCCCTTGTATGTGATTGTTTTCTTTTCTCTTGTTTCTTTTTAAATTCACTTTTTGCCATTTTAATTATTATGTGTCTTGGTGTGGACCACGTTGGATTGACTTTGTTTGGAGCTCTCTGTGTCTACTGTATCTGGATGTTTGTTTCCTTCTTCAGATTTGGGAAGTTTTTAGCTATTATTTCTTAAAATAAAATTTTTGTCCCCTTTTTCTCTCTTCTCCCTTTGGGATCCCTAGATGTAAATGTTATTATATTTGATTATGTCACTGATTTTCCTTAGCTTATTCTCATTTCTTATTTATTTTTGCTGTTCAACTTGGTTACTTTTCATTAGTCTGTCTTCTGAGTCACTGATTTATCCTTTTTTTTTTTTTCCATCTAGTATACTATTTCTTTACTCCAGGGAATTTTTAATTTAAGTTGTTGTGCTCTTCATGTCTGACTTTTAAAAAGTATTTTCCATCTTTTTTTGTTGAGGGTGTCAATCATATTCCCTATTCTTTTCTCAAGTTCAACAAGTATATTTATAATCATTACTTTGAATTCACTATCAACCATGTTGCTTATCCCCATTTAGTTGAGCTTTTTTTCTCTGATTGTGTGCTGTCTTTCATTTGGTACATATTTCTCCCTCTCCTTATTTTTGTCTAATTCTCTGCATACAATTTTACATATTAGGAAATCAACTAGGTCTCTTGACCTTGAAAGTAGCTTCCTTATTAAGAAGAGGTGCTGTGGTACCCTACAGTACCATGTGCCCTGCTCACCAGAACTGGTTACATCAGTGGTATCTCTTATGTGCCCTCCTCATTGTGATTGAGATACATTTGTCATATTTCCAGTTTGCTACAATGGCCCCCTTTGCCTTTTGTATGGTTCCCATGCTGTCACAGGGCCATTCTGGGGGTGCCTTGGGCTGGTAGTTGGGTCAGAACAGATGCTTGCTCTCAGCCCATTTGCCAGGTCTACTGTCACCAAACTACAGAGTACTTTCCTTATGTTTACCCCTGAGCCTTCAGTTATTGTGTGTGGCCTGCAGTATGACCAGATGTCTTCCCCTAGTCAGTCTTAAGGTTGTAGTGCCTCTCCTCCTAGAGAAAACAGGGCTTTCTCTGTGTGATACTCTCAGTGATGTTTTTGTTCGTGTCTGAACTGGAAGTCAGATCAGATTTCTATCCCCAACCCACTACTGGGGCTGTATTTGAACTGGTATGTATGGTTATCTTCCCCTCTCTGCAGAGTAAAAGTCACTTGGAGTAGAGTTGGCTTCTTACAAATGAGGTTCATCAGGAACTGATTTGTCAGGACTCCTGCTGAGTGTAGTAGATTGGTTGAGGCAAGTTCACTGGAGTACATGGGAGTGAGGAGCATGTTGTTAGCAAGATAATTGCTGGTCCCTGATCCCTATTGGGTCTACATGAAGAATGAACCTGTTTGAAGATGCTTTGGTGGGATTTCTGCAGGAGTGAGATGGGTTAAATAGGGCAGAACCACAGAAGAATGTCGGGTTGGGGCATACAGTGTTAGCAAGCTGTGTGGCAAGTGTTCAGGCTCAATCTTGCAAGTGTTCCGGTAACTAGGTAGAAAGTGAGGAGATAAGTGGCACTCACAAGCTCTATTGTCCTTGGCTACATCTCCTAACGATGTCTCCAGTTCTGAGACTTATAAGTAAATCTTCCTGTATACCCCAGGGGCTTTTCAGACTGCTGCGTCTATGGTGTATCTCTACAGGGTTGTTGTTATGATGTCTCTTCAAAGTCTGGGGGTTCAGTTTCTTATAGCCTTCCTGCTTTCCCAGAGCTGAGCAAGTTGACTTCTAAAGTACCTGGTTTTAAGCACCTCTCTGATTTAAAAACTCATGAAGTTAAGCCTCACTGGTTTTCAAAAACAAATGTTATGTGGACTTGTCTTCCCAGTGCAGATCCTCCATGTCTGGGAGTGCCTGGTGTGGGGTCTGTTCTCTTCCATCCCTATGTCTGTGGGGTCCTTCTAGTTTGTGGTTAGTCTTACTGGGAGTTTTGTTCTTGACTTCCCTTCCTATCATTTTTTATGTGGTCTCTTCTCTATGATCAACTATGAAGAGTCTGTTCTGCGAGTCTGTGGGCCATTTTTCCAAGTTACTTGCAATGAGGTAGATGGAACTTAGGTATATCCATGGAATAAAGTGAGCTTAAGATACTCCCACAATGTTATCTTCCTAGGCTCTTTAAGATATTTTAAAACAATAACAAGAAGAAAGTATTATAGAAATTTAAAAAAAACCTGTAAAGGGAATGAAAGAAGAAAAATAATGAGAGAAAAAAGTAGATGGATAATAAAAGAGAAAACAAGAGAAGCCCAGCCCTTCATGTAGAGTCTGGCCTGTGGAGTCCTACTGATCAGATCACACCTGGAGCTCACAGTTGAATAGTCTGGGACCTTTACTAGCTGTCTTATCACAGGCAGTTTCTTAACTCATAAATATCAGTTCAGCTTTATCTGTAAAATGGTCATATTAATGAACATAGACTAGAAAGAGAGTGTATGAAAAGCTCAGAAAAGTAAGATATTGTTTTCTTTCAGAGTAAACGCAATTCAGGAAATTAAGAGAGAGGTAGGAAAAAAGCAGATGAGTCACTTTAGGTCATGCTCACATGTCAGGAATTTGTGATCTCTGATTACTAGGGTGATGAAGATATGAGGAAGGGGGAGAGGAAGTAAATAGTGGTGGAAGCAGTGAGGAATATGTGATCATTAGTCAGGGATCCCTCCAATGTCCTTTTCAGTAGATGCCTTCTTATGGGCTTCTGGAAAGTCAGGGGAAATAGACAATTGTGGCTTGTAGAATTGCAAGTGTTTGTTTCAGGGGAAATAGACAATTGTGGCTTGTAGAATTGCAAGTGTTTGTTGTTGGGATGCTGAGTTAGTTTCTATAGGACCTAGGCAATAAGTTACTGTCCTCTGAAAAAATCCCTTATGATTCTGCTTCCAATGGTAAGGATAAAACCCTCTTCTCTCATTACATGAGTTCACCAAGCCTTTTAGGTTAAATTTACATCTCACGAATGTTAAATAAAAAATGTCAAATGTGAGTTGCCCATTGCACATGTGACATTGGCCTTTACCTCAGTTTGTTTATTCATTCTCTTAACAAATATATACTGAGTGTTTATGTAGCAGATGTTAATTGTGTGGGACGTAGGTTAACAAGAGGAAATCTTTAACCTGAGGGCTTCGAGGGGTGAGGGGGACAGTAAGTAAAGAACAAAAAGTGCATACTTATAGATAGTAGTAGTGCTATAAGGTATCAGCAGATCTGTCAGTAAACCTTACAGACCAAAAGAAAGAGAGATGATATTAGAACATTGACAAACAAAAATGCATTACAAGGCAAAACTGTCCATCAGAAATGAAGGAAAAATACTTTCCTAGACAAACTAAAGTTGAGGTAATTCATTTCTAATAGATCCACCTTATAACAAATGCTAAAAATTATCCAGATGTAATGTAAGGATGCTAATTAGAAACACAAAAATATATTAAATTATAAATGTTACCGGCAAAGGTAATTATAATAAAATTTAAAATACTTGGATACACAAAGTAAAAATATATAAATAGTGACATAAGAACATAAAATATAAAGATAATATTTTAAAAATATAAAGAAGAAACATAAGAAAATAGAAAAAATTTTCTTTGAGACTGAAGTTAGTTCTTTCAGTTTAAAATAGGTTGTTTTAATTATAACATGTTTTATGTAAACTTCAATATAACACAAACAAAAACCGATAGCAGAGAATGAGGGCATGTGGAACAAGCTGAGGACAAAGTATAGGCTAACAGCACCCTCCTCCAGGTGAAATTTCTCTGACACTCCTGGCTACCTAAGAACAAAGGAAAGGGGTTTATGTGCTTGCCATGGTAATGTGAGAAACTAAAGCAAATGAAAAATTAAATTCCCTTATTGCTTATAGCACATTAACAAGTCCTTGAAACTGGCAGAATGACCTTCCTGTGGGAGTTCAGCTGCTTCAATGATGACACTTTTCTAGGGGCAATAGAGGATCTTGGCTTAACATTATCCTGACCCCCGAGGAAACTGTAAGTCTACTTTAACATATAAAAATTCCTTTGGAAACTCCTTTTATCGCAACTCTCCCAAGATATATGTTGGCTGTTGCACATAAATTTAGCCTCAGTCTTTCCATCTTGACCCAGAATTTATCTTCTGGGCCTGCACTTGGAGGGCTAAATAGCTATGCTCAAGCACAAGGAAAAACATAAATAAGAAGACAAGAGTTAATGTTCCCTGATAATGGTTATTTATGACACGGTTTGCATATTTTGTCCTTGAGATAATGGCTATTCCCTTGAAACTTTCCAAAACCCTAAACTTTGCCTTCAAAATAACGAATGTTTTCCTACATACCAAAACAAGGGCTGCTCTCTTTATCACTTTGTAGCCTTTTAAAATAAACACTTAATTCTGCGTCTGTACTGCCCACTTGCCTGCTTGCTCATTATAAAAAGCCCTAAGTCCTTGGACTCTGGGCTGCACATTTACAGTTCTGTGTTAATTCTGTGAGGTCCCGGCTGGTAATAAAGACTCCCTTAATTCGGCTTCAGTGGTCTCGGTTGGTCTGTGTCTCTCAGCATAACAGGCAATTGTGCTCCAACCTTATGGCCTCTTGATATATATCTGAAGGGTCTCATGAAAGAGGTTTTACTAAATGGTAATAAATGGCTCACCAATAGCTAGCCTCTCAAGGTCCTGGAAACCTTGCTTCCAAACTTAGAGACTTACTCTATACCTGACCCCCTCCCACCTGAGGATATATAATGATTTACCCATCAGGACCCCAGTGCAGATCTTCCTGCCCATGGGTCCTGTCCCTGTGCTTTAATAAAATAACCCTTTTGCCCCAAAGACATCTTCAAAAATTCTTTCTTGGTTGTCTGCCCTGGATCAGCCCACCATCACCCTAAAACTTCATCAGTTAAGTCTGGGAAGATGGAAAAAAAGAAAGGCCCTAAGTGCACCCTCTTCCACATTTACAAGTAGATATCATTCACATCCATGTAAGGAAACTAGAGAGTAAAACAAAAACTGGCAGACCACAATGCCAATTTTTCCTGTTGTTTAAATAATCATATGTCCATGGGGTCTTATTATCAACCCTACAGAATAACCAAGCACAGAAGATTGTATATACATGAAACACTGTGACAATTTCTCTGAAGGTTACCTCAAGTTGCCTAATTTTAGGCAAACAAAAAACATTTAAAGACAATCAGAACTAGAATTTAGCATCCATAACCGTGCGTTGTTGAAACAGTTTTTCTCTCTAAAAATGTTAGAATAAGCTGCAAAGGAGAGCTTATGAAGGGCAAAAATGGCAGTCAGCAACTGCCTGCAGGAGGTAGAGAGCTTGGAGTAGAAAGAAGCAAAAGCTCTAGGGAGTCTAGGCAGAGAAAACAAATCTCAATTGTCTTGAAAACAGAGGTGCTGAATTCCATAAGTTTGTATAACCAGCAGGACTTGGAGCCTTGAGCTTTAAATTCAGCTGATTCAGCACTGGTTGAGCTGAGGGGCAGTGATAGCTGTGTTCCTACCCTTAAAGAGTCAACAGCCTTGCCAGAGGCAACACACAACCAGCAGTTTGCCCAATTCCTGGGGCAAAAGAGAGGGAGTTCTGTTTATAAGTATTTTGGAGCCTGTTGGGGGACTTCTCTGGGAATAAAGGAGCTAACAGTTGCAATTTTCCTTCCCTGATCCCCAGTGTTGCAGTTTTGGGGTGATGGAGTTTTGAAGCTGATGGCCAACAAAGAATTATTGAAAATGTCCTTGGTGCAAAAAGGTGATTTTATTAAAGCATGGGGACAGGACTCATGGTCATAAAGAGCTGCCCTGTGACCCTAAGGAGAGACTGATTATATACTTGTTGTGATGGAGCTTGGGGCAGGCTGAGGGCAAAATACAAGTTAGCACACCCCTCCCCCCTTTGGGATATGTGTGATATTCCCCAGGCTCTCCTGGCTGCCCAAGAACAAAGGAAAGGACAGAAAAGAAATGGTTAAACTGATAGAGTCTTCATCAGTTTACAAATATCTTAGTAAATTACAAGACAGAGGCAATCTTATCAATAGTCTAATCTCCAGAAACCCATAGACTCAGTTTCCTAGAGCCCCAACATCACCCCCCCATAGTGGTATGGGGAACAAAGGCAGGAGGAAATGGCAGATAAAATTAAATTTCCTTATAACCTGCAACCCATTGACAAATACTTGAGGCAAATACAGGGTATAACATTTCTCCAGGAACTCCCTACCATCCTAATGTTAATGTCTTACTAGAGTAAAAACAACCTTAACTTGACAATAGCAAGGCCTCAGGTGTCTTAGAAATCCTCTTTATCATATCAAAGTCCCTCTGGGGGCCTCTCTTTTGACTTTACCTCCCCCAACTTCATAGTATATAAGGAGCTACTCTTGACAGCCCCAGTGCAGCTCTTTCTGCCCTTGGGCCCTGTCCCTGTGCTTTAATAAAATCACCTTTTTGCACTGAAGAGCCTAAATAACTCCATTTTAAAATTAAGACCCCCCATTAAAAGCAACCTTGGGCTGCACATAGCAGCAGTCTCAGGAAAAACCGCAGATTGTTCAAGGCCGAAACCACTCTCCAATTAGCCAATCAGAGGAGGTTAAAAACATTCCTGCAGCCTGAGACAAGGGCTGCTCCCCCTTACCTAACTCACCTCATAATTGGTCATTTTCAAAGGAGTCTCAAAAGGCCATAATTGGGCTCTGCCAAAAGTAACGGACACCTCACAGGTACTGAATGGTCAAAACTGTTGCCAGGGGTGCTATACAAATATGATTGGTGTACAACATGTGTACTGTAACACCCCCATCCCTTGCCCCTTAAAAACCCTGCTCGCTATTGTTTGGGGCTTCACCCTGCTGCTGCTGCTGTGTCGGTAGGTGGGTAAGCTCCTGCTCCAGCTTGTAATAAAGACCCTTCTGTATTTGCATTGGTGCCGGCTTCTTGGAGGTCTCTGGGACTCACGATTCCGGCACAACAGCACCGAAGACAGCTTCAAGGATTCTTTTTTGGCCATAGGCTTTGGACACCCCCCCTCCCCCCGGATCTCCCCAAAACTTCATCACTTGGGAGTTGGGGTAAATAAAGTCAAGAGGGAGTTTCCCAAGAGATATTCATATTCTAAAGACTCACAGGATACTGGAGGCCTAGATATTGCCAAGTTAAGGTTGTTTTTCCCTCTAGCTAAGCAGTAGCATTAAGACGGTAGACAGTTCCTGGAGAAGCTCTGTCATCCCCAAGTATTTGTCAATGGCCTGCAGGTTATAAGGAAATTTAATTTTATCTGCCACTTCATCCTGCCTTTGTTTCCCACATCACAAAGCTTAGGCACTGGAGACACCTGCCTGAGGAAGTGCTGCACAGACACTTGCTATCTAACCTGTTGGCAATGTGCACCATCATGTTTAGATTAGCCATTCACTGAAAATATTACTAATGCCAAATGCACCCTACCAAGCCACTGCACATACAGATGGAGCATGCCCCAGGCATCTACTGGTATCAAGCATCATGCCTCTAGCAACTGTCACTAATGCAACTGCATCTTCAGGCACCATAGTACTTGGAGAAATCTGGCCTAGGTCTAGTAACTCAGTGCAAATTTAGATTTTTCACACGTGCTTGTCTAGCTGCCATTTGCCCCCAGACTCTGCCTCACTCCGTGCCCTGCCTCTGCACATCTAGCCAAGGCATATCCCTACATCTGCTCTGCTAATGCATGCCATGTCTCTGGTTCCTGCCCAACCCACTTAGGGGGAATCAAACCTGGAATTAGTTGTTCACTATAAATTTTGCTAAAAGAGTGGCCCTGCCCCTGAGCCCTCTAGCAGTCATGCCTCTTCAGAGTAGTCCTGTTGCGGAAATCTGGTCTGGATCACTGGGAGAAGAACCAAACGGCACTCGGAGATCTTGGAAGAGAGGAGGTTTATTTTACACCGGCGGGCTCAGAGATCATTCTCCAGAGGTCTGAGCCCCAAACAAAGGTGCTAATTTGCTTATAAAGTTAAAAGAAGCCCATCCATACTGGCAGAGGTGTTTAAAACTGATTGGATGTATAGGGGTAGGGTGTGACTTGGGGTCATCGCTACACAGAGGTAGGGAAAGGAATTGGATGTGAGGAGCACCTGGCCTGGGCAGTCCGCCATTATGACCTATATGAGCTCAAGGAGTTTTTTCTTTATTTTCTCCATTATGTCCCCCCTGTTGATGATCGGAAGGGATGCCTTAGAGATCATTACTTATATCGAGGAGACGATAGTCCCGGAGGGCAAAGATTCAGGCCGAGGTATGATGGGACACAGTGTTCTCGATGAAATGGATTAGCCCTTTTAGGATGCAAGGGCATAGGGTTATCAGGAGGAGTATAGACACCAAGGGACCTAAGCCCCAGGAGGCAAGGCTTTAGCAGCAATGCTGGATATGGTCACGGTGTTCGTGAACTTTGGAGGTGACTATCCCGGACTAGTTGATATAGTAGCAACATTTTTCTTGTAACAAGATGCAGGTTCCCCATTTTTTGGCAGAGAAGAGGTCAAGTGCCTCTCTGCTCTGGAGGGCACTTCTTGTCAGGGAACTTATTTGGTTCTGTCAGGACACTCAGGAGTCAGTCAGTTATTAGTCCCACAGAAGAGCCTATACCTCTTATGCCAGTCCCTATCCCGTGGCTATTTCTGCCCCTCGGAGTACAGGTAGCAATGCTGCTCGCTTAGTCTGAACCTTAAGGCTGCAGGTTAATTTAAGCATTAACCTTTTAGTGCAAACATTTTCCCCAAAATGGCATTAGCAACTTTATTGGCAAGCAACCCAAAAGACCAAAAGAGGTTATACTACATTTAAGCTTTTAAATCCCTCAGAATCTTCCATTGAAGGTGCCCTGCTCTTACAAATGAGGCCCAGATTAGAGGCAATCAATACAACAGAACACCTTATCTATACAGGAAGGTGAGTGTAAACAGGAACTTTTAGATGTTTCCCCAGCTTTCTTGGGCAATGTTTGCCAATCTGATGACAAAGAGAAAGGAGTTTATCTTAACGGACCCATGATTCCTCAAGCTTCTGCTGTGCATAGACCAGCCAGCTTCTTGAGTGTGGCTGGAGCAGGGCTGGAGATCTCAGGGGCCAGTGTCCTTGAGGGTCAGTTTAAGCTGGTTGACTGGATCTGAATCACTTTGCCAGGCTGAGGGTTCCTCTGAGTTGGCATACTTAACTCCAGAGTGATGGGCCCATTGGGGTGATGCCTAAAACTTTAAGAACTGAATCCTTTCTTTGTATATCTGTGAAGTCCACCTCCAAGTCTTTGAAAGGGGTGACCCCCATCCTTTGAATAAACCAGATATCCTGGGTTTATATGGGGGTGGGTTTCTAGTAAATGTCAGATTAAGTTTAGGGAGGATATGGTTTTGCATATTTAAAGATCCTCCTGTTTTTCCTGTTGTTTAAATAATCATATACCCATGGGGTCTTATTATCATCCCTACAGAATAACGAGCACAGAAGATTGTATATACATGAAACATTGTGACAATTTCTCTGAAGGTTACCTCAAGTTGTTTAATTTTAGCCAAACAACAAACATTTAAAGACAATCAGAACTAGAATTTAACATCCATAACAGTGCGTTGTTGAAACATTTTTTCTCTCTAAAAATTCTCATTTCCAGACATAGCTAAATCGAGACCAAAGCATTTGTAAAACAAGTCCTGCTGGGAGCCACACCGGCCTCTCTGGATGGCAGTCACAACAAGGAAATGGCAGTGTTTGCACAGCTCCTGCCGTGAGAAACGAAAACTGGTATCTCTTTCTGCTACTACTGGCTCATGTTGGAAATGAGCCTGCTGGTATTGACCAGGCCTCACAATATTCCATATCAGACCAATATTCTGAACACAGATACCTCATAAGGAAAAGCATATTCCTGCCTTTACAAAAGAGATTTTAGATGAAAGCTCTGTGGGTGATTGTCAAAAGCCTCTTCCTATGGGCCTTGCATATCAAAGACAATTGAGTCTGGCCCCAAGACAAAGAGCCTAATTTAGAGTTAAGGAACAAACGGGGGCAGAACTTAAGTTAACACTTACACCTTCTAACTGGTGATGTATGGCAGTCCCTTCCCCAAGGCATACTTTCTGCAAACACCCTCCCTTACTGGGATAGATAAGAGTAGTTAACACCTAACCCAAAAGCAAAAGGTTAGCACATTTAGGGCCCCCATGGTGTTCACACATTCAGCATCAGTTAGGTTTCCACAAGCAAACCAGTCCAAAAAGATTCATCCTCTTGAGAGCCAAACGGAATGACTCCTGGCCTAACTATTTACGACTTAACATATGTTATCCTATTTTTCACTAAGAACATCCTGTTATTTCTTTAGTTGTAAAATTCACTCAACCTCACTATGACTGGGATAATTTTGCAATTTGTTATCGCAAAAGGCTTCCCATTGTAAAAATTCCTTTCTCTGACCTCATATTGTTGTTGAACCTTTAAATAAAGACACCAAAACCGACAGGACAGAGATGCCTGCCTGGTGATCAGAAAGAATCTCAGGGCTCTCTCACTCTCTCTCTAGCCAACACCGTCCATCCTTCAGGCACCCCTGGACCTGCCAGAGCCGGCCTCCGGCAAAGTCCAGTCTTAACAATTCTGGCCTAATTATTTATATAAGCTCAGCAAGAATAGTGATTGTTCATGAGGATCTTTCAAAGTTTACTTTGCTGGGACCTTTTATAAGGAACCTCCAGGTTGAACTTTTAGTAGCCTCTCCAGGCCAGAAGCTGATCCAAGTATTTGCCATCAGATAGACCTGCAATACCTGTAGGATTGGGTGAATTCCTCTTCACGAGGTCCCCAAAATATCCTGAGGTTCCTGCACTTGCCAGGAAGTGACCTTCTTTACTCACATGGGGAGGCTGCTGGGAACTCTGTAAGCAAGGTATGAGGCCAACATTTCCAAAAGGCTTTATGGCTCCATGTTTTATAAAGTCAAACTTATTCCTTAAAGCTATCTGGTCATATCTGAGTCTATGCCTGACTCTCAAATATTACATTCCAATCAAAGTTTTGGTAAATAACCAGTATTTCCAATGGTGTCCTGTTACAAAATGAACAGAATGTAATCGAACTTATGCAGACAATTGTAATTGCCATAAAAGAAAGAATACTCATTGGGAGTTTTTGAAATTTCAGAGGGCCCATAGGAAGAGNCCTCCAGGTTGAACTTTTAGTAGCCTCTCCAGGCCAGAAGCTGATCCAAGTATTTGCCATCAGATAGACCTGCAATACCTGTAGGATTGGGTGAATTCCTCTTCACGAGGTCCCCAAAATATCCTGAGGTTCCTGCACTTGCCAGGAAGTGACCTTCTTTACTCACATGGGGAGGCTGCTGGGAACTCTGTAAGCAAGGTATGAGGCCAACATTTCCAAAAGGCTTTATGGCTCCATGTTTTATAAAGTCAAACTTATTCCTTAAAGCTATCTGGTCATATCTGAGTCTATGCCTGACTCTCAAATATTACATTCCAATCAAAGTTTTGGTAAATAACCAGTATTTCCAATGGTGTCCTGTTACAAAATGAACAGAATGTAATCGAACTTATGCAGACAATTGTAATTGCCATAAAAGAAAGAATACTCATTGGGAGTTTTTGAAATTTCAGAGGGCCCATAGGAAGAGGCTTTTGACAATCACCCACAGAGCTTTCATCTAAAATCTCTTTTGTAAAGGCAGGAATATGCTTTTTTCTATACCATAGATATTATAAGAAAATGTTTCCTTAATCTGAATAAGTAAACAATAGAGAACCAGCAATATTATCAACAAGAGTCACAAAACTACAGTCTTCCTCAGTTTATTTAGTCCCATGTTTTTAATTCTAGTTCAGTTTAAATGCAACTTTTGGCTCTGGAAATTCTTACCAGTTTTATTTTATTTTATTCTATATTTTAAATTTCTGATCTTTTTTTTTAAAAATAAAAAAAGTTGGTTTCCAACAACACCCAGTGCTCATACTAACAAGTGCCCTCAAGTCCATCACCCTCCTTCCCCCCCTCACCCATCAGTCCTCAGTTTGTTCTCAGCACTCAAGAGTCTCTCATGGGTTGCCGCCCTCCCTCTCTGCTACTATTTCCCCCCTTCTTCTCCCCCACGGCCCTCCGTTAGGTTCCTCCTAATCCTCCTATATGTGCAAACATGTGGTAGCTGTCCTTCTCTGCCTGACGTATTTCACACAGCAAAACACCCTCAAGTTCCATCCATGTTGCTACACATGGCCAGATTTCATTGTTTCTCATTGTCACGTAGTAGTCCGTCGTATCTATAAACCACATCTTCTTGGTCCATTCGTCTGTTGATGAACACTTAGGCTCTTTCCATGTTTTAGCTGTTGTTGAGAGTGCTGCTATGAACATTGGGGTCCATGTGCCCCTATGCATCAGCACTCCTGTATCCCTTGGGTAAATTCCTAGCAGTGTTATTGCTGGGCCCTAGGGGAGTTCTATTGTTAATTTTTTGAGGAACCTCCACACTGTTTTCCAGAGGGGCTGCACCAGTTTACATTCCCACCAACAGTGTAGGAGGGTGTCCGTTTCTCCACATCCTTGCCAGCATCTAGAGTTCTCTGATTTGCTCATTTTAGCCACTCTGACTGGCGTGAGGTGCTATCTCAGTGTGGTTTTGATTTGCATTTCCCTGATGNAAATCATACAGATCTCTTATATCCTTGACTAGGTTTATTCCTAGGTATTTTATGGTTTTTTGTGCAATTGTGAATGGGATCAGTTTCTTGATTTCTCTTTCTGTTGCTTCACTGTTGGTGTATAAAAATGCAACCGATTTCTATGCGTTGATTTTGTACCCTGCCACTTGGCTGAATTCTTGGATCAGTTCTAGCAGGCTTCTGGTGGAGCCTGTCGGGTCTTCTAAGTAGAGTATCATGTCGTCTGCAAAAAGTGAAAGTTTGACTACCTCTTTGCCAATTCTGATGCCTTTGATTTCCTTTTGTTGTCTGATGGCTGATGCTAGGACTTCCAGCACTACGTTAAACAACAGTGGTGAGAGTGGACATCCCTGTCATGCTCCTGATCTCAGGGGGAAGGCTCTCAGTTTTTCCCCGTTGAGGATGATGTTAGCTGAAGGCTTCTCATAGGTGGCTTTTATGTTTAAGTAGGTTCCTCTATCCCGACTTTCTCTAGAGTCTTTATTAAGAAGGGATGTTGTATTTTGTCAAATGCTTTTTCTGCATCTATCGACAGGATCTTACGGTTTTTATCTTTTCATTGGTTGATGTGATGTATCCCATTGATTGATTTGCGAATATTGAACCAGCCCAGTAACCCAGGAATGAATCCCACTTGATCTTGGTGGATGATTCTTTTTATGTGCTGCTGGATTCGATTTGCAAGGATCTTGTTGAGGATTTTTGCATCCGTATTCATCAAGGATATTGGCCTGTAGTTCTCTTTCTTTGCTGGATCTCTGTCTGGCTTGGGAATCAGAGTGATGCTGGCTTCATAAAATGAGTCTGAGAGTTTTCCTTCAATTTCTATTTTTTCTTAGAAAGTGAGTCTGGGAGTGCTCTCTTTGGCAGCACATATACTAAAATTGGAATGATACAGAGATTAGCATGATCCCTGAGCAAGGATGACACGCAAATTCGTGAAGTATTCCATATTTTTATACGATGGAATATTACATGGCAGTGAGAAAGAATGAAATCTGGCCATGTGTAGCAACATGGATGGACCTTGAGGATGTTATGCTTAGCGAAATAAGTCAGGGAGAGTAGGACAAATGTCATATGTTTGCACGTATAGGAGGATTAGGAGGAACTTAACGGAGGACCATGGGGGAGAAGAAGGGGAGAAATGGTGGGGGAAAGGGAGAGAGGCAAACCATGAGAGACTCTTGAATGCTGAGAACAAACAGGATTGATGGATGTGGGTGGGGGGAGGGGAGAGATGGGCATGGAGGGGGGCACTTGTGGGGATGAGCACTGGGTGTTATATGGAAACCATCTTGAGAATAATCTATTTGTAAAAAAATAATAATAAAATAAAATAAAATGAATGAGACAGACAACATTAACCATCACTTTAGGATGTCACTTAGGACACCTAAGGATCACTCTGAGGGCCAGCCTACACCAAAACTGGGCCATTCTAATTCACATAATTCAACAGTCT
Organism: Crocuta crocuta; assembly: GCF_008692635.1. NCBI lineage: Eukaryota > Metazoa > Chordata > Mammalia > Carnivora > Hyaenidae > Crocuta > Crocuta crocuta. The sequence goes on from NW_027533170.1 coordinate 9,736,938, forward strand.
CCAGAGAAACCCTTCTCAAAATTCTCAATCATCATTCCAAGAACTGTGGGTTTGCTCTGTCCCAGCCCCATAATGTTCCTGTGAGGTGGTGTCACAAAGACAGACAAGGGGGTAGGGGTGCCCCTCTAATAAGAAGGCAAGTCAAATGCCTGTCTGGCCGTGTCCTGAAGGAACTTAGGTGACACTTAGCCATAGTGCTCTCAGCTTTGTGACTTATGATTAGATACTATTCTAATGCCACCACAGACTGTATGCTGTTCACCACGCAAATGCAGACAGGCCCACTCAGACTCTCCAGGCTTTTGAGGACCTTAAGGGTGCCCACCCATCGAGCCACAGAATCGAACCTGGCAGGCAAGCCAGACCGAGTCCCACATTCACATTTACATACACACCAGAGGTTATTACATTCCCTCCCACAGAATTCCTACAGATGAGACCACTGTAGTCTCCAGGGAGTAATCAGCTCCCCCTTCCACCACTATGAGTGGGCTAGACAGATGGGAGCTCCAAACAGAGAGACCATTGAAGTCTCTGGAGTGATCAGGTCCACCTGATGGGATTGATGGATGGGCCGATGGAGTCCTTGCAGGTTTCCTGTCAGTGAGACTACTGAGGTCTCTGGGGAATGATCGGCTCCCCCTTCCTCCACTACGAGGGGGCAGGACAGGACAGACTTAGGGCCCAGGCCTTATCGGTTTCCTATGTCGGTTCCAGGTCCTCATTTGCCAAGTCTCCTCTAGTCCTGCGGGAATGGTGGAGTGGGGGCCGGCCCAAGTGACCGAGCTGGGGACTGCCTGCCTAAATTGAGGCAGAGAGTGACTTCTCTTTTTCAGTTCCTAGTTCCATCACCACCTCACTGGTTTCCCAAACCGGTGGCAACAATGGGCAAGCGCGGCTGGGTTTCCTGGTCAGGGAACCAAATATCCAGAAATCTGGTCTGGATCACTGGCAGAAGAACCAAGCGGCACTCGGAGATCTTGGAAGGGAGGAGGTTTATCTTGCACTGGTGGGCTCAGAGGAGATCATTCTCCACAGGTCTGAGACCAAAACAAAGGTGGTCATTTGTTTATAAAGTTAAAAGAAGTCCACCCATACTGGAAGAGATGTTTAAAGCTGATTGGATGTATAGGGGTAGGGTGTGACTTGGGGTCATCACTACACAGAGGTAGAGAAAGGAAGTGGGTGTGGTGCGCACCTGGCCTGGGAAATTTGGGTAGTTCGCCATTATGACCTATATGACCTCAAAGAGTTTTCCTTTATTTTCTCCATTAATGTTACTAGGGACAGTCAGGAAATTGACCTGCAGAGAGGCAGAAGGATCTCCAGAGTTGGAGGGAGACAGCTTGGTGGGAGCAACTTGTGTGAAGGTGAGTTGGGGGAGATAAATACAGTAGAGCAATGGAGTGGGAAGCCTTTCCATGGAGAGACTAAAGGGAGAGGAGAGAAGGTTTGAGATGATAGGGAAAAATCCATTATAAGATGGCTCACAGGACTGTTAGGGGAATTCCAGTCTGCCTGAAAACTCCCATTCCGGGTTCCCCTTCCCACCCTGCTTGCCTCCCAAACAGACTATAAATTGTCACCTCTGCTTATGCTCGGGGTTCAGACATCTGGAGAATGATCTGTTCTGAGACCACTGGTGTAAAATAAACCTCCTGCCTTTCAAGATCTCTGAGTGCTGCTTGGTTCTTCTCCCAGGTGATCCAGACCAGGTCTGTACCAGAGATAGTGTGGCATCACATTAGCATAAGTGGAAAACCTCTCTTGACCGTAGACTGGGAGCAAAAAGTAGTGAGTATCCGAGATCTTCTTTGCAAACAGCATGTGGAGTTCAAACTCAGAAGTTTTTTTTAAAAAATATAATTTATTGTCAGATTGGTTTCTATACAACACCCAGTGCTCATCTCAACAAGTGACCTCCTCAATGTCCATCGCCACTTTCCCCTCTACCTTACTCCCTCCATCAACCCTCAGTGTGTTCTCTGTATTTAAGAGTCTTTTATGGTTTCATCCTTTCCTCTCTGTTTGTTACTTTTCTTCCCTTCCCTCTCCCCATGGTCTACTGTTAAGTTTCTCAAGATCCACATATGAGTAAAAACATATGGTATCTGTCTTTCTCTGACTGACTTATTTCACATAACATAATACTCTCCAGTTCCATCCATATTGCTGCAAATGGCCAGATCTCATTCTTTCTCATTGCCATGTAGTATTCCATTGTATATATAAACCACATCTTCTTGATCCATTCGTCAGTTGATAGATATTTAGACTTTTTTCATGATTTGAAAGTGGTGCTATAAGCATTGGGGTACATGTGTCCCTATGCATCAGCAATCCTGTATCCCTTGGGTAAATTCCTAGCAGTGCTATTGCTGGGTCATAGGGTAGTTCTATTGTTAATTTTCTGAAGAACATCCACACAGTTTTCCAGAGTAGATGCACCAGTTTGGATTCCTACCAATAGTGCAAGAGTGTTCCCATTTCTCCACATCTTCGCCAGCATCTATAGTGTCCTGATTTGTTCATTTTAGCCACTCTGACTGACATGAGGGTATCTCAGTGTGGCTTTGATTTGTATTTCCCTGATGATGTGTGACATTGAGCATTGTTTCACCTGTCTGTTGGTCATCTGGATATCTTCTTTGGAAAAGTATCTATTATTGTCTTCTGCCCATTTCTCCACTGGTGTGGAGTTTGGTGAGTTCTTTATGGATTTTGGATATTAGCCCTTTATTCAATGTGTCATTTGCAAATATCTTTTCATATTCTTTCATTTGCTTTTTAGTTTTATTGATTGTTTCCTTTGCAGTGCAGAAGCTTTTTTATCTTGATGAGGCCCCAATAGTTCATTTTTGCTTTTAATTCCCTTGCCTTTGGAGATGTGTCAAGTAAGAAATTGCTGTGGTTGAAGTCAAAGAGGTTGTTGCCTGCTTTCTCTGCCAAAGTCCAGCCCCAGACAGGTGCAGGGGTCCCTGAAGGATGGACGGTATTTGCGAGGGAGGGAGTGAGAGAGCCCCAAGATTCTTTGTGATCACCAGGTAGGCATCTCTGTCCTGTCGGTTTTGGTGTCTTTGTTTAATGGTCAAACATTAATATAGCATCAGAAAATGGAGTTTTTACAATGGATAGTTCTCTGTGATAAGATGTTTCGGGGAAAAGTAGAATAACAGGTTTTACAGAAGTATTCTTGCAGAACTGCCCCAATCATAGTGAGGTTGAGTAACTAAGAAAATAACAGGGTGTTCACATTTTAATAACACTAAGATTAAGTCATAGGTTTGTAGATACTCTTATCCATCCTCATCACAACTGCCAGTGTAAGGGAAGATGTTTGTGGAATGTAGGCCTTAGGGAAGGGACTGCTATACACCACCAATTAGCAAAGGAATATGTGGTAACATGTTCTGCTCTTATCTGTTCCTTCTCTCTAAGTTAGGCTTTTTGTCTCCGGGCAAGACTTGATTTCCCAGTTATATTCTTTATAGCACCAGAGAGCCAACCGGTATGGTTTAAAGGTACTGTTTAAAGGTATTTTAAACAGTTTAGCTCATTTCCAATACATAGAATAGCCTCTTTGAGTGTATTTACCTTTGTGCCTAGTTTTATGATTTCTTGAATAGATAGGGCATGAGAAACATTTTTGGTTAGCTGATTTACATGTTGAGCTGTAAGAACATTTTGGACTAACACAATGGTAGAAACAGAATTGTACATGTAAAAGGTCAATCTTTTATGAGTAAGGGTCATTAGCCTGTTCATAGCTCAAGGGAGAGTATGAAGGGAAACAGGACCTGCTGGAGACATGATGTCTATTCCCATAATCAAAAGAAGAAGTTCCCACAATAAGTTCCTTCACAAGGTGCAATCATCATACCAAGGCCAGAATAAGGGGACAAGTCACTCCCCATATTGATCAGCAAGGTACCTTGGGGGCCAGTGCTCAGGCAGAAATAATTGAGTGGGGGTGGATATCGGTTGTCATCTGATTGGCAAGAGACTGTGCAAACTTGCTTTAACCTCATCAGGAGTTTTCTTGACTAGTGGGCTCAGAATGGCTCCCAACAGGAAATTACTAGATCATTAAGATAACTAAGTGACTTCATGAAATAAAACAATATCCATATCATAGGAATCTCAGAAGAAGACTAGTGACAAAAAGGACCAGAAGGTTTATTTGAACAAATTATAGCTGATAACTTCCCTAATCTCAGGAGGGAAATAGGTGTCCAAGTCCAAGAGGCAGGGAGAACTCATTTTAAAATCAACAAAACCAGGTCAACACCATGACATATCATAGTGAAACTGGCAAAACAGAAAGATAAAGAAAGAATTCTTAAAGCACCTAGGGACGAATGTTCTGAATGTAGAAGGGTAGATACATAAGGTTATCATCAGATCTGCCCACATAAATTTGGCAGGCCAGAAGGGAGTGGCAGGAAACATTCAATGTGCTGAATGGGAAAAAAAATATGCAACCATGAATCCTTTACCCAGCAAGACTGCCATTCAGAATAAAAGGAGAAATAAAGAGTTTCTCAGACAAACAAAAACTAAAGGAATTGTGACCACTAAACCAACCCTGTAAGAAGTTTCAAGGGGTACTTTTAAGAGAGAAAAAAAGGTGATGAAAGCAACAAAGGCTACAAAGGATAAGAGAATATCACCAAAAACACTAACTCAACTCCTGTTGAGTTACAATGACACTAAATTCATATCTTTCAATAATCACTCTGAATGAAAATTAATGAAATGCTCCAGTCAAAAGGTATAGGGTATCTAAATGGATTTTAAAAAATAAACAAACAAGTTTTATATGCTGCCTACAAGAGATTCATTTTAGACCTGGGAACACCTGCAGATTGAAAGTTAGGGTATGAGAATCATCTACATGGTAATGGGTGTCAAAAGAAAGCCAGAAAAGCCATACTTATATCAGACAAATTAGATTTTAAATAAAGACTGTAACAAGCAATGAAGAAGGGCATTATATCATAATAAAGTGGTCTATCCATCAAGAAGATCTAATAATTGTAAACACTTATCCTCCAACTTTGGAGCACCCAAATATATAAATCAATTAATCAAAAACATAAGGAAACTCATTGATAATAATACCATTATAGTGGGAGACTTTAATATCCCATTTACAGCAAGGGACAAATCATCTAAGCAGAACATCAGCAAGAAAGCAATGGCTTTGAATGATACATTGGACCAGATGGTCTTAACAGATATATTCAGAACATTTCATCCTAAAGCAGCAGAATACACATATTTTTTTAATACACATGGAACATTCTCCAGCATAGATTATATACTGGGTCACAAATCAGCCCTCAACAGGTACAAAAAGATTGAGGTCTAACCATGCAAATTTCCAGATCACAATGCTATGAAACTTGAAATCAACCACAAGAAAAAAATTTGAAAAGACCATGAATATTTGGAGATTAAAAAACAATAAATGGGTTAACTAAGAAATTAAGGAGGAATTTTAAAAAATTTTTTGTTAAATGTTTTATTTATTTCTGAGAGAGAAAGAGAGACAGAGACAGTGTGATCAGGGGAGGGTCAGAGAGAGAGAGAGAGAGACAGAGAATCTGAAGCAGGCTCCAGTCTCTGAACTGTCAGCACAGAGCCCGACCTGGGGCCCGAACCCACGGACTGTGAGATTTGACCTGAGCCGAAGTCGGACGCTTAACCGACTGAACCACCCAGGTGCCCCTAAAGTACATGAAGACCAATAAAAATGAAAACACATCAGTCCAAAACTTCTGGGATACATCAAAGGTGGTCATAAGAGGGAAGTATATAATAATCAAGGCCTTCCTAAAGAAGAAATAAATATCTCAAATACATACCTACAGGAACTGGAAAATAATATCAAATAAAGCCCAAACCCAGCAGAAGAAGGTAAACGATAAAGGCTATAGCAGAATTCAATAATATAGAAATTTCTAAAAAACGATTAGAACAGATTGAGGAAACTAGGAGCTGGTTCTTTGAAAGAATTAACAAAATTGATAACCCCCTAGCCAGACTGATCCAAAAGAAAAAGGACCCAAATAAATAAAATCATGAATGAAAAGACAAAAGATTATAACCAACACTGAAAAAATACAAAGGATAATCAGAGAATATTATGAGTAATTATATGCCAACAAATTGGGCATTCTGGAAGAAATGGCAAATTCCTACCATCATAAAAAGTACCAAAACTGAAACAAGAAGAAATAGAAAATTTGAACAGACCCATAACCAGTAAATTGAATCAGTAATAAAAAATCTCCCTATACATAAGAGTCCAGGGCTAATTGCCTCTCCAGGGGAATTCTACCAAACATTTAAAGAAGAGTTAATACTTTTTTTTTTGAAGCTTTAAAAAATATATAAATGAAAGAAAACCTTCCAAACTCATTCTATGAGACCAGCATTACATTGATTCCCAAGAGCAGATAAAGACCCCACTAAAATGCAGACCATTTCCCTGACGAACATGGTTGTAAAAGTTCTCAGCAAGATACTAGCAAACTGAATCAAATAATACATTAAAAGAATTATTCACCATGATCAAGTGGGATTTATTGCTGGGCTTCAGGGCTGGTTCTTTATCCAAAAATCAACTAACATGATACATCACATTAACAAAAGAACAGATTAAAATCACATAATCCTCTCATAGATGCAGAAAAAACATTTCACAAAATACAGCATTCTTTCTTGATAAAAACCCTCAAGAAAGTAAGGATAGAGGGAAAAAAGTTCAATATCACAAAGGCCTTGTATAAAAGACTCACATCTAAAATCATTCTCCCTCGGGAAAAACTGAGAGCTTCCCCCTAAGTTCAGGAACACAACAGGGATATCCACTCTTACCACTATTGTTCAATATACTGTTGGGAAGTCCTTAGATTCAGAAATAAGACAACAAAAAGAAACAAAAGACACCCAAATTGAGAAGGAAGAAGTCAAACTTTCACTCTTTACAGATGACGTAATGCTCTATGTGGAGAACCCAAAAGACTCTACCAAAAACTGCTAATACCGATACATGAATTCAACAAAGTCATAGAATATAAAATCAACATGCAGAAATCAGTTCCATCTCTATACACCAATAATGAAACAGTAGAAAGAGAACTAAAGGTATTGATCCCATTTACAATTGCATGGAAACCCATAAAATACCTAGGAATAAACCTAACCAAAGAGGTCAAAGATCTGTACAATTAAAACTATAGAAAGCTTATAAAGGAAATTGAAGATTACACAAATAAATGGGAAAAAATCCATGCTTATGGATTAGAAGAATAAATATTGTTAAAATGTCTATATTACTCAAAGTAATCTACATATTCAATACAATCCTTTTCAAAAAAAAAAAAAAAAAAACCACCAGCATTCTTCCCAGAGCAAAAACAATCAGTTCTAAAATTTGTATGGAAGTAGAAAAGGCCCCTAATAGAGAATGTAGTGTTGAAAATGAAAATCAAAGCTGGAGGCATCATGACTCCGGACATCAATCTGTATTACAAAGCTATAATCATCAAGACCATTCGGTATTGGTACAGAAACAGACACATAGATCAGTGGAACAGAATAGAAAATCCAGAAGTGGGCCCACAAATACATGGCTAACCAATCTTAGACAAAACAGGTAAAGAGACAGTCTTTTCAGGAAAAGATGAGGGGAAAACTGGACAGTGACATGGAGAATAATAAGCCTGGACCACTTTCTTACACCATACACAAAAATAAATTCAAAATGAATGAAAGACCTAAATGTAAGATAGGAAACCATCAAAATTCTAGAGGAGAACACAGGCAGCAACCTCTTTGACCTGGGCCACAGCAACTTCTTACTATTTTTATCAAGATAAAAAGCTTCTGCATAGTGAAGAAAACATTCACCAAAACTAAAAGGCAACTGATTGATGAGAGAATATATTTGCAAATGGATAAAGGGTTCCCAAAATCTATAGAGAATTTACCAAACACAACACCCAGGAAACAAATAATCCAGTGAAGAAATGGACAAAAGACATGAACAGACACTTTTTTTTTTTTACAAATAGTTTATTGTCAAATTAGTTTCCACATAACACTCAGTGCTCATCCCCACAAGTGTCCTCCTCCATGCCCACCCCCTCTCCCCCCCACATCCATCAGTCCTCAGTTTTTGTCAGCATTCAAGAGTCTCTCATGGTTTGCCTCTCTCCCTTTCCCCCACCATTTCCCCCCTTCTTCTCCCCCTTGTTCCTCCGTTAAGTTCCTCCTAATCCTCCTATACGTGCAAACATATGATATTTGTCCTTCTCTGCCTGACTTATTTCGCTCAGCATAACACCCTCAAGGTCCATCCATGTTGCTACACATGGCCAGATTTCATTGTTTCTCATTGCCATGTAGTATTCCATAGTATAGATAAACCACATCTTCTTGATCCATTCATCCGTTGATAGACACTTAGGCTCTTTCCATGTTTTGACTATTGTTGAGAGTGTTGCTATGAACATTGGGGTACATGTGCTCCTATGCATCAGCATTTCTGAACAGACACTTTTGAAAGAAGACATCCAGATGGCCAACAGACGCATGAAATGATGCTCAGCGTCACTCATCATCAGGGAAATACAAATCAAAACCACAATGAGATACCACCTTACACTTATAAGAATGGCTAAAATTAACAACTCAGGAAACAACAGATGTTGGTGAGGATGTGGAGAAAGGGGTACCCGTTTGCACTGCTGGTGGGAATGCAAACTGGTGCAGCTACTCTGGAAAATGGTACTGAGGTTTCTCAAAAAATTAAAAGTAGAACTACCCTACGACCCAGGAATTGCACTACTAGGTATTTATCCCAGGAATACAGGTATGTGGTTTCGAAGAGACACGTGCACCCAAATGTTTATAGCAACACTATCATTAATAACCAAGTTATGGAAAGAGCCCAACTGTCCATCAACTGATAAGTGGATAAAGAAGATTTGGTAAATACATACAAAGGAATATTACTTAGTGCTCAAAAAGAATGAAATCTTGCCATTTGCAACAACCTCAATGGAACTAGAATTTATCATGCTAAGTGAAATAAGGCAGTCAGAGGAACACAGATATCATATGATTCCATGCTATGTGGAATTTAAGAAACAAACCAGATGAACATAGGGGAAGAGAAGGAAGAATAACTTAGAAAGAGAGAGGGAGGCAAACCCTAAGAGACTGTTAAGTAACAGAGAGCAAACTGCAGGTTGCTGGAGGGGAGGTGGGAGAGGATTTGCTAAATGGGCATGGGCATTAAGGAGGTCATTGGTTTGGATGATCACTCGGTTTACATGTAAAGGATGAATCACTAAATTATACTTCTGAAGCCATTATTACACTATATGTTAATTAACTTGGATTTAAATTAAAACAAAAAGAATGAGAGAGAGGGAGAAATTGAAGTCTTTGTCTTGGCCCCTTAATCAACAAATTATCTGACACAGGACTGGTGAAGAAGAATATTTGGGATCTTATAGTATACAGACAGTGAGGAGTGGCTTAGCTCTGAGCAAAGGATATCCATACCTAATTCAAGTACTTGTCTGTAAAGTGTATTAAAGGAACAACCTGGAGGATGGGCACTGCTTTGTACTTATGTAGTAACTGTCCAGAATTTTCATTTGGATCTGTCCTTTGACATTTCCTTTCCTAAAGGCATGCACTTGCTTTGCTGTTATTTTAAAAAATACTCCAGTCCTGACTGTCTCTTTCCTCTCCAGACCCACTCTCTGCCTTTCTCCACTCTGTTAGACATCTTAAGTGTCAGATCTGCATGGATTGTTTCTGTGGAGCCTCTTGCACGCTGGATGGTGTTGGAATTTTGCCAATGGTCAGCACTGGCAGGACTGAAGGGGAAAAGAGTGAGGTTCTGGTTTCACCTTCTCTGGTCTGATAGGTGACTTCCTTCTTCTGTAGTCATGGCTATCAGGCAGTGTACACTGTGTATACACTGCACACTTTGTACAGCTCTCATCATCATAGGCCAACAATTTGCCACTTTACCTGATCTTTCAGACCTTAATGGAGTCACTCCCCTGCTGTTGCTTGGTCTGTACCCTTTCACTTGGTGTCTCCCTGTACCCTACTCATACCTTTGAAAGCACTCTCCATATTACATTCTCCTCAACGAAACAAGATTGAGATTCTAGGTTACCATCTCATTCTTGCCAGGATTCTGAGTAATACAATCCGACATGACTTTTTGAAATATTGATTGTTCTTTGAACCTGGTGAAGAGTGCTGTCAAGGATAAACATCTTTGAGGCCAGGAGGCCTACCTAAGAGTACTGTCCCATTGTTCAATATAGCAAAAAACCAATTATAACCACACTATCTGCCTCAAAATTGTGACATGCTCCTTTGCGCCAGATGTATCTCAGTGGGTCCAGTGAAAGGAGGGAGAATAAGACTTTAGTGAATAGGAATCAACTTTATTTATTTATTTATTTATTTATTTATTTATTTATTTATTTATTTTAACGTTTATGTAATTTTGAGAGACAGAGAGACAGAGCATGAGTAGGGAAGGACAGGGAGAGGGAGACACAGAATCTGAAACAGGCTCCACACTCTGAGCTGTCATCACAGAGCACAGCACAGGGCTTGAACTCACATACTGTGAGATCATGACCTGAACTGAAGTTGGCTGCTTAACCGACTGAGCCACTCAGGTGTCCCAGGAATCAACTTTAATGCATTAGGAGGTAAAGAAACTGATCCAGATGTACTTGACAATTTGCAACTCAAAACAAAATTTGCATATTCTGAACCCAGAAAAATTACTTAATTATTTTAACAAATATTTATTCTTCAAAGGAATAGCATTAGAACTGGAGTAGAAAGATAAGCCATTTTTAGAATTGCTTTCAAAGAATTGAGTAACACTTCTAGAAATAGAAGAAAGTGTTAGGTTAAATTTCTTCCTTTCTAGTGGAGAAAAAATGTGTCATACTGCAAGAGGACCCCAAGGCAGCCTGAGTTCCACTTGAAAACAAACCTATTGGACTTTTTTTCAAGCTGGTCTTCACCAGAAGAAAGATCTCCTTTGTATGGTGTTTGTTTCCTTGACATCTAACTAAGGAAACATCTTTGCTTCATTACCTGAAGCAGACAATGACAGGTTTACCCAAGAATTGGATGTAGTTAGGAAGTCTGAAGAACTCTTCATGACTGAATAAGTCATGGAAATCAGTCTCCAGTTCACATTATGGAGAATGTACAGATACGGAGACATCATGATGGCCCCTATTGTTTTTCATGGATATCCTCATACTCTGGGATACCTGCCAGAGAGATTCATTACCCATTCCAAAGAGTGAGTAATAGATAGTCATACAGTACTTCAAATCACCTTCATCTTGGAGGCCAAGAGTGTCCTGAAAACACTGTAAGGCTATTCTTTTCTGCAGAGAGGTTGCCTTGTCATTAATAATCGTCTCACAGGTGTGGTACAGGTTTTCCAGAAGACCACAGCACCCGATGTTGAAGAGGTCCCTGTGCAAATTGCTCCTATGTTCAGAGAAGTCATGACATAAGGGGTCAAGCCTAGAGACACACAATATGATGGGTTCACACACCTACTGATTCTCATGTGTTTTCCGGATATTCTCCTGCTTATTCTGCAGGAGTCATTCCTCTGAGATGGCACTTGTTCTGAGGTCCTTGCAGTTCAGCTTGGTCTGTATGATGAAGAACCTCTTTCCCAGTCTCTGGGTGGTTTTGGCAAGCCTCACGAGATTCATGCTGATCTGCTTAGATGCAATGATTAGAAAGAGGTCATACTTGCTAAACTGGATGTCCTCTAGATAGCTCTCCAGGCTTTGGGTGGCAGTCCTTGTGCCTGGCAGATTCCATAGCACCATGTTGGGAGAGTGGGAGGAAGAATAGGAAGTGGGAGTCTGAGTGGTCCTTACCACCCTAGTAGGAGCTGAGGTTTCCTCCTCATGCCCAATTACCCACAGTGCATTGATGAAGGAGGACATGCCCGAGTCAATCCAATGATCACAGAGGCACTGGACAGTGCCTCCAGTGTCCTTCTGACCACAGAGACCAACTCCAGCAACTTCCCTTCTCCTTTTCAATGTTCATGGCACCCACCTCACATTAAATACACTAGCCCATGTTGTATTGCACAGCAGAGGTGAAGGATGTAGGTAATGAGGTATGAAGGGACAAGGCTGGCTACATCACACTGCTAACCAGTGGAGTAACATGAAGAAGAAATATCAGTAGAGGAATTAGGAGGGTTGGGTGAATAGGGCAACAGAGGAATCATCAGACTTAGCATCAAGCCCAGGACATCAGATCCACACCTAAGCTGCTAACAAAGATGTTTTCTTTACAGGGTGACCAAAACCCCCATTCAGGAATATGTATACTCTTGAGGGTTAGAGGAGACTTCTGAGGAATACCCTGCAGCTGTGGTGCCAGTGGTAAGGGCCAAAACATGTTATGAATAAGAGTGGACTTGAGCTAAAAAGAAATGTGAGGGTCACTCAGTCAGGAGCCAACAAGCATCCCATCCCTCCTCCATCCCATCCTCCACAGGGGATGCTTGCAGGGCATATGTGGGCTCATGCCCACTCTCCATATCCTCCACTCTTCAGGACTTACATATCTTCACTGCATTTGTCTTTAGAGTCAAGAATAATTTCTTTTTTTGGTAAATACTGCTGGATATCAGGATAGTTTTATTTTTAACTTTTTTTTGTGGAATCTCCAAACTGTTTTTCCAGAGTGGCCGCACCATTTTGCATTGCGAGAAACAGTGCAGGAAGTTTCCCCTTTCTCCATATTTTCACCAACAACTGTTGTTTCTCATGTTGTTCATTTTAGCCACAAACTGATGGTTATCAGAGGGGAGGTGGATGGGTTATGAATTGAATAGGTGATGGGGATTAAGCAGTGCACTTGTTGTTATGTCTACTGGGAGTTCTATGTAAGTGTTGAATCACTAAATTTTACACCCCAAACTATTATTACATTATATGTTAACTAACTATAATTTACATAAAAACTCAGAAAAAGAATACTTTATTTTTATTAAATTTGAAAACTATATTTTCTTTCCTCTCATGACATTTCTTCGTTAAAAAAGTCTGATACCTTTCAACACTAGCCACATCCCTAAGGAATGCCTCTGTCTCTTCAATTTGAACATCTAAGTAACAACAAACTTCCAAATAATTGCCTACCAATTTTAAGTAATCACATATGGTTGTACATAATTGTTTATCATTGTCACTGTGGTTACTGTAAGCATTTAAGCTATTCCATGAATGCAGATTTTTCTTGCAGGCTGAACCTTGCAAAATTGTAGGCATTTTATAAGGCAGGGTTAGGAAAGAGAATTGTCTGGAATTATCTAGTGGGCTCGCTTCCTGTCTGTTGTACACAAGAGTTCTTAGATGGTGGGTCTTCCCAATCCCATAGGTTATGAATGTTTACTTGTTTTTATTTCCTTTAAAAATCTACTACTTCTATATGCATAGATTCAAATTTTTAAAATTCGTTACCAGCTTTGTGGAGTTGCCCTGACAGCCCCATGAAGCCCTTATGTTCCATGATGGGCTTGCCAGACCAATCTATGGGGGCCTAAGAAGCTGCTAGAGACCATACCCACACCAGCTTCCATTGTTCTGTCCAAGAAGACCTCTTATCACCTCCCTGGTAAAAGTTTCACACCCATCTGTAGTCCTCATGGTGCAGATTTACACTCTTCTCCTTGGGGCACTCAAGCTCACTTCTGGGGTGGGTCCTGCTTGCATCACTACTCCCCAGACTTCTCTGGTTGCACCATTTCAAGGGCTGGACTCACCATTCCCACTGAAAGAATGGGACGAGAGACAAGCTCTACCTGAGGTAACATGAACATTTTTCACATTGCAAGCTGAGCCTCAGGATTCTACCCCCTACAGCAGAGGAGCCATGTAACCAACCTCACAGGAATCCAGTGAGGAATGATCATGGTGAAGCTCTCTCATTACAACTCCTGGAAACCTCTCCCTGAATCCTTTCTGTTCTCAGCAGGATCTCTGAGTTAGATTTTCCTCTGGTTCTTCTTATTCCCTCCAACTCTTGCCACAGGGTATGAAGGTCTTGTGTCTGTGAGTCGGTCTGGGGCTAGGTCTTTTGCATGCCTTTTCTTGATTAATCTTCCCCACCCTCTATTAGATAATTAATATTATTATTCCTGGTTACAGATGAAGAAATGTGTGTCTCACTTCAAATCCAAGATGTGAATACATAGTGTGATTCTCTGCTTATGTCTGGACAGGAGGAGAGGATAATCCTATCCTACTTAATGCTGAACTTTCAACCCAAGAAGCTGATAGATTTCTGGATGCTGAGATGCTTCCCTTGGGGAATCATGGGTCCACTTATTGGTATTAATAGCCATTAACCTCTTCCTGGATGTACCCTTCCTAATTTGGGGAGAGAATGAAAGTCATTGTGGTCTCTCAGCTCCCATCCTCACTCCACATTAAAGAAAACTCATTGATTTGCAACTGTGAGGAAACATCCCGCAAAGTGTTCCCAATTCTCAGAAACTCTTCCCAGGAGTTTGCCCTCCGCCCCCCACTGAGAGATAGAGGTGCTTAACGAAATGATCAGGAGATGCTGAGAGTTCAGAGGAAGGGAAGTTGATGGAATATGATGTGATCACCATCCCAACTGCTTAGGAACCAGAATCTCCTGAGGCTTGTGTGCAGAAAGTCTTCAGGGTTCTCCATCAGGGCCCTGTGTGACAAACTTGAGGTACAATAGGTTAGTGAAGATGGTGTCTCTTCCTGCAGGAAGTAGAGGTTCCCTGAGCTTGATAAAGGAGTGAAGGACATGGTGATGGAGCAGAGCATGAGTGAGCAAAGCTGGCTAAAAGCCAAAAGATAGAGCCTTGGTTCTGCGTCAGTCTGGGTGGGAACATTCTAGAATGGGAGATGTGACCAGTGAGACACAACTCTGTGTTGTCAGATAACCATCTTGTCCTAAGCCCCAATTCTTATTCTTCTCACTGTCTACCTCTTTGCCATTAAGTTGAAATCATGTTTGTGATAACTCTATGCTTTCCTCACAAATGCAGTAGTTGAAGATGAGGAAGGAGTGGTCAGGAGTGGTGGAGGAAATGGTAAAGTCTATAAAGTCTCTTTTATTTAAGTTTCCTAAGAGTACCCATCCTTTGCCCTTGCACCAAACCCTTCTTCAAGATCTCTTTTGTTCCTTCTCAACAAAAATCTAGTTTCTTGTTTATGGGTGACATGGAGGTTCCCAGAGGCCTCAAGTGTCATCCTGGTTCCAGGGAGACAATCTCCTGGGTGAGTTCTGAGCTCTGACTTTGTCTTGTGAAGGAGTTTCTTCTGCCCTGGACCATGCTATGGATTCTGCTGGCATCTAAGATTGTCCCTAGTATAGGCTAGGATGAGCTCAATGTTCTTATCATCATTCCCCTGGGAAGAGGACAACCAGAAGGACAGAGACTGGTCAAGACCCCCTGAATCCCTCCCCTGGTTTGTATAAATACGACCATTACCTCCACACGCATCTATATCACCCTGACTTCTCTGTTATATCACTGAAAAAAACATGGTTTCCTCAATAGGTGTAGTATAAGTTCGTGATAATTAGCTTGTTTTCTTGTAGAGTCAATACCTGACAATGATGCCAAGGCATCCCTTTCAAGATATCCAATTCAAATAAACATGTTACCAACTGCACAACTGGATAAAGAGCTTGCTCACTCCACCCATGATGTTCTCTTCTTAGAAAGTCCTGGATATACTAGATAACCAACCACCCAAGTCACCCCGCCTTTCCCTTCCTGTGTTTTAAGTACCATCCTATGTTTTAAAACATCAATAAAGAGTGAACCATAAAAACCCTAGACATCCCACCTTTAGCTCCAATAAGACAGAACCCCAAGTCCACAACTCTCCTCTCAATGTCACTGTGTGGCCCCATGCATGCCATGTGCCTTCCAGCACCTATTAGTAGTACATCTAATTGTTCAAAGTTCTCTGATAATTTTTGCTGCGGTGTGTCTTGAAATCATACTAAGAAGCAGAAAGGCCAGGGGCTCTGGCTGGGGAAGTGTCTATATTAGCCACAAGTATTAGGAGCTCAGATGAGTGCTCCCGTCATTTTCAGACACTAGCACAACAATCAATAGGCTGACACTGACACAAAAGAATGGGTTAAAGTCTTAGAAACTATTACTGCATCTCATGTTAAATGATTGATCTAGAAACACACATTCAGGTCTTGGCACTTTCAATCAAATATTCCACTAGATTCCTTGCCCAGTGACCCTATCCCCCAGTTTATACTTGGCACATTTTTGCTACATGAAAAGAGCACAACATACTTTTTGTATATCCTTAACTTACTTGTGATAAACAAATTAACTTTTCTTCCTAAAATCTGTGGCCTGAAGTACTGAAGCCAGCTCTTCTACATCTCTGAGGAAAGTGAGTAGGGCCTACGACAAAATATGAGGGCCTTAAGGTGTGTGTGGTATGTCAGCACAATCCTACATTTTCCGGACCATTTCTATGACCATGTCTGACTCAATTATAGACTTTGCAGCTGCCTGCCTGCCTGAAACCTATGCTGGGCCCTGTTGGAAAGGGTGCTTAGAACACACGGTCCCAGCAACCTGGCCTTCACTGTCTGCCATATGGTCCTTACCCTTCACACTGGTGCTGGTCAAATCTGCACACAGCACCAGGTCAAACCCTAGTCCCAGTGCCCTTCCAGTGCAGTACTGTATCCCTGTGCCCTTACCAGACCAGGGGGGTCATGTAACTTTATGAGAAGTTACAGAGTCCCCCAGAAGTCAATATGCAACTTTTGATGTGTGTGAATCTCCAGGATATTGAAGCTCAGAGCACTAATCCAGTAGTTGAGGAAAGACCATCAAAGCTTGACCATCAAAGCTTAACCTGGGATGCAAGTGGCCCTCCATTTTCCCTTCTTTGCAGACCTTACTCCTGTTATACTTCTGGCCTCCCTCTCTGAAAAGAAGTTGAATGTCCCCTTTATTTTTTTAAAAAAATTGTAAATGTTTTTATTTATTTTTGAGAGAGAGACAGAGAAACAGAACATGAACAAGGGAGGGACAGAGAGAGAAGGAGACACAGAATCCGAAGCAGGCTTCAGGCTTTGAGCTCTCAGCACAGAGCCTGCCTGACACACAGCTCAAACTTGTGAACCATGAGAGCATGACCTGGGCTGAGGGTGGAGGCTCAACCAACTGAGCCCAGGTGCCCTTGAATGTCCCCTTTAGAAAAGTACTTGCCCTTTATGGAGAGAGCCCATGGAACAGGTCCAACTAGAGAAGGAAGTTGTGCTTAGAAGGAGAACCAGAACTCTGAGCAGGTTTTCCAAAGTCTTCTTGATGAGACCAGTAGTAAGAGATGCACTTCGCATAGGAACTAAGTATACACTGGACATACATGCGCACACACACACACACACACATTCATCTGAAATTCTGTTTCACTATGCATTGGTGTTTGTTTCACTCTCATCTGTTATAATTAGTTAACTTTTTTTTAAATGTAGGTCATAACTCATAAAACACAATTCAACATCTAAGACATAGAACAAGGACATTTGTTAGTGGATTTGCTATGCAGGGTTCTATACAAGTCACATGTTGCTTAATTTTCCTGAGCCCCAACCAGAGAGAATCACAGAGCTGTGGGACTCTGTACAAGATGTGGAGCCTGAAGCACCAAAGACTTTTGTCAGCACAAAACCCAATCTGGGTCAAATCCCCCAGTGTGTTCTTTATCTGATCAACTTTGGGAAAGGCTAAGAGGAAATCAATATTCCTGGTTTATTCTTGGAAAGTATAACAAACCTCACATGCTCAATGGGTATGGTGCTTAACAGGCCAGAACTAACCTGGGAAGATGATGAGAAGCACATTGCCTCCATACTGGAGGGCTGAATGGGTTTGGAGTAGCCAATGAGGTTGGGTTCTGAGTTTTGTCCGTGAAGGATATTAGGAAGCTATGCTGTGAATATTCATTGAAATAGATAAGCCAGTCCTTAAGCTCTCCTGCCCTGGTGTCAGACTCCAAATTTTATGTCTCTCTTATCTGCTGCTTTCTCCCTGAATAATTATTCAGTCTTTCTCGTATCATTGCATTGATTGTCTCTCTATGTCAGACAGACAATGTTTCTCTGATGTCCCCAAAATATGTCAGAAGGGAGAGAATTATGACTGACTACACATAAAAGAATACATGCAGCAACAATATGAAAATAACTGAGATACTTTTATATTTTAATGTTTATTTATTTTGAAAGAGAGAGCAGGGGAGGGACAGAGATGGGGGGGAGGAATATCTGAAGAGGGCTCTGTGCTGATATCAGAGGGCTCGATGTGGGACTCAAACCCATGAACCAAGAGATCATGACTTGAGCTGAAGTTGGGCACTTAACCTGCTGAGCCCCCCAGACCCTCCAGATATTCCTCTATTTTAAATATTTTGCTTTCTTGTGTAATACAGTGATCACATACACACTGAAAATCATCCAAATAAATAGAACATCTCTAGCAACCTATGTCTCTCTCTCTGTTCCTATTCACTCCAGTTCTGTCCACAGACCCTGGATCAAAATTTCATAAAGTATGTGTTAATGACTTCTTTTTTTTATTTGTGGTATTATCACTTACATATGCATGCCTAAACAATTTATGGTTTAATTTTTCTGAAACTTTATTTAAGGGGTTTTCTATTGATTCTTAATATTTAATCTCAACACTATACTAAAAGATTATTTCTCTCTCCATAAGTATGATTTATTCCTTTCAACACTGTATTGCTCAACTTATTTACCCATTCTCTGTTTATGTCTTTTTCACAATTATGAAGACTGCTATAGAAGCACAAGTCCACATGTTTCTTGTCTTATTTTGCAGAATGACTCTTCGATATAGTGTTAGGAGTGGAAACCTGAGTCCTGGGGCACATGAATGTGTAATTTAATGACTAAGCCATATTGTTCCTTCAAAGTGATTGTATTGATTTAATTTCCCAGCTGTCATCTTGCAGTTACTCTATCCATTCTACATTCTCACCAGTACTCGATTTTGTCTGACTTTTAAAATTCTCTAATTGAATTACTGTGCAATGTCATCTTGAAGTGCACAGACATACATTTGACTCATTATTAGTTAATCTGTGGTACTTTCTCTATTTTCCCCCAATACATGTTCTTCTAAGAACATTCTGTTCATGTCTTTTGCTCACCTCCATACTGGATTTTTTCACTTTTTCTTAGTGACTTCTGGAATTATTTTTTTAATTAAGAATAATTTTTAGATATTTTTAACTTAATTTTGAGAAAGAGATGCAGAGAGAGAGAGGAAGATAGAGCTCCACACTGGCAGTAGACAGCCCAATGTGTGGCTCAAACTCAGTAGCCATGAGACCATGACCTGAGGCAAAGTCAGAGGCTTAACCAACTGAGCCACCCAGGTGCTCCGTGACTCCTGGAAGTTTTATAATACTTTCTTTCCATTGATCCTTAGTTGAATACATTTGTATAAAATTCTTCTCCGGAATTATAGAAATTTTTAAACTTTCCCTTTGCTTTTGTTTCTGTGAAGGAAAGCTTTTCATTTTGATACAGTTAAAGGCATCACATTGGTCAATCTGTTTTATGTAGCTGTGATATTGATATCTTTATACAGGTATCTCCTTTAAGGCATCTGTTTCTAGGAACAGTTATATTTTTTTCTGTAGTTTCCACTCAAATTTTAATTCTTATATAAACATATGGGCTGACTATCGTAAGTAATATAAGTAGAGATTCAGTAACCTCTGTCTATGTGGAGTACTGGTTTGTCAGCTCCACTTACTAAATAGTTCCTTCTACCCCATTGACATCCCTGCACTTCTTCCATGCAACAGAATTCCACACATGTCTGAATCTTACACAGGGCTCTGTGTTCCTTTCTGTGGGTCAGTTGGTCTATCCCTACAGCAGCATCCAGCTGTCTTAGGTACAATAGCATTGAAACAAATCTTATCAGATTCAGTAAATCCTCCTATATTCTTCTTCTTCTAAAGAACTTTGGCATTTTCATCTTGATATTCCATATGAATCTTAGATCCTGGCTCCTCTTTCCTCTCTGCTCTCCAACCTTGTTGTCTTGTTAGATTTGCCCAGAGCCCCTCCTGGTAGTTTACATTGTTTTTGAGATGTGATCCCATCAAAGGTCAGGGTCATCCATGCCAAATTTGAACTCATGGTTGCCACAGCAAAACTCCTAAAAATAAAAGAAACAGAAATACAGAGAAAGGTTAGAGTCTCTCTTGTTTCAGACAGGAAACTCTTCTCTCATTTCACTGGAAGTATTAGAAACTTGCTCACAGCCTTCCTCCCTGTTCCCAGTGTTCTTATCTGAGTCATAGACACATTACCTCTCAAAGGTCATTGGTGAACTACCTCTCATGGTACCTGGTGTCCCTCTGCCCTCTTCCCACTTCCTTAGCCACCCGGAGTCACAACAGTTCTATTTCTTTCCCTGGAACTGTTTGTTCTATGGAGAAACAATGGTTTCAGTTTCATGTTCGCTAAATGTGGGCACTCAACTATCAGCCAAGTCTTCCTTAGGGAAGAGTTCAAGGCAGAGGCTGTCATCCTTCCTGCTGTCTTTCACACTTTACCCAGGCAGGATAAGGTCTCTCCAGTCCCTTGCTTACTGCAGTGACCTCAAAAGCACACAATACCTGCATTTCCCGAAGAGAATAGGCCTCTGGATTGTTCCTATACCAGGGGCTCCTGGGAGCAGTTCACTAGACTCAGCATTTTCTGCTGTGTTAGTGGAAATGTTTGTGATCTCTCACATCAGAAACCTCTTTTCTCTCGATAGCTGGTGAGTGAGAAAACTGTACTTGCAACAATGTGATACTGGCTTGCTCTTGGAGGGTTGAGGGGTAAGATTCCATCCTGATGCTCATCCCATTCTCTTTGGAGAAGAGAGAACCATGGACTGAAAATGTCATTTTCCTTCTTTTTATTTGATGAGAAAATTGTTAGTGCTCCCATTGGAGTCATGGTGAGACCATCTTACAGGATTTATCAGAGACCTCCCTCCCATGGAAATACTATGTTTTTGCAGAGCTGGTGTCTCTGCCTCCTCTCGCTCCCTGAATCATCTGAAGTCAAAACACTTTAATGTATCTTTTCCTGGAACTGCTTGTTCTGTGGAAAAATGATGGTTTCACTTTAACGTCTTGTAAATGTGGGCACTTAACTATTAGCCACACCTTTCTGAGAGACAGGGTCTCTCCAACCCCTTGCTTACTGGAATGATCTCAGGAGCACCTGACACCTGAATTTCCCAGGCGGGACAGGTCTGTGGAGTTTCCTATGCCAAGGGCTCAAGGGAACTCTTTGCTAGACAGCATTTTCAGCTGTGTAAGTTAAATCCTTCATGATCTCTGACATCAGAAACCTGTTTTCTTTCTAGAGTTAGTGAGTGAACCAAATATGCATTTACAGTGATGGAATGCTGGCTTGTGCTTGGAGCATTGAGTGGCAGGCGTAGCTGGTGGAGAGCTAAGATTTCATCAGCTACTCATGCCATCCTCTCTGAAGAAGAGAGAACCATTGTGTCTGAAGATATCTCTTTTCCTTCTCCTCTTTTAAATGAGAAAATGGAAGAAAATTTGGAAGTAGGAGAATATTTACTGGCTGTCTACAATTGGAAATGATGCCATATATTAATGAAATGTAGAACTTAGTGCCATAGAGATATTTAAAAGCTTGGTGAGTTTTCATAATTGGTAGCCATACAAATCTTTTGTTGGGCATGTTTTTCATCTATATAGGCTTTAACAAAACATAATAGACTGGGTGGCTTACGAACACAAATTTATTACTCATAATTCTTAATGATAGAAAGACCCAGATAAAGGCATCTGTAGATTCCGTTTTTGGTGAGAGCTCACTTCAGAGGTGGACATTACTTCCTGTAACCTTCATAACAGAAAGGGCTCTCTGTAGTTTCTTAAATGGCACTAGCCTATTCATGATAGCTTTGCCTTCGTGACTAAGGCACTGACCAAACATCCACCTACTAATACAAGAACTTTGAGCTTGTACTTAATCTATGAATTTTGTTAAAGACACATTCAGTCCACAGGCGTCATAGATACATCTGCCTCCATAGGTTCAATGGACTTCCTACTGTCATCTTAGAATAAAACACTCTTGCCCCATTTTAATATGCATTTCGATATTCTTAAACTATAATTGTTTCTTTTTTAGGATTGTCCCTTTAACTAGTTATATCGTATGTCTGGGTACTTCATTAATAATCAGTTAAGTAAAATTGTTAACACATAATCATTTTATACTTGCTTTAGAGTCATAGTTTCCCTGTCTGTTGAAAGTTGTCTTTGCAGGACATGTAGAATGGGGATGAACAACGAGCACTGGTAAAAACCCATGGGTAGTTCTTGAGATAATCTTATGTAGGCAAATATATATTATTTGATGTTTATTTACTTTTGAGAGGGAGAGAGATTATGTGAGAGGGGGGTGAAATCGCAGAGAGAGTGAGTGACAGAGAATCCCAAGCAGGTTCTGCACTATCAGAACAGAGCCTGATGCAGGGCTCAAACTCAAGAGCGTGAGATCATGACCTGAGCCAAAGTCAAGAGTCAGACTCTTAACTCACTAAGCCACCCAGGCACCCCCAAATATTTTTATTTTTATTTAAATTTTAGTTAGTTAAAGTACAAGGATTGAATTGGACCTGTAGGTCCTCTTTATTTTACCAATTATTCCATCCATCTTCCTTCTGGCAACCATCAGTTTGTTTCCTGTGTGTGTGTCTCTCTCTTTTTAAAATACTTTTTCTTTTTTTGTTTTGTATCTTAAATTTCACATATAAGTGAAACCATATGGCATTTGTCTTACTCTGTTTGACTTATTTAACTTATCGTTTTACCCTCTAAGTCCATCCATGTTGTTGTAAATGGGAAGATCTCATTCTTTCCTATGGCTAAGTAATATTCCATTATATATATAGGAATACATTTTGTATATTTTTTTGCCTGACTGTTATGGCTAAGACGTACAGTACTATTTTGAATAGAATTGGTGTGAGCAGGCAGCCTTGTTTTGTTCCTGATCTTAAAGGAAATCATGCTAAGAGAAAATAAGTCAGAAAAAGACAGATATCACATGATTTCACTACTCATATGTGGAATTTGAAAAACCTAACAGATAATCATAGGGGAAGGAAAGGAAAAATAAGTTACAAATAGAGAGGGAGGCACCCCATAAGAGACTCTTAAATACATAGAACAAACTAAGGGTGGATGGGTGTGGGGGAAAAGGTTAATGGACATTAAGGAGGGCACTTGTTGGAATGAGCATTGGGTGTTACATGTAAGTGATGAATCATTGGCTTCTACTCCTTAAATCAAGACTTTACTGTATGTTAACTAACTTGAGAATAAAAATAAATAAATATAAAAAATTGAAAAGTTTTCTGCTTTTCATTGTTGTATGATGTTAGCTGTGGGCTTGTCCTAAATAGCTTTTATTATGTTCAGTTCTCTTCCTACTATACACAATTTGTTGAACATTTTTATTATGAAATGCATTTAATTTAGTCAAATATATTTTGATCCAACTGAGATGACTATATGATTTTTTAAAATTATTTTTTATGTTTTTTATTTATTTCTGAGAGAGAGACAGCATGAGCGGGGGGGGGTCAGAAAGAGGGGGAGATACAGAATCTGAAACAGGCTCCAGGCTCTGAGCTAGTTGTCAGCACAGAGCCTGACACGGGGCTCAAAACCACGAACCATGAGATCATGACCTGAGCCAAAGTCCAAAACTTAACCGACTGAGCCACCCAGGTGCCCCATGATTTTTATAGTTTGTTCTGCTTATGTGGTGTATTATTTGCTCATGTTAACCCATGTGTACATCCATGCAGTAAATCCCACTTGATCATGATGTATGATACTTCTGATATGTTGTTGACTTGGGCTTGCTAGAATTTTGTTGAAAAAGTTTGCATCTACACTCATCAAGGATATTGACCTGAATTTTTTTCCTTCTGGTGTCCTTATTTGCCTTTTGTCTAAGGGTAACAATGGCCTTGTAAAATAAGTTTGAAAATGATTCCTGCGAGAGGGAGGCAAGATGGCGGAGAAGTAGGGAGCTCCATACATTTCGCTCGCCTCCATTTCTCAAGCAGAGAAGGCCTGAAGCCATAAGACAATGAACCACAGAAGTTTGGGAGGAAAAGAAAGTCCACTTAGAGCACAACCTCAAAGGGGTGTGAGTGCGGACTGGGGAAGATAAGGACAGGCCGGGACCTGGAGACACAGAAGGAGGGGAGGGAACCACCTTCGAGGGGAGCCTCAGAGAGTTGAGGGTAAGGGAAAGAACAGCTGAAGCTGCTCATAGAACTCTCCCTGGAGAAGAGAAAAACCTTGGCTTTGACGGAGAGTGATCCTATTTCTAGCTGTGGTGCTGACTTTGGGCTGGGTGCCCTGGTCCCAGGCGGCACCAGGAGAAACTGCTCTGGTGCTCTCCAGCCTCAATCACCGGCTGGGAAGCAGCCCCATCTGAAACTTCTCTGCTGCTCTCCCGGTTCGATCTCTGACTGGGAAGCGGCCCAACCTGTGGGATTATATTTTGGGTGATATCAATAAAGTGCACAGACTAAGACCTGGAAACAAGGCAGAGCTTGAGGCATAGAACATGGCTCGCCTTGGCTACACCCACGACACAGGGAGATTGGACCCAAAAGAGTGATTTGCAATGTTTGGTTTGAGAAGGGACTGGGGTGCAACCATTTTTCTCCCCACAATCACCAGGATGGGACCTCAGGGAGCGGCCTGGCAAGACCACAGTGAAGGCTAAACTTGCCTATACCAAACCATGCCCATCTCCACTAGAGAGCTGTTTTTGTTTTGTTTTGTTTTGTTTTATCGGAGTCCAGGGTAAGACCAACATGGATGCACTGCCGTGATAAATTCTAGATCAATTCTTTCGATTCAGATATATTTTCCCTTGTCTCATTCATATCCCTCCCCTCTGATGGACTGGGCACTCTGGTCGTTGGTTTGCTTAAACAGTCGCATTTAATCCATTCTCTCGATGTATATTCTATACCTCCACCACTACCTTTCTACCTCTCTCTCTGGAGTAATCAGACTATATAGTTTCTCTGAGTAACATTATCTTCATTTCTTTTTCCTCATCTCCTACCATATTCTCTTCTTTCTCTCTCTGAATTAAGCCTCTTAGTCTCTCTGTCTGGACATTGTCCAATTTCCCTTTCTTTCCACCCTGTCATTTCTCTCTTTATATATGCTCTTCCATCAGCACTACATACACCCTGCTTTTTATTTGTAGCTGGGAATTCTGGTTTTATGCTTTTAGACTGTCCTTTGTCTTTTGAATTTTTTTCTTTTTTCTTTTCCTTTTTTTTCTTTTTCTTTTTCTCTTTTGGTTTGCTTGTTTGTTGGATTTGTCTCTGCAGTTGTGTGCCTTTGTTCTTTGTGTGTTTGTCTGTCTGTTTTCCTTTCCAGGGCTACCTCAAGAAACAAGCCAAAGTACACATGGTGGAGAGTCCCAAATATCAATACAAATAGGGAAATATAATAACCAAAGTCTCAACAAGGGAGACCAAGAGACACCATTCAAAGAACAGATAGGCCCTCGACAGTCAATGAGCCTTCTTTAATATAACAGTGTTTGCAGGTGCAGAGTGCATAACAAGATTTTAAAATTAACAATAGACAGGGGCGCCTGGGTGGCTTAGTCGGTTGGGTGTCCGACTTTCGCTTGGGTCATGGTCTCGCGGTTCGTGGGTTCAGGCCCCGCATCGAGCTCTGTGCTGACTGCTGGCTCAAGCCTGGAGCCTGTTTCAGTCTGTGACTCCCTCTCTCTCTGACCCTCCCCTGCTCACGCTGTCTCTCCCTCTCTCCTAGAAATAAATAAAACATTAAAAAATGTTTAAAAAAATTAACAATAGACAGAAAGCTAGCCAAAATGATGAAATGAAAGAACTCTCTTCCAAAGAAATTCCAGGAAGAAATGACAGCTAAAGAACTGCTAAAACAGATATAAACAACCTAACTGAACAAAAATTTAGAACAATCGTCATAAAATTAATTGCTGGGCTTGAAAAAAGCATGGAAGACATCAGAGAAACTATTGCTACAAAGACTATGGAGCTTAAAAATAGTTGTGATCAATTAAAAAATGCTATATAGGAGTTGCATAATAAAATGGAGGCGTCCAATGCACAGATTGAAGAGGCAGAGAGGAGAATAGGTGAATTAGAAGACACAATTATAGAAAAAGAGGAAGCCGAGAAAAAGTGATAAACTGATCAAGGAGCATGAAAAGAGAGTTCCAGAGCTGAGTGATACAATCAAATAGAACAATATCATAGGAATTCCAGAATAGGAAGAGAGATGGAAAGGCACTGAAGGAGTCCTTGAACAAATTATAGAAGAGAACTTCCCTAATCTGGGGAAGGAAACAGACATTGAAATCCAAGAGGCACAGAGAACTCCCCTCAGATGTAACTTGAATCGATCTTTGGCATGTCATATTATAATGAAACTGGCAAAATATAAGGACAAAGAGAGAATTCTGAAAGCAGCTAGGGATAAAAGGGCCTGAACATACAAAGGGAGACCTATCAGAGTGGTTACAGATCTATCTACTGAAACTTGGCAGGCCAGAATGGAGTGGCAGGAAATCTTTAATATGATGAAGAGAAAAAATATGCAGCCAAGAATCCTCTATCCAGCAAGCCTGTCATTCAAAATAGAAGGAGAGATAAAAGTATTCCCAAATAAACAAAAGTTAAAAGAATTCATCACCACTAAACGAGTCCTACAAGAAATCCTAAGGGGGAACTCTATGAGAGAAATGTTGCAAGCAATACAAGGTACCAGAGATACCACTACAAGCATGATTCCTACAAAGAACACAATGACTCTAAACCCATATTTTTCAATAATAACACTGAATGTAATGGGCTGAATGCTCCAATGAAAAGACATAGGGTAGCAGAATGGATAAAAAAACAAAATCCATCTATTTGGTGTCTACAAGAGAAGGGTACCAAATACACAACCTTCAACTAAATGGTCAACAAATCTTTGACAAAGCAGGAAAGAATATTCAATGGAAAAAAGATAGTCTCTTCAACAAATGGTGTTGGGAAAACTGGACAGCATCATTTAGAAGAAACTGGAACACTTTCTTACACCATTCCAAAAAATAAATTCAAAATGGAAGAAATATCTAAATATGACACCAGAAACCATGAAAATCCTAGAGAAGAACAGAGGCAACAACCTCTTTAAACTCTGCCATTGCAACTTCTTATAAAACGCCCCTGAAGGCAAGGGTTGCAAGAGCAAACATGAACTGTTGGGACTTCGTTGAGATAAAAAGCTTCTGCACAATGAAGGAAAGAATCAACAGAACTAAAAGCCAGCCTACAGAATAGGAGAAGATATTTGCAAATAACATATTGGGTAGTGGGTTAGTATACAAAGTCTATAAAGAATTTATCAAACACAACACTCAAAACACAAACAACCCAGTGAAGAAATCAGCAAAAGACATGAATAGACTTTTTTCTAAAGAAGACATCCAGATGGCTAACAGACACATGAAAAAAATGCTCAACATCAATCATCATCAGGGAAATAAAAAAAATCAAAACCACAATGAGATACCACCTTACACCTGTCAGAATTGCTAAAATTAAGAACACAAGAAAAAACAGATGTTGGCGAGGATGTGGAGAAAGGGAAACTCTCTTGCAGTGCTGGTGGAAATGTAAACTGCTGCGGCCACTCTGAAAAAGAGTATGGAGATTCCTCAAAAAACTAAAAATAAAACTACCCTATGATTCAGCAATTGTACCATTAGGTATTTACCCAAAGGATACAAATGTCCAGATTTGAAGGGGTACATGCACCCCAAAGTTTATAGCAACATTATCAACAACAGCCAAATGATGGAGAGAGCCAAAATATCCTTTGAATGATGAATGGATAAAGAAGATGTAGTATATATATAAGTGGAATATTACTCAATCATCAGCAAGAATGAAACCTTGCCACTTGCAACAAAGTGAATGGAGCTACAATGTATTACGCTAAGTGAAATCAATCAATCAGCGAAAGACAAATACCATATGATTTCACACATGTGTGGTTTTAAATAAAAAAAAAAACAGATGGGGTGAGTGGCTAGTTCAATTGTTTAAGCATCTGACTCTTCATTTTGGCTCAAGTCATGATCTCACAGTTGTGAGATGGAACTCTGCATCTGGATCTGCGCTGAGTGTGGAGCCTGCTTGGAATTCTCTCTCTCCCTCTATCTCTGCCTCTCCCATGCTCATGCTCTCTGTCTCTCTGAAAATAAATAAGTAAACTTTAAAAAATGAAACAAAAATTATGAACATATATAGAAGTGAGATGAGGGGTGGAGAGGAGAGAGAAACAAATCAGAAGAGAGTCTTAAGAATTGAGAATAAAATGAAGATTGATGGAGGGAGGTGAGTGGGATGTGAGCTAGTTGGATACTGGGTATTAAGAAGGGAACTTGTCATGAATACTGGATGATGAATCACTGAATTCTACCCTGAAATCAATTTTGCACTGTATGTTAACTAATTTTTAAATAAAAAATAAAAACATAAGATGTGAGATATTCTTTTTAATAAAAATTATGTATATATAATGATATATATATATATACACACACAATGGAATACTGCTCCACCATAAAGCAGACTAAAATATTGCCATTTGCAATAAAATAAATGGAGCTAGAGTTATGTTAAGTGAACAAAGCCAGTCAGAGAAAGACAAATACCACATTATTTCACTCATCTGTGGAAATTAAGGAACAAAGCAAGCAAAGGGAAAAAGAGAGAGAGAGAGGCAAACCAAGAAACAGACACTTAACTACAGAACAAACTGATGGTTACCAGAAGTGAGGTGGTTGGGGGAATGGGTGAAATATGTGATGGGTGTTAAGGTGGGCACTTGTGATGACTACAGGTGTTGTATGGAAGTGTTGAATCACTACATTGTACACCTGAAACTAATATTACACTGTACATTCACTAACTAGAATTTAAATAAAATATTTAACAAAAGGACTTTATGTACAATAACAGAACGTCAGGAACACCAAATATGTACCATGTATTCATTTATTTAAAAACTCATTTTTCAGGACCTACTATGTGTATAGTCATTTATTACTAGTATTTCAGTCTTAAGACCATGGCTGTGTATAAAGTAACCATCACACAAAGAGTTATGCCCTCCGATAAAGCAGAAAATTCCAGATTATTGTTCTTCATTTTCCTAAGAAGGATCATATGAAAGAAGGATTCTAGAACTGATGGCTCAAACTGTCAAATAAAACTCACTAAGTCAGTGGTTGGTTGAAGTCAATTATGGAAATGTCTGTAATATTTTCTGAGGGCAGCGGGTCAAGATGGCTTCAAGGAAGCCCAAGTCATCTTTCCAGGCACCAGTACCAAAACAACATCAAGAATAATTCCAGAGCTGACTAGGTCTTTCCCATTTTTATGTCTATCATGCTAAAGAAGGTAGGCTTACCCAGAGCCCACAGAGTGCTTAAAAATCTCTTCTTTTCTAAGAAGACGTTTTGCATCACTCACCACAGTGTCAAGGAAATAATTTTGCAAATAGTAAACCTTCCTAAAGTAAACACCAGAGGCAATGAGTCCTCCATTAATACCACAGAATATTTCCAAATATCTCAAGAGTTTATCCCCTAAAGACTCTTCATCCTTCTCAATTGAAAGCAAATTGGGAGACATAAGGTTTTCCTTGAGTTTCTCCACTGACACATTCAAGTCCTTGGCCATGATTTTCAGGGATGCATCATCCAGCCCAAAGTAAAACCTATAGAGAGTTAAATTCTCCTTTAAAGTCTCCACGTCATTATCACTGATTATCCCCATGAGAGGGATGGTGGCAGATGCTCCAGCCTTCAGGGCCTCCATCCAGACCTTCTGTTTCAGAGAATCCCTCTTCCGGTCAATGGCGGCCTCAGTAATATTCGGCAGATATTGCATGAAGATGTGGCGCTTGTGGGCTGGGAGCTCTCTCAGAAGGGTGGTCTCTAGGTTTTGGAAATCATAGCCAGACAGCTCAAGGCTAGAGACTAAGAAGACCTGAGGGTCACTCACATTGGCTTTCTGCAGGTGTTTCACACAGTCATCGCGGATCCTTTGCAGAATTTCATCCTTATTGAATGTGGTGGGTTTACTCCTTTCTAGATTGTGTAAATCACTGTCCACTTTAGTTCGCACAAAGTAGAAATTCTTCTTCATTTTTCCAATAGCTGTAGCCAATTGCACATCATTGATTTTGAAACGTGTAGCAGAGATGATAATAAAGAAGTCATACTCACCAAATTTCATTTCCTCCAGATATTCTTGTGGCTGAAATCTAGTGGTCCCTATGCCAGGCAAGTCCCATAATGTCACATTGGGAAACTCTGGGTGTTTGTATGGGGTTCTCTGCATGGTTGTCTCCACTGGCCCCGTGGGAGCAGCCTCATCTTCCTCATGCCCCACCCCCCGCAGGGCATTGATGAAGGTGGACTTCCCTGTCCCAGATTCTCCTGTCACAGCAATGTTCAGTGGGGCATTGTCAATGTCTCTCAATGCATCACTGATTGCAGAAACTGCACTCTGAAGGTCGCCCTTCTCCAGGTGTGATTGAATCTTTGTGATGGTTTCCTGAGAGAGGATTTTGCTTTCCGGCTTCATTTCCTTAAAAAACTTGTTAAAACTGGAGGCCAAATCGCTAGCCTTTTCATGAGAGGGTAGAGAAGAAGAGGAGTGACCCATGGCTAGAGCAGTAGAAGGCACTGGGGAGAGGAGACAGGAGGGAAGGAAAAATAGTTAGTACAACAATGGATGTCTTGGGGTGTGCTATGATGGAGACAGAGAACCTCAGTCCTAGACACAACAGCGTACCCAGGATCCCTTTTCTTTGTGTCCAGGCATTGCTCTGGACTTCTCACCTAAATGTAAAGCTTGGTTTGCTCAGTCTCTTCCCTTATCTTGGAAAGTCCTTGTTCTTTAATATGCTCTTCACTCTTTCAGATTAATTTCAAGGCCTGATTCTTTTATCCAAAGATTCATGCCCATATTCTTTATTTATCTTACTTTAGTTTTCTTTATTTTTAATGTTATGAAAGTAATAATTTTTCATGGTGGCAAATCTTAAGACAGCACCAGCATTTACTTCCACACCCTTTCCCACTTGTGGTGTAAAACCCTCCAGAAAAACCACTTTTGATCATCTCTAACATCATCATGTAATAGATCTTGGTTCTCATATGAGAACCAAGCTAAATAAGGATGAGTGGTTCCTTTCCTTCTCAGAAAAGATACTTTATATCTTCATTAAGAGGTAGAAAATTTAATGATTGCAAATGTGTTTTCTTTTGTCTATAAAATGTGCTCGCTCCAGAAACAAGCTGTGAAAGGACTTTTTTCTGTTTCCTGGAGTAGAAACAGCAAGTGGGATGGATTCCTATGTTATAAAGAAGGAGTTGATATGAGACCTCACCCACCACCAGCATCATGCCTTTGTTCTATGAAAAGGGACAGAAATAGGTGGAGAGATAAGCCACCAGAAGGCCTGACCACTGTATAAAGTGTCATTGATGGAAAAGTTAGTGTGAGCAAAGACTGAAGCTGGAGCTGAATGGGGTACTGTAAGAGTCAACCATGGTAAGGAGGTCCCTTTATCACCTTTTTTGATATAATTCAAGGTGAGCTGGTTCTGGAGTCCTGGACCTATCTGATCATGGAAGAAATATTATATCCTGAGATGGGGCACCTGAAGAAATCATATACCCAAGACTAAAGGTTACATGAAAGATATGCATACTGTCCCCTACATTTCTAATCTGATCCTCTTAACAACATGACACACAGACTTTATAGTTCTATGGAGAGATGTGTTAAAAAGAAAGACACAGGGCCATATGGAGCCACTTAAGTTAATGCTCCAAGTTAGTAAAACAAGACTTACTGCCTAACAGCATTTTCAACCCTCAGAGATGTAATCTATCAAAAGTCAACATGGGAATTTCCTGGTCAGCACTAAAAACTATACTGACAGATGCTTTCTGTCTCCTTAGGAGGGCAACCTTGGCTAAAACAATGGTTTCTTTGCTGATAATTTCCTCTCCACTTTCTTTCTATACTTAAAAACTATTCTTTTCTGGGGCGCCTGGGTGGCTTAGTTGGTTAAGCGTCCGTCTTTCGCTTAGGTCATGATCTCGCGGTTTGTGGGTTTGAGCCCCGCGTCGGGCTCTGTGCTGAGTGCCAGCTCAGAGCCTGGAGCCTGTTTCAGATTCTGTGTCTCCCTCTCTCTCTGACCCTCCTCTGCTCACTCTGTCTCTCTCTCTCTCCTAGAAATAAATAAAAAAACATTAAAAAAAAACTATTCTTTTTCTTCAGCTTGATAGAGTTCTTTTTATTTGCTAGGTTGAACGCTGCCTGTTTCATAAATCATTTAATAAAGCCAGTTAGGCATTCAGAATTTACTTGGTTGAATTTTGTTTTTTAACAGATATGGTGGAGGTGTTGAGATCCTAAGCACATTTCTGACTTTATTTGGGAACAAGAAAAAACACAGGTGTGGCATCCCATGAGTAGTTTTGAGTTCACTGTCTCTCAACCTTTCCAAAGGCCATTGGTTTGAGCTCTGCTCTTTTTTACATTAGAGCTCCTGATTGAATTTGCTTTCCAGTCCAGGGTTAGCATACCACCTTGTCATTGACAGAAGGTCCTTAGTTCTTGGTTCAGTCCACAAGTCCACATTGGAATCCCTTCCCCTTTTACAGTCCACAATTTCTATTTGCCACTGTTTGCTGGGTTAGTCTGTTACCCTTTTCCTGTCTTCAGTCTCCATTAATGGAATCTGCTGGTTTAGTACATGATGGAAACTGATGGTAAGTTGTAGAGAGCATTCTCGAATAGTCAACAGTAATTTCTAAACCACGCCCTTCGTTATGGACTCAGATTCCAAATTAGGAAATGTTGGTGGCAGCTACAGTTCTCCATGTATGTGTTATCAATCTACATTCTCCATTCTCAGAGGTCTGCTAGGTCAATCCTTGACCAATCCCTAGTTCTTTGGCTACTGCTCGTGTCCATAGTTTCGCCATCTCAGTACTGTTGATTTCTATTAATATGTACATGAAGTAAAGCCTAGCTTAAAGAAAAATAATAAATAAATAAATAGATGCATAAATAAATAAATAAATAAATAATGGGATCCTTAAAATCTAGTGTTAAGTGTTTTACCTTCTAGCACATTGCTTATTTTATATCTAAGAACTATAGTTCTAGAAGCTATATAAACCTACAAGCTTGTTTTGTGTTCCTAATAACTTGGTTTAGTAAGTGTTAGATAAGGAGCTGCAAAATAAGGCCAGACAAACATGTGAGTTTTTCCATATTTGAGATTAGATATAGCTGGACAGAAATGTTGGTTAAACTCCACTTATGGCTAAGGTCCTACCAAACTGCTGCCAGGCCTCAGAATGACAACTTAGAATTAGAAAAGATCACTTAAGAAGTGTACTTAAAAGCAAAAGATTCAAAATTCCAAAAATAGGGGCACTTGGGTGCATTGAGCCCCTCATGTTCATTGAGCCCCACATCGTGCCTCTGCACTGAGCATGGAGTGAGTTTGGTGTTCTCTTTCTCTGTCTCCCTCTGACCCTCTCCCTGACTCACACTCTCTCTAAAAAATAAACAAAACTTCCCAAAATAGCTTCACTGAAAGTGTCACTGCAAAATGATGCTAAAAAAGGGAATGTGAAAAAACAACAAAAGATGTACCCAACACAAAACACTGTAAGACTGATGTAGTTCTTAATGCTTCCCACCTTCTTCCTTTATTTGAAATACATTCTAAGTTATTTTCTGTCTGAACTGTCTTTACAGGATGAGAAACAAAAGTCAGAGTCATCTCTAGAGGCTATTAGAAGTTCACCTATTCTTTTGCCAACCCTCAAACTTCCTCTATTTATCTTAAAAGGTTTGTGAGCTAAAAGGTCTTATGAAAACTAAATCCTTCTTGGAAAAATATGCATTCTTTCTCTGCCCCCTTAAAGTTATACAGTTTATCATGTCTTTGAAATATAAACACACCCACAATTGCCTGGGACTAAAGTGGGGACAAAAAAGGAAAGAAGAATTTCCATTGTACAAACTGATAAAATAAGTTTTGTGCCCAAACTCTAGCACAGACTCTTTACGATTAATTACAGGGATAAACAAATCTTAAGAATATTTTCCACAAAAATTAGTAACTATAAGGACTTGAAATGTTTGTGTGTCCATACATATGTGTAGCATTTTATTGTAAAACAGCTCTATTTAGTTGGTTTAAGGCAGACACTTGTAAGGATTTAGAGTTCGAAAATTCTCAGAAAGATAGATACTAACCTAAATGTTGTTTAAGTTCGCATGATCTGAAAAATATTCAGTATAAACCTAATTTATTTAAGGCTGTTAGTTTAATAAAACGAATATGTCTTTAGAGTTATGAGCATTAAAATTAACATTTTAATTCTGACTTTGTTTACTTAAAATCAAAGAAATAAGTTGATGCTTTCTCTTTTACAAGGTGGGTTTTTTTTAATGCTTGGGAGAGTGATCAGGTGGGATGTTTTTGCAGGATGCAAGGGTGGTTCAATATTCACAAAATGATCACTGTAATACTTCTCATCAATTAAAAAAAGGATAAAAAACATTTGATCATTTCAACAGATTCAAAAACTTTTGATAAATTAGGACATCCATTTATGATAAAAACTCTAATAAAGTAGGCTTAATGGGAACATACTTGAACAGAATAAAGGGATGATGTGATAAACCCACAGTAAACATCATACTCAATGGGGGAAAACAGAGTTTTTCTCCTAGAGTCAAGAAAAGAACAAGGATACCCACTCTCAACATTTGTATTCAACACAGAACTGGAAGTCAAAGCCATAGTAATCACACAACATAAATACAACAAAGACATCCAAGTTGGTAAGGAAGAAGTATAACTTTCACTATTTGCAGACAACTTGATATTACATATAGAAAACCCTAAAGACTAGACTGCTAGAACAGATAAAGGAATTCAGTAAATTTGCAGAATACAAAACAAATATCCAGAAATTTGCATTCTTATATACTAATAATGAAGCATCAGAAAGAGAAATTAAGAAAACAATCCCATTTACAATTGCATCCAAAATAATAAAATATTTAGGAATAAACTTAACCAAAGAGGTGAAAGATCTGTACTCTGAAAACTGTAAAACTTTGATGAACAAATTTCAGACAATCAAAATAAATGGAAGACATTCCATGTTCATGGGTGGGAAGAACAAATATTGTTAAAATGTCTATACTGCCAAGAAATCTACAGATTCAATGCAAACACTATCAAAATACAAATAGCAATGTTCACAGATTTGGAACAAACAATTTTAAAATTGACATGGTTCCATCTAGAATTTTGATGGTTTCAGGTTTTACAGTTAGATCTTTAATCCATCTCGAGTTTATTTTTGTTTATGGTATAAGAAAGTGATCCAGTGTGACTCTTTTGCATGTAGCTGTTCAGTTTTCCCAACATTTGTTGAAGAGACTAGCTTTTTAAAATGGATATCCTTTTCTGCTTGGCAAAGATTAATTGCCCATAGGGGCACCTGTGTGGCTCAGTCAGTTGAGCGGCCGACTTCGGCTCAGGTCATGATCTCACAGTTAGTGGGTTTGAGCCCCGCNAGAAAGAGTGAGAGAGAGAAAGAGAGTGCACCAGGGAGGGACAGTGAGAGAGGGACGGAGAATCCCAAGCAGGCTCCACACTGTCAGGGCTGAGCCTAATGTGGGGCTTGAACTCATTAACCCTAGGTCATGATCTGAACCAAAACCAACAGTCAGATGCTTAACTGTCTGAGCCAACCAAGTGCCCCTATTTTGGGGTTTTCTATTCTTTTCCACTGAACTATGTCTATTTTTATGTCAGTACCATACTATTTTTTTATATTTTTGTTTAAATTCTGGTTAGTTAACATACAATCTAATAGTTTCAGGTGTACAATTTAGTGAATCAACCAACACTTACATACAACATCTGGTGCACATCACAACATGCATACTGTTTCAATTACTACAGCTTTGTAATATAATTTGATGTCTGGAATTGTGTTGTCTCCAGTTTTGTTTTTCTTTGTTAAGATTTCTTTGGCTCTTCAGTCTTTTTGGTTCCATGTAAAGTTTTTTTCTTTTCTTTTTTTCTTTTTATTTATTTATTTTACAAATAGTTTATTGTCAAGTTGGTTTCCATATAACACCCAGTGCTCATCCCCACAAGTGCCCCTCTCTGTGCCCATACCCCCCTTCCCCCCCACATCCATCAGTCCTCAGTTTTTGTCAGCATTCAAGAGTCTCTCATGGTTTGCCTCTCCCTCTTTCCCCCACTATTTCCCCCCTTCTTCTCCCCCATTGTCCTCCGTTAAGTTCCTCCTAATCCTCCTATACGTGAAGCATATGATATTTGTCTTTCTCTGCCTGACTTATTTCACTCAGCATAACACCCTCAAGGTCCATCCATGTTGCTACACATGGCCAGATTTCATTCTTTCTCATTGCCATGTAGTATTCCATGGTATAGATAAACCACATCTTCTTGATCCATTCATCCATTGATGGACACTTAGGCTCTTTCCATGTTTTTAATGTCTATACTGCCAAGAAATCTAAAAATTCAATGCAAACACTATCAAAATACCAATAGCAATGTTCACAGATCTGGAACAAACAATTTTAAAATTTACATCCTTGGGATTCTCTGTCCCTCTCTCTTTGTCCCTCCCTGGTGCACTCTCTCTCTCTCTCTCACTCTCTCTTTCAGGAGAAAGAAAGAAAGAAGGAGAGAAAGAAAGAAAGAAAGAAAGAAAGAAAGAAAGAAAGAAAGAAAGAAAGAAAGAAAGAAAGAAAGAAAGAACCAAAATGAACTCACAATTATATGGGCNACAGGTGCCCCTATGGGCAATTAATCTTTGCCAAGCAGAAAAGGATATCCATTTTAAAAAGCTAGTCTCTTCAACAAATGTTGGGAAAACTGAACAGCTACATGCAAAAGAGTCACACTGGATCACTTTCTTATACCATAAACAAAAATAAACTCGAGATGGATTAAAGATCTAACTGTAAAACCTGAAACCATCAAAATCCTAGAAGAAAGCACAGGCAGTAATGACTCTGACATCAACGATAGCAACACTTCTTTAAATAGCTCTCTTGTGGCAAGGGAAATAAAAGCAAAAATAAAGTATTGGGGCTATATGAAACTAAAAAGCCTCTGCACAGCAAAGAAAACTATCAACAAAACTAAAAGGCAACCTAGTGAATGGAAGAAGATATTTGCAAATGAAATGTCTAAGGAATTAGTATACTGGGCCACCTGGGTGGCTCAGTCAGTTAAGCATGTGACTTTGGCTCAGGTCATGATTTCATGGTTCAGGAGTTAAAGCCCCACAGACTGTCTGTACTGACAGCTCAGAGCCTGGAGCCTGCTTCAAATCCTCTATACCCTCCCTCTCTCTGTCCCTCTCCCATTCATGCTTTCTTTCTCTCTCTCTCAAAAATAAACATTAACAAAATTTAAAAATAAAAAAGGTATTAGTATATGAAATATATAAGGAAGTGATACAATTCAATACCCAAAATACAAATAACCCAATGTAAAAATGGTCAGAAGACATGAAATTTCACCAAAAAAGACATTCATATGGCCAACACATACATAAAAAGATATTTAACATCACTCATCAGCAGGGAAATGCAAATCAAAACTATGATGAGATACCACTTCACACATGTCGGAATGGTAAAATGAACAACACAACAAACAAAAGTGTTAGTGAGAATGGAGATAGAGGAATCCTGGTGCACATTTAGTGGGAATAAAAACTAGTGCAGCCACTGTGGAAAGCAGTATGGGGATTCCTCCAAAAGTTAAAAATAGAACTATCCTATGATCCAGTAATCGGACTATTGGGTATTTACCCCCAAAATGCAAAAACACTAATTTGAAGGGATACATGCATCCCTGTTTATTACAGCATTATTTACAGTAGCCAAATTATAGAAGCTGCTCAAGCAGCTATCAATGGACACTGATAGATGAATGAGATATCTAGGATATATCACATATATAATTTAGCCACACAAAAGTGAAATTGCCATTTGAAATACATGAATGGAGCTTGAGAGAATAATGCTGAGTGAAATAAACCAGTCAGAAATAGACAATTACCTCATGATTTGGCTCAATGTGGAATTTATGAAACAAAGTTAATGAGCAAAGGGGGAAAAAGAGACAGAGAGAGTCAAACCAAGAAATAGACTGTTGACCATAGAGAACAAATTAATGGTTAACAGAAGAGAAGTGAGAAGGGGGGATGGGTTAAATAGAAGATGGAGTTTAAGGAGTTCACTTGTGATGAACACCAGGTATTGCATGGAATTTTTGTACACCTGAAATTAATATTACACTATGTTAACTACTGGCATTAAAATTAAAAACTTAATAAAAAATAAAAATATCTTGGGAGAATAATTGGCTTTGATTCCTTGTGATGTGTGATTATTGATGTTATGGGTAATCTAAGCATAACTGTTAAGAATAAGAATATTGAATAAATGTGTAAATAAAAGTTTTGAAAAATTTAGGTGAACTTCTAAGGACCCTTGTCTGGCTCACATGGTAGACCATGCGAGTCTTGATGTTGGAGTCATACATACAAACATAGAGCTTACTTAAGAAAAATAAATTATTAGGTAAACCTTAATTTTTTAAAATATTTTTGAGGAAAAGAGAGGCAGAGCATGAGTTAGAAAGGGCAGGGAGAGAATGGGAGACACAGAATCATAAGCAGAATCTAGGCTCTGAGCTGTCAGCACAGAGCCCAGCTTGAGGCTTGAACCCATAAATTCCGAGATTATGACTTGAGCTAAAGTCTGATGCTTAACTGACTAAGCCATCCAGGCACTCCAGGTAAACCTTAGTTTCCAAAATCTTTGATAAACTGAAATCTTAAAGTTCCACTGAGTTAGAGTAAGTAATAATTTCAGTTAAATTTGTTAAATATCTAGATAATTTCCAAAGAAGTTAAAGTAATGAAACATTATTTTCATTAACATAGACTAACATTTCTAAGCATAGGCTTCTCTAATTTTGGCTTCTTTAATAAAGATAAATGTAGGTCCGTTGGTAAGCTTTTTTTGGCGTTCTTTAGTGAAAGTTTGTAATATTAAAAAGAGCACATTTCTAGAAATTATAAAATGTAATTATAAATTTGCCAATCTAAAGAATGGTGGTATAACACACTTAAAAAGTACTTACTACTTAGTTTTCACTAAAAATTGAAGTCTAAGAGTTAAGAACTCTAATTAATGTATGTGGCCAGAGTTACTAAAAATAAAAAATGAAACATCTCTGCATGAAGGAAAAGTAAAAAAAAAAAACGTGTGTGTACTGGAGATGCACATTTTTTTGAGGTTAAAAAATTGTAAGAAAGTTGTGAGAAAGGAATCTTTGATAAGGAATTTTATGCATGGTCAGACTTGACTCATATTGGAATGAACAAATTTTATTACAAAGGTAAGCTGATGCAAAATTAGAATTTGGTTTCCTGTTTGTTAAAAGCACAAATTCAGGTTTCTGTGTGTGTGTGTGTGTGTGTGTGTGTGTGTGTTTTAACATTTGATCTACTTTTGATAATGTTTGTGAAAGTTTCTTTACCATTTAAAAGATCTTCCTAAAATACAAAGATCTTGTATTTTGTTTTATTTGTATAGATATATGTGTTCTAGAAATTATGTGAAATTTCTGGAAATTTGATATCCCCTAGTATAATGTCATTGCTTGTAATTAATTAGTCTCTTACTTTCTGAAATTGCTGTACTCAAAATTGAGGCTCACGTTAAAAGAAATACACCAGAGTATTGGGAAAATGCGCCAGCTGACTTTCATGCAAAGGCAGCTAGCAAAAAACCTATAAAGACAATGGCACACGTGGATAAAATCAATTCTGCTGCTACAAAAATGTCCTCATATTATGAGATCTTTGCCATTCTGATGTTAGAGTAAGAGCAACACTCTGCTTTTCAGTCACAGAAAATAAGATGGGTAACCAATGGTTGTAAGTTGAACACTCATGGCGTTAGGAAACACAGGACAGCTGCTTGATTCTTTCTGACTTCTGGGTAAGCTCCATTGTTGTTTTTTTTTCATTCCCTCAACCATTATAAGTGCATTTAAGATGACTCAAACTATGGCTAGACATTACTCAGGAGACTTCTATAATATTGTGGGAATAATCTACCAGCAATGTCTGACTTCTCAGGTCCATTATTCCGGAAAAAATATTTTTGCCCCTAGAGGCCTCACATCTATTCCCTATGGACTTTGAACACCTGCAGCTGGTCTTTAATCAATTGCCACCAAATTGGGATTACCAATATGTTTTTTTATTATATATGTGTTTTACAATTAGGTTGAAGCTTTCCTCTGCAGCAAGGCTGAAGCCTGCACAGTGCCAAAGTAACTGTTAATAATTTCTTTTTCTCCTCCTCTCTTACTTTGAAAATATTATTTTCCTACAGTACAATGAAGTTCCTCTCTATTTGCTAGATAAGATGCTGCCTAATTCATGAATCATTAAATAAAGCCAATCAGCTCTTTACAGTTTTTGATTCGAATTTTTTTTAAAAAACATAATATACATTGTTTCCCTGGTAAAAGATATTTAGACGTGAGATGATGGGTGTCTGACGGCAGAAATTCTTGGGGAAAGTACCTATCCACTGACACTCCTGACGTTCACATGAACCTCTTTCAATTAATAGGAATAGTTTGTTCTCCAACCGCTTTCTGAATATTTCCAAATAGTTAAATTCTCTAAATGGCTTACACTCATCCACCAGCCATCCTTCCCCTCATCC
The DNA here is from genome assembly GCF_008692635.1 of Crocuta crocuta. Classification (NCBI taxonomy): domain Eukaryota; kingdom Metazoa; phylum Chordata; class Mammalia; order Carnivora; family Hyaenidae; genus Crocuta; species Crocuta crocuta. The sequence goes on from NW_027533170.1 coordinate 9,778,093, forward strand.
TTTCAAGTCCACAGTACCCAAAATCGAGCATCTAGTCTTCCTCACATTTAGACCACCAGATCTCTAGTTCTATTTTTATTTTTTTAAATTTTTATTTATTTTTAATAGTTTATTGTCAAGTTGGTTTCCATGTAACACCCAGTGCTCATCCCCACAAGTGCCCTCCTCCATGTCCATCTCCTCCTTCCCCTCCCCCCCGCCCCCATCAGCCCTCAGTTTGTTCTCAGCATTTTAGATCAGTACTCAATCCAAAGTGACTTGTTACTTACCAGCTCCTGAAAGAAAAGAGACTTGGTGTCAGCGTTGAGCTCTGAAAGTGTCCACTGGCAGAGCAGGAAATGCTGAGTCTGAAGTGCTCACCCAGGAACACTCCTGTCCACAGATCGTCCTTGCACTGGAACAGGTCCTGTGTGCTGGTGTGGTCTCTGCAGAGATTAAAGAACTTACTGGTTTCCAAACGTTTAAACGATGTATGAGGAGCTGGCAGGATTTAAACAATCTCTGGTATCTGCTCCACCCTCACATGAACCTGGCCAATAATAAACAAACAGCCATCACAGTGCAGAACCCTGCATTTCCAAGAACAGAAAGTGAAATCAAAATTCTGAGGGCCCCTTTTCCGTGAAACACAGCCATTTCCAAGAAATGAAACTGAAAGTCACCATGTCCATAGATTTTGTGTATTTTTGGCATCATAAGTGAGAGGAGGGCAGAGACACCCAGGCAGAAGGCTTGTCAGTGACCCCTGAGAGGGCACTCTAACCAGGCCCCAGACACCAGGTCAGGAAGAATCTGAATCCAGAATCAGAGAACACAGGCCTGAGTCCTGGGAAAATGACACTCAGTCCCCTTCATTACTCTTGGACAGCCCAGACTCTATGGAGAGTGAAGTCTAAAAAGAATATACCTAGTTCTTGTCCCTGGTTCCTGGCAAAGAGCACCAAAAAACCTGGACATTGCCTGAGTGAGTGAGAGGAGTTGACTTTGTTATGCTAATTAAATGATTCCAGACAATTTCCTAGATAGCTTCAGGTCAGTGGCAAGTCACCAGAAAGACCAAGCATGTGAATAGAGTGTGCAGACTTTGGACCAGCTGGAACTCTTGGGAGGAGAAGGGGGATGGAGATTGAGACCCTCCTCCCCCACCAAGTGCAGCAGCTAGTGTGTGACTTGAGGGCAGTCTTCTGAAGGACTGAGCCCTGAAACCTGGGGAGTCTGCTAACTCTGGGTGGTAAGTACAGGAATTAAAAGGCAGTGTACCCAGTTGAGGTGGAAACTGAATAGGGAGTAGCCCTGTGTCCTGGGGAGCCAGATTTTGGCTTTATTTTATGTTTTTTTTTCATTTCTTTGCCGAATAGAAATCCACTATATAGTTTCTAATTCAACAGTTATAAGATGTATGCACCAGAGGGACCATGCCATTTTTTCAGGTCTATTTTATGCATATATGAGCAAACGTGCACAATCTATTTCCTCTTGTTTACAAAAATGATAGCATTCCTACACAATATCCTGAGCCTTGATTTTTTATTTGATATTGGGTTCCAGATGAGCACACTCAAAGCTCCTCCTATTAAACTATTGTACCTCTAAAATAACATAACAGTATATGTTAACTAACTGGGATTAAAACAAGAACTTAATGTAAATAAATAAATAAAGTAAAAACAGTAAAATAAAAATATTTTTGTTAATGTTTTTTCAAACAGACATCTGTTTTACTGATAATTAGGTCAAGAAATAAGACCTATGTGAACTATATCTCAATAAAACTGACATTTTTAAAAAGAAGACAAAGAAATGGGACCTGCCATCGGCCGAGTAAACTCTGGTGATGCTTTGCAGGTAGCAAGCCCTCCTCCAATGTAGTTTCTTCCCTTCCTTTTTTTTTTTAAATTGAGGAATAAAATGTCATGTTAGTTTTAGGTGCACAACTTATTTAAAAAATTTTTTTATTCTTCAGTTTATTTATTTTGAGACAGAGACAGAGACAGAGAGAGTGTGCAGGAGAGCAGAAGAAAGAGGGACAGAGAGAATCCCGAGCAGACTCCACACTGTCAGCATGGAGCCCAATGAGGGGCTTGAACTCACAAACCATGATATCATGTCCTGACCTGAAGCCAAGAGTCAAATGCTTAACCAACGGAACCACCCAGGTGTCCCCGGGTGCACAACATATTAATTCAACAATTCTATATATTACTCAAAGTTCACCACAATAAGTGCAGTCACCATCTGTCACTGTACAACATTATTACAATATGTTCCCTCTGTTGCACTATTCATCTCTGTGGCTTTTGTATTTTATAACAGGAAGTTTGTACCTCTCATTTTCTCTTTTTTATTTTACTTTACTCCCACCTACTCCTCTTCTGGAAACTACCAGTTCATTCTTTGTATTTTGTAGTCTGTTTTGTTGTTGTTCATTTGTTTGTACAGATTTTACATATAAGTAAATTTATATGGTATTTGCCTTTCTCTGACATATTTCGCTTAGTATAATACCTTCTAAGTCCATCTATGTTGTTTCTAACGCCAAGAATTCATTCTTTATGATTGAGAAATATTCCATTTACACATCGTCTATATCCATCTATCTATCAATGCACACTTGCATTGCTTCCATATATTGACTATTGTAAACAATGCTGCAATAAACATAGAGGTGCATATGTCTTTTTGAATTAGTGTTTTCTTTCTTTAAGTAAATTCCCAGGAGTAGAATGACTGGCTTATCACTCCATACACATTTCTGCAGTAGTTGCACCAATGTACAATCCTACAACAATACTTGATAGTTCCTTTTGTCTCACATCCTCACTAACACTTATTATTTTTTATCTTTCTAATAGTAGCCATTCAGACTGGTTAAGATACTGTCTCATTGATGTTTTGATCTAAATTTTCCTGATGATTATTGATGTTGAACATCTTCTCATATCTCTTGGTCATCCATATATTTTTGTTTGTTGTGAGTTGTCTATTCAGGTCCTCTGCCTTTTGAAAATTTGATTTTTTTTTTTTTGGTGTTGAGTTGTACAATTTCTTTATAGGTTTGCTATATTATCCCCTTATCAGATTTCCAAATATCATCTCTTATTTACTGTGTTGCTTTTTTGATTTGTTAATGGTCTCCTTCCCTGTGCAAAAGATTTTTATTTTGTTGTATTCATAATAGGGTTTTTTCCCTTTTGTTATCCTGCCTGGAGAGACATATTCATAAATATGTTGCTAAGGGAGATGACTAAGAGATTACTGCATATATTTTTTTAGGAGTTTTATGGTTTCAGGTCTCACATTTAAGTCCTTAAACCATTTTGAGCTTTGTGTATGGTTTAAAAAGTGGTCCACTTTCATTCATTTGCACGTAGTTACCCATGGTTTTCCTAAAACCATTGTTGAAAAAGCTGTCGTCTTCCTGTGGGAGCCCGACAGTGACCACAAGAAAGCGTGGTTAGGGACTCGGGGATGTGCCTGCACACGGGGCTCCCTGCCTGGGCAAAGCCTGCCTGCAAACAGGATGCTCTGCCAGGAGGCCTGCACACAATATCCAAGTTTAATGGTCCGCTCGCAAACGAGGGAACATGCCCTCCTTAGAAGTAAGAAGAAGGCTGGAATTGTGGGCAGGCCTCTTAGTAAACATGTTGTGGTCACTTCCTCCCTTTGCTCCCCCCGGCCTTGAAATGTGTTTGGCTACTTGCCCTTAATTGGTAAAGGAATGCATCTTGTAGATTTCAGTTTGTATCCAGTTACCGGGGTATAAAATAAACCGCAAGAGGGGCTTGGGTAGAATTGTTCCTCCGGCCGGAGTTGTGTCTGTGTCTGTCCTTTGTGTGTGTCCTGTCTTTGTGTCATTTCGTTCGCTACACTTCCTTTGCATATTCTTACCTCCTTTACATTAATGGACCACATACATGTGGGTTTATTTATGGACTTTCAATTCTGTTCCATTTATTTTTTTATTATTTTAGAGAGAGACTGCATGAGCAGTAGAGTGGGGAGAAGGACAGAGAGAATCTTAAGTACACTACATGCTGATCAATGCAGGGCTCAATCCCACAACACTGGGATCATGATCTGAGTTGAAAGCAAAAGTCAGACTCACAAATGACTGAGCCACCCAGGCACCATTGATTTTGTGTCTACTTTTGTGCCAGTACCATACTGTTTTAATAACTTGAATTATAACTTTGAATATAACTTTGAATATAACTTGAATTTCAGAACTGGGATGCCTCCAGCTTTGTTTTTCTTTTTCAAGACTTTGGCTATTTGGGGTCTTTTGTGGTTCCACACAAATTTTTGGATTGCTTTTACCAGTTCTGTGAAAAATGCTGTTGGTATTTTGATAGGGATTGCATTAAATCTCTACATCCTTAGGCACTATATGGGCATTTTGACAGTATTTGTTCTCCAAATCCATGAGCATGAATATCTTTCCATTTGTTTGTGTCATCCTCACTGTTTTTCATCAGTATTTTATAGTTTTCAGGGTACAAGTCTTTCGCCTCTTTGGTTGTTTATTCCTAGGTATTTTTTTCTAATCTTTGGCACAATTGTAAATGGGATTTTTTTCATAATTTCTTTTTCTGCTACTTCATTATTACTTTACAGATATGCAGTGAGTTTTTGTACACTGATTTTGTATCCTAAGATCTTACCTAATTCACTGATGAGTGCTAGTAGGTTTTGGGTGGAATATTACGGTTTTTTAAATATATCATTTCATCTGTAAATCTTGAAAGTTTTTATTTATTGTTTAAAATTTTTTAATGTTTTATTTATTTCTGAGAGAGAGAGAGAGAGAGAGAACGCCTGAGCAGGGGAGGGTCAGAGAGAGAGGGTGATACAGAATCTGAAACAGGCTCCAGGCTCTGAGATAGTTGTCAGCACAGAGCCTGATGCGGGGCTGGAACCCACCAACTGTGAGATTATGACCTGAGCTAAAGTCAGAGGCTTAATCGACTAAGCCACCCAGGCGCCCCAATATTGAAATTAAAAATTTTTTTAATGTTTATTTACTTTTGACAGACAGAGTGAGCAGGGGATGGGCAGAGAGACAGGGAGACACAGAATACGAAGCAGGCAACAGGCTCCTCGCTGTCAGCACAGAGCCCTACACAGGCTCGAACTAAGGAACCATGGGATCGTTACCTGAAGAGAGGTCAGCTGCTTAACTGACTGAGCCACCCAGGAATCCCTGTAAACAGTGAAAGTTTTACTTCTTCCTTACCACTTTGGATGCCTTTTATTCATTTTTTATGTCTGAATGCTGTGGCTAAGACTTCCATTATTAGGCTGAATAAGAGTGGCGGGAATGAACACCTTTCTCTTGACTCCTGTAGTTTTTCACATCGAATATGATGTTACTTATGGTGTTTTCACAGCTAACATCATTATGTTGAAGTTTGTTCCTTCTAAACTTACTTTGTTGAGGGTTTTTATCATGAATAAATGTTTTGCTTTGTCAAATACTTTTGCTGAACCTATAAAAATCATTATATGATTTTTACCTTTTCTCTTGATGTGAACATGATGTATCATGTTGATTGATTTGTCTGAGTGATATGCAAATATTGAACTACACTTGCATGCAGAAATAAATCCCACTTGATCATGGTGAACGAATTTGTAATAGATTGTTGGATTTGTCTTGCTAATAATTTGTTGAAAATTTTTGCATCTATGTTCATTAGACATATTGATTAGTAGTTCTCAGTTTTTGTAGTGTATTTCTCTGGTTTTGGTATCAGGGTGATGCTGGCTTCATAGAATGAACTTGGAAGTTTTTTTGTTACTCTTCTGCTTTTGGAATTGTTTAAGAACAGGTATTAACCCTTCTTTAAGTGATTGCTATATTTCACCTGTGAATCTTTCTAACCCTGGATTTTTGTTTGTTTTGAGTTTTTTGGATTACTGATTCAATTTCATTTCTGATAACAGGTCACTTCAGATTTTCTATTTTTTCCTGATTCAGTTTTGGAAGGTTACATGTTTCTAAGAATTTACCCACTTCCATTGGATCCATTATCCTTTGGATTTAGGTTATCCAATCTGTTGTGATATAATTTTTCATAATATTCTCTCACAATCCTCTGTATTACTGATGTGTCAGTTTCTTGCATTTCTAATTTTATTATTTGAGTCCCCCCCCACCTCCTCTCATGAGTCTGGCCAGAGTTTTATCAATTTTTAGAATCTTTTTAAAGCACCAGCTCCTGGTTTTACTGATCTATTCTATTCATTTTGTAATGTATTTTTAAAGTTTATTTATTTATTGAAAGAGAAAAGAGAAAGTGTGTGAGGGAGGGAGGGAGGGACAGAGAGAGAGAGGGAGAGAGAGAGAATCCCAAGCAAGCTCTGTACTAGCAGTGGGAATCCAACAAGGGGCATGAACCACACTGATCTGTTCTATTTGTTTTTTTAATTTCTATTTCTTTATTTCTTCTGTAATCTTTGTAATGCTTCTTTCCTTCTACTGTTTTGAGGTTTGGTTTGTTCTTTTTCTAACATCTTTAGGTGTATGCTTGGTTTGTTTATTTGAATTTTTTCTTGCCTCCTAAGGTAGACTTGCATTACTATAAACTTAAATCTTTGAAATGCTTCTGCTGCATCCCAAAGATTTTGGACAATTTTGCCTTTATTTTTATTTATTTACTTGTTTAAATTCAAGTTAGTTAACACATAGTGCAGTAATAGTTTCAGGAGTAGAATCCAGTGATTTATCACTTATATATAACACCTAGTGCTCATCACAAAAAGTGCCCTCCTTAATGCCCATTACTGATTTAGCCAGTCCCCCCCTCCAACCTACTATCCAGCAACCCTCAGTTTGTTCTCTGTATTTAAGAGTCTCTGTTTTTACCTTATATTTCCTTCCCTTCCCTATGTTTATTGGGTGAAATCATATGGTATTTGTCTGTCTCTGAATGACTTATTTCACTTAGCATAACACATTCTAGTTGCATACAGTTTGTTGCGAATGGCAAGATTTTACTCTTTTTCATTGCCCAGTGCTATTCCATTGCATATGTATACTACATTTTCTTTATTCATTTATCAGTCAATGGACATTATTGTTGATATTGTTGATAGTGCTAATGTAAACACTAGGGTGCACGCACCCTTTCAAATCAGCATTTTTATGTCCTTTGGATAAATACATAGTAGTGCAATTGCTAAGTGATAGGGTAGCTCTACTTTTAATTTTTTGAGAAAACTCCACACTGTTTTCCAGAGTGGCTGCACCAGTTTGCATTCCCAAAAACAATACAAAAGTGTTTCCCTTTCTCCACATCCTAGCCAGCATCTGTTTTTTCCTGAGTTGTTAATTTTAGCAATTTGGACGGATGTGAAGTGGTAGTATCATATTGTGATTTTGATTTGTATTTCTATGATGATGAGTATGTGAGCATCTTTTCATGTTTCTGTTAGCCATCTGGATGTCTTCTTTGGAAAAGAATTAACAAAACTAAAATGCAAACAACAGAATGGGAGAAGATACTTGCAAATGATATATCAGATAAAGGATTAGTATCCAAAATTTACAAAGAACTTATCAAATTCAATATCCCATAAAACAAATAATCCAAGGAAGAAATAGGCAGAAGACATTTTGTATTTATTTTTATTTGTCTCCATGTATCTTTCTTATTTCCTCTTTGATTTCTTGGTTGACTCATTCATTGTGTAGTAGCATGTTATTTAACCTCCATGTATTTGTGGCCCTTACAGGTTTTTCTTGTGATTGATTTCTGGTTTCATAGAATTGTGTTAAGAAAAGATGCATGGTATGAGTTTGATCTTTTAAATTTGTTAAGTCTTATTTTCTGGCCTAATATGTGGGCTGTTCTGGAGAATGTTCCATGTGTGCTAGAATAGAATGTATATTCCACTGTTTAGTGATGGAATATTCTAAATATATCAGTTAGTCCGTCTGGCCCAATGTGTCATTCATGCCACAATTTTCTTTGTGGTTTCCTCTTTGGATGCTTTGTCCATTGAGGTAAGTGGTTATTAAAGTACTCTACTACTATTATATTATTATCAAATAATTCCTTTATGTTTGTTATTAACAGTTTAATGTATTAGGGTGCTCACATGTTGGGTGCATAAATATTTATAATCTTCATATCTCCTTCTTGGATTGTTTTATGATTATTTGTTGTCGTTTTGCTTCTTATTAGTCTTAGGTGAAAGGTCTATTTTGTCTGATATAAATGTTAATACATCCACTTTCTCTTTGCATGATTTGCATTATAAATGTTTTTTCATCCCTTCACTTTCCTTTTTTTTTCTTAGTTTATTGTCAAATTGGTTTCCATATAACACACAGTGCACATCCCAACAGTGCCCTCCTCCAACCCGTTACCCCCCTTTCCCTCTCTCCCACCCCCATAAGCCTTCAGTTTGTTCTCAGCATTCAAGAGTCTCTCATGGTTTGCCTCTCACCCTTTCCCCAACGATTTTCCCCTTTTTCTCCCCTATGGTCCTCCATTAAGTTCCTCCTAATCCACCTATATGTGCAAACATATGGTATCTGTTCTTCTTTGCCTGACTTATTTCGCTCAGCAAAACACCCTCAAGTTCCATCCATGTTGCTACACATGGCCAAATTTCATTCGTTCTCATTGCCATGTGGTATTCCATTGTATAGATAAACCACATCTTCTTGTTCCATTCGTCCGTGGATGGACACTTAGGCTCTTTCCATGTTTTGGCTATTGTTGAGAGTGCTGCTATGAACACTGGAGTGCATGTGCCCCTATGCATCAGCACTCCTGTATCCCTTGGGTAAATTCCTAGCAGTGCTTTCGCTGGGTCTTAGGGGAGTTCTATTGTTAATTTTTTGAGGAACCTCCACACTGTTTTCCAGANTTATTTCCTCTTTGATTTCTTGGTTGACTCATTCATTGTGTAGTAGCATGTTATTTAACCTCCATGTATTTGTGGCCCTTACAGGTTTTTCTTGTGATTGATTTCTGGTTTCATAGAATTGTGTTAAGAAAAGATGCATGGTATGAGTTTGATCTTTTAAATTTGTTAAGTCTTATTTTCTGGCCTAATATGTGGGCTGTTCTGGAGAATGTTCCATGTGTGCTAGAATAGAATGTATATTCCACTGTTTAGTGATGGAATATTCTAAATATATCAGTTAGTCCGTCTGGCCCAATGTGTCATTCATGCCACAATTTTCTTTGTGGTTTCCTCTTTGGATGCTTTGTCCATTGAGGTAAGTGGTTATTAAAGTACTCTACTACTATTATATTATTATCAAATAATTCCTTTATGTTTGTTATTAACAGTTTAATGTATTAGGGTGCTCACATGTTGGGTGCATAAATATTTATAATCTTCATATCTCCTTCTTGGATTGTTTTATGATTATTTGTTGTCGTTTTGCTTCTTATTAGTCTTAGGTGAAAGGTCTATTTTGTCTGATATAAATGTTAATACATCCACTTTCTCTTTGCATGATTTGCATTATAAATGTTTTTTCATCCCTTCACTTTCCTTTTTTTTTCTTAGTTTATTGTCAAATTGGTTTCCATATAACACACAGTGCACATCCCAACAGTGCCCTCCTCCAACCCGTTACCCCCCTTTCCCTCTCTCCCACCCCCATAAGCCTTCAGTTTGTTCTCAGCATTCAAGAGTCTCTCATGGTTTGCCTCTCACCCTTTCCCCAACGATTTTCCCCTTTTTCTCCCCTATGGTCCTCCATTAAGTTCCTCCTAATCCACCTATATGTGCAAACATATGGTATCTGTTCTTCTTTGCCTGACTTATTTCGCTCAGCAAAACACCCTCAAGTTCCATCCATGTTGCTACACATGGCCAAATTTCATTCGTTCTCATTGCCATGTGGTATTCCATTGTATAGATAAACCACATCTTCTTGTTCCATTCGTCCGTGGATGGACACTTAGGCTCTTTCCATGTTTTGGCTATTGTTGAGAGTGCTGCTATGAACACTGGAGTGCATGTGCCCCTATGCATCAGCACTCCTGTATCCCTTGGGTAAATTCCTAGCAGTGCTTTCGCTGGGTCTTAGGGGAGTTCTATTGTTAATTTTTTGAGGAACCTCCACACCGTTTTCCAGTTTACATTCCCACCAACAGTGTAAGACAGTGCCCGTTTCTCCACATCCTCGCCAGCATCTAGAGTCTCCTGACTTATTCATTTTAGCCACTCTGACCGGCATGAGGTGGTATCTCAGTGTGGTTTTGATTTGTATTTCCCTGGTGATAAGGGACGCTGAGCATCGTTTCATGTGTGTGTTGGCCATCTGGATGTCCTCTTTGGAGAAGTGTCTGTTCATGTCTTCTGCCCATTTCTTCACTGGATTATTTGTTTGTTGAGTGTGGAGTTTGGTGAGTTCCTTATAGATTTTGGATACTAGCCCTTTATTTGATATGTCATTTGCAACTATCTTTTCCCATTCTGTCAGTTACCTATTATTTTTCTTGATTGTTTCCTTTGCCATTCAGAAGCTTTTTATCTTTTTTTAAAAATGTTTTTATTTATTTCTAGGAGAGAGATAGAGACAGCGTGAGCAGGGGAGGGTCAGAGAGAGAGGGAGACACAGAATCTGAAACAGGCTCCAGGCTCTGAGCTGGCAGTCAGCACAGAGCCCGACGCGGGGCTCGAACCCACGAACCGCGAGATCATGACCTAAGTGAAAGTCGGACACTTAACCGACTAAGCCACCCAGGCGCCCCCAGAAGCTTTTTATCTTGATGAAGTCCCAATAGTTCATTTTTGCTCATGATTCCCTTGTCTTTGAGGATGTGTCAAGAAGCTGCTGTGGCAGAGGTCAAGGAGGTTGTTTCCTGCTTTTTCCTCTAGGGTTTTGATGGTTTCCTGTCTCACATTCAGGTCCTTTATCCATTTTGAGTTTATTTTTGTGTACGGTGTGAGAAAATGGTCTAGTTTCATTCTTCTGCATGTTGCTGTCCAGTTCTCCCAGCACCATCTGTTAAAGAGGCTGTCTTTTTTTCCATTGGATACTCTTTCCTGCTTTGTCAAAGATTAATAGACCATACATTTGTGGGTCTAATTCTGAGTTCTCTCTTCTATTCCATTGGTTTATGTGTCTGTTTTTGTGCCAATACCATACTGTCTTGATGATGGCAGCTTTGTAGTAGAGGCTAAAGTCTGGGATGGTGATGCCTCCCGTTTTGGTTTTCTTCTTCGCTATTACTTTGGCTATTCGGAATCTTTTGTGGTTCCATAGAAATGTTAGGATAGTTTGTTCTAGTTTAGAGAAGAATGCTGGTGCAATTTTGATTGGGATTGCATTGAATGTGTAGATTACTTTAGGAAATAATGACATTTTAACAATATTGATTTTTCTGATCCATGAGCATGGAATATTTTCCCATTTCTTTGTGTTTTCTTCCATTTCCTTCATAAGTTTTCTATAGTTTTCATCATATAGATCTCTTATATCTTTGGCTAGACTTACTTGTAAGTATTTTATGTGTTTTTTTTGTGCAATTGTGAATGGGATCAGTTTCTTGATTTCTTTTTCTGTTGCTTCATTACTGGTGTATAAAAATGCAAACGATTTCTGTACGTTGATTTTGTACCCAGTAACTTTGCTGAATTCATGGATCAGTTCTAGTAGGCTTCTGGTGGAGTCTGTCAGGTTTTCTATGTAAAGTATGATGTCAGCTGCGAAAAGTGAAAGTTTGACTTTTTCTTTGCCTATTCTGATGCTGTTTATTTGCTTTTGTTGTCTGATGGCTGATGGTAGGACTTCCAGCACTCTGTTAAACAGTGGTGAGAGTGGACATCGCTGCCATGTTCCTGATCTCAGGGGGAAAACTCTTAGTTTTTCCCCATTGAGGATTATGTTAGCTGGGGGCTTCTCATAGATGGCTGTTATGACGTTTAAGTAAGTTCCTTCTATCCCGACTTTCTCGAGGGTCTTTATTAAGAAGGGATGCTATATTTTGTCAAATGCTTTTTCTGCATCTATGACAGGATCATATGGTTTTTATCTTTTCTTTTTTTGTAATGTAATGTATCACATTGATTGATTTGAGAATATTGAATCAGCCCTGTAATCCAGGAATGAATCCCACTTGATCATGATGGATAATTCTTTTCATGTAGTGTTGAATTTGATTTGCAAGTATCTTGTTGAGGATTTTTGCATCTGTATTCATCAAGGATGTTGGCCTGTAGTTTTCTTTTTTTGCTGGGTCTCTGTCTGGCTTGGGAATCAAAGTCATGCTGGCTTCATAGAATAAGTCCAGAAGTTTTCCTTCAATTTTTATTTTTTGGAATAGTTTGAGAAAAATGGGTACTAACTCTGTTTTAAATGTCTCATAGAATTCCCCAGGGAAGCCATCTGGCCCAGGGCTCTTATTTGTTGGGAGATTTTTGATAACTGATTCAATTTCTTCACTAATTATGTGTCTGTTTGGATTATCTATCTCTTCCCATGTGAATTTTGGTAGTGCGTGTGTGTTTAGGAATTTGTCCATTTATTCTAAGCTGTTCAGCTTGTTGGCATATAATTGTTCATAACATTCCCTGACAATTGCTTGTATTTCTGAGGGGTTGGTTGCAATAAGTCCGTTTTCATTCATGATTTTGTCTATTTTTGTGTTCTCTCTTTTCTTTTTGAGAAGACTGGCAAGAGGTTTGTCAATTTGCTTATCATTTTAAAAAAACAACTCCTGGTCATTGATCTGTTCAACTTTTTTTGGGTTCTATATTGTTTATTTCTGTCCTGAGTTTTATTATTTCTCTTCTTCTACTGGGTTTGAGGTGCTCTTGTTGCTCACCTTCTTGTTCCTTTAGGTACACTGTTAGATTTTGTACTTGCTTTTTTTCTAATTTCTTGAAACAGGCTTGGAGTGCAGTGGACTTTCCTCTTAGGACTCCCTTTGCTGCATCCCATAGAGTTTGAATTTTTGCATTTTCATTTTCATTTGTTTCCATATATTTTTAAATTTCTTCTCTAATTGCCTGATTGGCCCATTCGTTCTTTAGTAGGGTGTTCTTTAACCTCCATGTTTTTGGAGGTTTTCCAGACTTCTTCCTGTGGTTGATTTCAAGTTTCATAGTATTGTGATCTGAAAGTATGCATGGTATGATCCGTATTCTTATATATCTATTGAGGGTTACTTTATGTCCCAGTATGTGATCTAACTTGGAAAATGTCCCATGCACACCTGAGAAGAAAGTGAATTCCATGGCCTCAGGATGTAGAGTTCCAAATATATCTGTCAAATCCATCTGGTGCAATGTGTCGTTCAAGTCCATTGTTTCTTTAGTCATTTTCTGTCTAGTTGATCTACCCATTGCTGTAAATGGAGTCTTAAAGTCTCCTGCTATTAGCACATTCTTATCCATAAGAATTTTTCTGCTTGTGATGAATTGTTTTATGTATTTGTATAGGTGCTCCTGTATTCAGTGAGTAGGCATTTATAATTGTTAGCTCTTCCTGATGGATAGACCCTGTAATTATTATATAATGCCCTTCTTCATCCCTTGTTACTGCCTTTACCTTAAAGTCCAGTTTGTCTGATATAAGTATAGCTACTGCAGCTTTCTTTTGACTTCCAGTAACATGATAGATATTTCTCCATCCCCTTACTTTCAATCTGAATGTGTCCTCAGGTCTAAATTGAGTTTCTTGTTGACAGCAAATATATGGATTTTGTTTTCTTTATCCATTCTGCTACCCTATGTCTTTTCATTGGAGCATTCAGCCCATTACATTCAGTGTTATTATTGAAAAATATGGGTTTAGAGACATTGTGTTCTTTGTAGGATTCATGCTTGTGGTGGTGTCTCTGGTACCTTGTGTTCCTTGCAGCATTTCCCTCATAGAGTCCCCTTCAGGATTTCTTAGGGCTGGTTTAGTGGTGACGAATTCTTTCAATTTTTGTTAATTTGGGAAGACTTTTATCTCTCTTTCTATTCTGAATGACAGGCTTGCTGGAATGAGGATTCTTGGCTGCATATTTTTTCTGTTCATCAAATTGAAGATTTCCTGCCACTCTGTTCTGGCCTGCCAAGTTTCAGTAGATAGGTCTGTTACCACTCTGACAGGTCTCCTTTTGTATGTTGGGGCCATTTTATCCCTAGCTGTTTTGTCCTTATATTTTGCCAGTTTCACAATGGTATGTCGTTCAGAAGATAGATTCAAGTTATATCTGAGGGGAGTTCTCTGTGCCTGTTGGATTTCAATGTCTCTTTTCTTCCCCAGATTAGGGAAGTTCTCTTCTATAATTTGTTCAAGGAGTCCTTCAGCGCCTTTCCATGTGTCCTCTTCTGGAATTTCTATGATATGGATATTGTTCCGTTTGACTGTATCACTCAGCTCTCGAACTCTCCTTTCATGCTCCTGGATCAGTTTATCTCTTTTTTCTCTGCTTTCTCTTTTTCTATAACTGTGTCTTCTAACTCACCTATTCTCCTCTCTGCCTCTTCAATCTGTGCATTGGATGCCTCCATTTTATTATGCACCTCATTTATAGCATTTTTTAATTCATCATAACTATTTTTAAGCTCCATAGTCTTTGTAGCAATAGTTTTTCTGATGTCTTCCATGCCTTTTTCAAGCCCCGCGATTAATTTTATGACTATTGTTCTAAATTCTTTTTCAGTTAGGTTGTTTATATCTGTTTTGAGCAGTTCTTAGATGTCATTTCTTCCTGGAATTTCTTTGGAGGAGAGTTCTTTCATTTCATCATTTTGGCTAGCTTTCTGTCTCTTGTTAGTTTTAAAATCTTGTTATGCACTCTGGACCTGCAAGTACTGCTATATTAAAGAAGGCTCATTGAACTGGGTGTTATATGGAAACCAACCTGACAATAAACTATTAGAAAAAAAATTAATAAAGAAGGCTCATTGACTGTCCAGGGCCTGTCCATTCAGAAAGTGTTCTTTGGGGGCACCTGAGTGGCTTAGTCGGTTAAGCGTCCGACTTTCGCTTAGGTCATGATCTCGCGGTTTGTGGGTTCGAGCCCCGCGTCGGGCTCTGTGCTGAGTGCCAGCTCAGAGCCTGGAGCCTGTTTCAGTCTGTGACTCCCTCTCTCTCTGACCCTCCCCTGCTCACGCTGTCTCTCTCTCTGTCTCTCCTAGAAATAAATAAAACATTAAAAAAAAAAGTGTTCTTTGAATGGTGTCTCTTGGTGTCTCTTGTTGAGACCTTTGTTATTTTATTTCCCTACTAGTATTGGTATTTGGGACTCTCCACCATGTGTACTTTGTCTTGCTTTTGAGGTAGCCCTGGAAAAGAAAACAGAATGACACACACTCTGGGAACAAAGGTATACAAACACACAGACAAATCCAACAAGCAAGAAAACCGAAAGGGAAAAAGAAAAAAAAGGAAGGAAAAAAAGAGAAAAAACAAATATAAAAAATAAATAAATAAAGAAGAAAATAAAAGAAAAAAAACAAGACAAAGGACAGTCTAAAAGCATAAAACCAGAATTCCTAGCTACAAATAAAGCGCAGGGTGTATGCAGGAAGAACATATACAAAGAGAGAGATGACAGGGTGGGGAGAAAGGGAAATTGGATAATGACCAGGCAGAGAGACTAAGAAGCTTAATTCAGAAAGAGAAGGAGGAGAATATGGTAAGAGGAGAGGAGAAAGAAATAAAGATAATGTTACTTAGAGAAATTATGAAGTCTGATTACTCCAGAGAGAGAGAGAGAATGGTAGCAGTAAAGGTGTAGAATATACATCTAGAGAATGGATTAAATGTGACTGTTTAAGCAAACCAATGACTAGAGTGCCGAATTCAGCATAGGGGAAGGATACGAATGACACAGGGGAAAATATCTGAATAGAAAGAATTGATCTAGAATTAATCACAGCAGCGCATCCATGTTGGTCTTGCCCTGGGCTTGGGTTAAAAAAAAAAAAAAAAGCAGCTCTCTAGCGGGGATGGGTATGCTGTGGTGTAGGCAGGTCTTAGCCTCCACTGCATGCCTTGGGCTGCTCCCTGAGGTCTCACCCTGGTGGTTGTGAGCAGAAAAATGGCAGCACCCCAGTCCCCTCTAGAACCAAGTGCTGGAAATCATTCCTTTGGTTCCGATCTCCCTGTGCTGTGGACATAGTCAAGGTGGGCCGTGTTCTATGCCCCAAGCCCTGACTCATTTCCAGGTCTTAGTCCGTGCAGTTTATTCATATTGCCTGGAATATATTCCCACAGGCCGGGCCACTTTCCAGCCAGGGATTGAGCCGGGAGAACTGTGGAGCAGTTTCTCCTGGTGCCACCTGGGACCACGGCACCCAGCCCAACGTCACCACCACAGCTAGGAATAAGATCAATCTCCATCCCAAGCCAAGGTTTTTCTCTTCTCTAGGGAGCTCCTTGTGCAGTTTCAGTAGCTCTTTCTTTTCCCCTCAACTCACTGCAGCTCCCCGCAAAGGGGGCTCCTTCTCCTCCCTCCATGTCTCCAGGTCCCGGCCCATTTTTATCCTCCCCAGTTCGCATTCATGCACCTATGATGTTATCTTCTTTGTGGACTCTGTCTCTTTTCCTCCCAACCTCCTGTGGTTCAGTGTCCTATGGCATCAGGCCTTCTCTGTTTGAGAGATGGGGGCGAGTGAAATGTACGAAGCTCCCTACTTCTCCACCATCTTGCCTCTGACATGAGAGATTATACCCTTCCCCAGTCTCTACTTCTTTCCCAAGGGATGTTGAGGAGCTAGATTCAGTATCTCAGGTGAGAGATTCAGGGAGCAGAGTTCATTTATCTGTCAACCAGTAAAGGAAGTATATACAATGGTATATTATGCTTCATTCATCTAACAGAAATGCATCTCATACCTGCTGGGCACTAAAGACACCCGGCAAAAATGTAGGGAATTATTTATTGTAAAAGCTAAGACTTTCATTTTTTTTAATGCTTTCAGGAATCTACATGGGATGACACAATACTTTCTGGGACTTTAGCCTCTGGAAGAGATAGCGTTTTTTTCAACTTATCTAACACAGTGTAAGTCAAGGTAAGATGGGCACATGTGGATGTTGTGATGGGATTTAGATAAGCTGGGAAAAGAAATCAAGGTCTCTAGCCCAGGTCCTGTGTTCTGGCTGGCCTGGGACCTACAGAACTACTGACACCAGCCTTCCCTATCTCATACTAGGGGCAAACTTATAGGCAAGCAGAATACATATTATGCTCAGAGGCAAAGGAAACCCTTTTGTACAATCAAGTCAGTAAGCCTGGAACTCACCCCGGAGATTGTCTCCCTGGAGGCAGGACGGCAGTTGAGGCTTCCAGGAACCTCCACGTCCTCCATAAATAAGAACTTGGGTTATTTTGGAGAATAATCAAGAGAGGTCTTAAAGAAGGCTTTGAGTATAAGGGAAAGAGAAGGCTCTTAGGTATTCTCATCCAGAATGTTTCCTCAAACTGAATCAGGTAGGACTTCATCTTTCCGGCATCTAGCCAGTTTTGCCCATGTGTGCTCTGCCCCACTACCAAGTGATTCACCCTCTCACTGAATTCAGGGCACCTCCACCCCCTGCAGGAGGAGGCACCATCCTCACTGACCAATTCTATGATCTCAGAAGAAGTATCTCAGCATCCAGAAATCCCTCATCCCTTGGGGCTGGAGATTCGGCATTAACTAGGATTGTCCTCCATTCCTGTCCAAGCAGAAACATAGAATCACACTGTGGATTTAACTATTGGGTCCCCCATCATTTCTTTGTAATCCAAGACTTGTTTCTTGTCTGTGAGACACTATTTCTTCATCTGTAACCAGGAATAATAAGACCTACTAACAGAACTTGGTAAGATTAATCATGAGTAGGTATGCATTAGACCCAGCCAGATAGACTCACAGATCATAATCTTCACAGACTGTGGTTAGAGTTGGCAGAAGTAAGAAGAATCAGAGGAATGTCTACTTCAGAGACCAGAGAGTATTCACCAAGAGGTTGCTGGGAGTCCTGCCTAGAGCTTTGTATTGATCATACCATGCAAAACCCTCACTGGAGTCCTAAGAGATGGTTAGCATGGCTTCCTTGCTTAACAGAATAGAACACTAGGGCTCAGTTTTCAATGTGAAAATGTTACATTGCCCCAGGGCTGAGTTGTCTGAAAACTCAGTAGGTAATCTTAGCGATTTCATCATTGGGAGGGTGAATCCAGTCCTTCTGTTTGATAAAGACACACAGAGAAATCTGAGGTGCAGTGATGCAACCAGGACCCACCTGTAGAGAGGAAAGCAGGTAGGGGTGGTGGAGGAAGAGAACAATAAGATGCCACACAGGACCTGCAGGTCAACATGAAATTTGTCCTACATATAGAACTCCAGTCCTTCTGAGGCAGAAATCTGAGCAGTTGGGTGTAAGGACTTGTCTCCAGCAGCCTGAGGAGAGTGTATTGATGGTCTGGAAGAAAAACCCTCATGGAATATAAGTCCTCATGGGTCTCACAGGGAAAGTCCTCAGCCAAGGAGACAGTCATAAATTATAACATCTTTTAAAATTTGCATCTGTACACATAAAGATAGTAGATGTCTTAAGAGAAATTGACACAGAAAGCAGTCATAACTTGTGGGATTGTGAAAGCTCACCAGCTAGCACTGTGTGTGTAGCCCCCAGAAGGAGATTTCACTAGGTAATCCCAACCATTTTCTTTTCCAATCCTGTCTCATAAAATGCTTGCTATTCTACCATGGGACTCAACTTACAAGAAAAATGTTCAAGGGAGAACTTAAATATTTATAATAATAATAACAATCACAGTGACAAAGATAAATAATCATGTACAAATATAAGTGATGACTTAAAAAATCAGGAGGATATTATTTTGACAGTTGTGTAACTTAGATGTTGAAGTGAATGAGGGACAGGGATTCCTTAGGCATGCAATTATTGGTGAAAGATATGGAAGATGTCTTGAGAGGGAAGAAATTGCATTTTTCACTGTTGTTAATCAAATTATCCTTGACTCTGTAGACATAAGCAGTGAGGATGTATGGATCCTCAGGACTGAAGGACATGGGGAGTTGGTGCAAGCTTGCTTCTGCCCTATGGTCATTCCCAGCAGGACATTTGACTCCTCTGTTTGGGAGGAGGTGTATCTGTACCTGATTGCCTCCTGACTGAACAATTCTCATGATGTTGTGCTGCTCAAGTCCACTCATGTGTATAACTTGCTTTGGTGCTGACTACTGGAATTACAGCTGGAGAGAATGCCTCAGTGGTCTCCTCTGAGCCCCTAAAATGTGAATATCTCTTGGATGAGCACCTCCGCTACTTCTGTTTTATACAATTTTATTGGGGTATCATTTACACATTCTACAACTTGCCTCTTTTAAGTTTTCTGTAACTGTTAATATATTCAGAAAGTTGTACACCTGTCATAATAAAATTTAGAACATATTCATTATCCAAAAGATATCCTGTACCTCTTGATTGTTATCTCTCTTTTCCCTCATACCACTTGCCCTACATATCTAGAAAATCCCCAGTATATTTTCAGTGCCTATGAATTTGCCTTTTCTGAACATTCCATATGAATAGTATCATACAATATGTGTATGGGCTGTCTTCTTTCACTGAGCATAATGTTCTGGCTCATCTATGTTGTGGCAGATATTAGTATTTATTTTTTCTCTTGCCCAGTGCTGATCTCTTGTATGGATAGACCACTTTTGTTTATACACCTAGCAGTTGGTGGACAACTGTGTTAATTCCACCTGAGGGTTATTATAAGTAATGCTGCTATGAACATTTGAATGCAGGTTTTTTGTGTATGTTGTCACCTCTCTGGGGTATGTATCTAGCTAAGAGTATAGTTGTTGGGTCATTTGGTGACTCTTCCTAAATTATTTTATCAGTTTTATTTAAAAATAATTGACATACATCACTACTTATGTCATAAGTTTAGGAGATATAGCATGATGAATTGATTTACATATATTGTGAAATGTTTACCACAATAGGTTCAGGTAACATCCATCATCTCAACAAAAAGAAAAGGAAGAAGAGAAAAGAGAAAAAATCCTCCTTGTGATGAGAACTCTCAGTACTTATTCCCTTAACAACATTCCTATAAATCATACAGCAGTGTCATCTATAGTCATCAGGTTGTACACTATATCGCTAGTACTTACTTATCTTATAACTAAAACCTTGTACCTTTTGACCACATCCTCCAAAAGCCTGTCTTCTCTGCCTCTGCCTCTCCACATGTGTGATTTTTTTCTGATGAATTTATTTTATTATATTTTATTTTTAGATTCCACACATCAGTTAGACAACACAGTATTTGTCTCTGATTTATTTTACTTAGCAAAATGGGTTCAAGGTCCATCCATGTTGTCATAAATGGGAGGATTTCCTCATTCTATGATTGACTAATATGTTTAAATTTTTTACAAACTCTCAAAGATTTTTGCAGAGACTTGCTGTTTCTGTTCTAAATGTCTTTGCAGTGAGTTGGGTGTGGATCTGAAACCCTCAGTCTGGGATACCAAGTCTGATGAATCCTCTGCTGCCCTGTGCACCTGGACCTTCTAACTTCTTTGCTATTCCTATATTTACAAGTCAGTCCACTGTTCAGCAACATGACAGAGTTTTCCTCATCCCTTCACACTTCATTACCTACATCCTTCACCTCTTTTATGCAATACAATATGGGTCAAAATGTCTTATCTAAAGTGGGTGTCATGAACATAGAAAAGGCTTTGGGAGAAGTGAAGTGATCTCTGTGGTCAGGGGGACCCTGGAAACAGTAGCCAGTGCTCCAGTGAGCATTGCTGTGACTGGGGACTCTGGCAATGGCTAGTCCTCTTTCATCAACATACTGTGGGAAATTGGGCATGAGGAGGAGTCCTTTGCTCCCACTTGAGTGGTAAGGAGCACCAGATCCCACTTGCTACTCTCCCACATTCCCACTGTGGTGCTATGGGAACTGCCAGGCACAGGGACTGCCACACTAAGCCTGGAGAACTATCTGGAAGAGAGGTTTAGCCAGTACGACCTTTTTATCATCATTGCATCTGAACAGTTCAGCGTGAATCTTGTGAAGCTTGCCAAAACCATACAAGGCCTGGATAAGAGGTTCTACATCATCTGGACCAGGTTGGATAGAGACCTCAGTGCAAATGTCCTCTCAGAGGAATGAGGCCTGCAGACTATTTGGGAGAATATCCAGGAAACTCTCCAGAAGGAGGGAGTGTGTGAACCCATCATATTCCTGGTCTCCATACTAGGGAAAGTAGCAGCAGTAAATATGTTACCTGACCTGAGTATCCTAAGGCCAGTGGGAAGAAGCAGACAATAGAAATGTGGGCAAAACATGTAGAATAAGATTATCCAAAGCAAACTCTGCTGTTCAGGTGAGAAGCATGTGTCTCTGGTAACAACTGTCCCAGGACTGATAGAATGTGCTGTATAGGGAATATGTGGTCAATGGTATTGTACTAGTGGTGTATGGTGACAGAAGGTAGCTACACTTATGCAGTATGTATAGCAGTATGTATAGAGTTGTGGGCTTACCGTGTTGTAACATTGTGTGTCAACAACACTGCAATTAGAAAAAATTGTATCCCAGAACTTTGGACACAGGATCTGAAGCAGGTTCCAGGCTCTGAGCTGTCAGCACAGAGCCTGATGTGGGGCTCAATCCCACAAACTGTGAGATCATAACCTTAGCTGAAGTCAGAAGCTTAACTGACTGGGCCACTCAGGTGCCCCAAGGACTACTTATTAAAAAGTAAAATGAGGGAAGATCTGACTGTAGGGGCATATGGGAGGCCAGATGAAGTCTGTTTCCTTCCCTGATCTCCACATTGATCAATCCATCAATTAATGCAGGATCTAGAGGCCTCCTGCTACCCTTTTCCCTTGCATCAGACTCTGGCTCAGCTCCACCACTGACCAGGGCAGTCTTAATAACACCCTGGACCTCATTCCGCATGCATAAAATAAGCAACTAAAGAACTAAGCTATTCAAGGAGCCATCTTGCACAAATGTTTTTGGTTATGTGACTCCTGGACAATTTTCTTGCTCACCTAGGTGGAGACTTGCAGGTCTGCTAAAGCAGATTGAGCTCAATCAAGGGCTTCAGCTGCCCCTAGGAGCCTGAGAGTTTACAGTTGGAACATACAGAGCCTCAGGGACATGACCTGAGATTGGCTCTCTAATATGTGAGTCCAGAATTCTGTCTCACACAGAGCAACCTCCTTATTGAGAACAGCTCTAAGTGGGCCAGGATGATGACAACTTGCCCACCTTTTATTACAAGCACCACTGAGACCCCCAATTCCTTTCCTCCTTCCTCAGACTTCAGAAATGATGCGTACATTGTGTGTGTGGTATCAGATACTTTTACTATTGCAAGCAGATTCACCTCAGCCTGATCACTAGTCACCAGCCATCGTGTTTTTGTCAATATTATTTCAATTACAAGAGCTTTGTCTACTCAGGCTGCCATAACAAAGTGCCANGACTGAGACCCCCAATTCCTTTCCTCCTTCCTCAGTTGACTTCAGAAATGATGCGTACATTGTGTGTGTGGTATCAGATACTTTTACTATTGCAAGCAGATTCACCTCAGCCTGATCACTAGTCACCAGCCATCGTGTTTTTGTCAATATTATTTCAATTACAAGAGCTTTGTCTACTCAGGCTGCCATAACAAAGTGCCACAGTTTGGGTATCTTAAACATCAGAAGTTGATTTTCTGTTTTTGGGTTAGAAGTCCTAGATCAACATGTCTTCAGGGTTGGTTTCTTTTGAGTCCTCTGTCCTTGGTTTGCAGAGAGCCACCTTAGCCCTCTGTTCACAAAGTTTTTCCCTGTGTGTCTGCATATCTGTGTCTGATTTACCTCTTCTTATAAAGAATGGACCTTAGGGACCATAATAAAAGTCTCAATTTATGTATGTATATATGTATTATTTAAATTTATTTATTTATTTTGAGAGAGAGAGAGAGAATGTGTGCCTGAGCAGGTAGAGAAAGAAGTGGAGACAGAGAATCCCAAGCAGGCTCCACATTTAACACACAGCCCAATGTGGGGCTCTATCCCACAAAAGTTAGATCATGACCTTGGCCAATATCAAGAGTCAGATGCTTAATGGACTGAGCCAACTAGGTGCTCAAAAATCTTATTTTAACTTCATTACTTATCTCCAAACATAGTTACATTGTGAGACATTGGGGGCTAGGACTTCATCATACGAATTGGGGTGGGAATCAGGGGACACAGCTCAGCCCCAAATAAGCTTTGAGTTATTCTACCAGCCTGGAACACTGGGGAGAAAATGGGGCTGCCTCATTGTCACCTTAGGGTTTTGTTTCCTTGGGTCAATGAAATCCCTTACCAGCTACTTATCTGTTTCCCAGTTTTCCTTAATGTCTTTTTGCAGTCTTCTTGCCTGGTGTCTCTCTCTCTCTCTCTCTCTCTGTTTGTGTGTGTGTGTGTGTGTGTTTGTATCACTATTTGGAAAAGAGGCACATGAGGGAGCAGGAGGAAAACAGACCTTTAATTAGTGTCAGAGAAATAAAAATTACTACACTATCCCCACACCTAGATAAATGTCTGGCACCTAGCAGCCACTCAGTGATTTTCTACCTTGTTGAAAATTGTGTGCACAAAAGTAGGGGGCCATAAATAAAGAAAATTCAGAGAATAAGAGAAACTTCTTTGAAATATAAAATGTGAAAATCAGGGGGAAATACAGTACAAGACTTGGAAAATAAAATAATCCTCAAGAAAGTAAAAATAAAATTTAAAGCTCTTCTTAAGTGGCCTAAAGTGATCTCTGAAAATGGCTCACTATTCACTTACCTAGATATCCCTACAAAATCTTGCACGTCAAGAGGTCCAAGTCAGCCTCTTCAGCAAGTGGTGCTAGAAAAACTGGAAAGGAACTTGCAGAAAAATCAACCTGGACCACTTTCTTCCACCATACACAAAAATAAACTCAAAATGGATGAAAGACCTAAATATAAGACAGGAAGCCATCAAAATCCTTGAGGAGAAAGCAGGCAAGAACCTCTTTGACGTTATTCACAGCAACTTCTAACTCAACACATCTCCAGAGGCAAGGGAAACAAAAGCAAAAATGAACTACTGGGACCTCATAAAAAAAAAAAGCACAAACTTCTGCACAGAAAAGGAAACAATCATCAAAACTAAAAGGCAACCAATGGAATGGGAGAAGCTATTTGCAAATGGTATATCAGATAAAAGGTTAGTATCCAAAATCTATAAAGAACTTATCAAACTCAACACCCAAAAAACAAATAATCCAGTGAAGAAATGGTTTAAAGACATGAACAGACACTTCTCCAAAGAAGACATCCAGATGACCAACAGACACATGAAATGATACTCAACATCACTCATCATTAGAGAAATACAAATCAAAACCATAATGAGATACCACCTCACACCTGTCAGAATGGTTAACATTAACAACTCAGGCAACAACAGATGTTGGCAAGGATGCAGAGAAAGAGGATTGCTTTTGCACTGCTGGTGGGAATGCAAACTGGTGCAGCTACTCTGGGAAACAGTATGGAGGTTCCTCACAAAATTTAAAATAAAACTATCCTATGACTCAGTAATTGCACTACTAGGTATTTGTCCAAGGGATACAGGTATGCTGTTTCAAAGGGACACATGCACCCCAATGTTTATAGCAGCACGATCAACAATAGCTGCTGGGAGCCTCACGGGCCTAGCTGGATGAAAGTCACAGCGAGGAAATGGCAGCATTTGCACAGCTCCTGCCATGAGAAACCAAAACTGTTATCTCCTTCTGCTACTACTGGCTCATGTTGGAAATGAGCCTGCTGGTATTGACCAGGCCTCACAATATTCCAGATCAGACCGATATTCCCCACACAGTTTGCTCATAAGGAAAAGCATATTCCTGCCTTTTCAAAAGAGACTTCAGATGAAAGCATTGTAGATGATTGTCGAAAGGCTCTTCCTATGGGCCTTGCAGATCCAAGACTTAGATAATAAAGGGGGCAAAGAACACAAGAGTTACAATTGATCCTGGCCCTGAGACAAAGAGCCTAATTTAGAGTTAAGGACAGATATCCACCCCCACCCAATTGTTTCTGCTTGGAGCACCGGCCCCCCAAGGCATTTGTGAATGACTTATTCTGGTCTTGAATATGCTGATTGCTCCTTGTGAAGGAACCTATTGAGGAACTTCTTTTGTGATTATGGGAGGAAAGGTGTTTTCTGAAAGACGTGTTTTTCTTAATACTCGTTAAACAAGCTATTGACCCCTGCTCACAAAGAAGTAACTTCAGCCTTTTTATGCTAAAAACATTGTCTTGTATGCTAAAGATACCTTCTTTCCCCATAGGATAAGCATCTAAATCACCTACCTCAATCACTATTGATAAAGGTTATGCAGGAGTCTTCTACAAATCTATGTTCTGGGAAATTCTTACNTGGTAAGGAGCACCAGATCCCACTTGCTACTCTCCCACATTCCCACTGTGGTGCTATGGGAACTGCCAGGCACAGGGACTGCCACACTAAGCCTGGAGAACTATCTGGAAGAGAGGTTTAGCCAGTACGACCTTTTTATCATCATTGCATCTGAACAGTTCAGCGTGAATCTTGTGAAGCTTGCCAAAACCATACAAGGCCTGGATAAGAGGTTCTACATCATCTGGACCAGGTTGGATAGAGACCTCAGTGCAAATGTCCTCTCAGAGGAATGAGGCCTGCAGACTATTTGGGAGAATATCCAGAAAACTCTCCAGAAGGAGGGAGTGTGTGAACCCATCATATTCCTGGTCTCCATACTAGGGAAAGTAGCAGCAGTAAATATGTTACCTGACCTGAGTATCCTAAGGCCAGTGGGAAGAAGCAGACAATAGAAATGTGGGCAAAACATGTAGAATAAGATTATCCAAAGCAAACTCTGCTGTTCAGGTGAGAAGCATGTGTCTCTGGTAACAACTGTCCCAGGACTGATAGAATGTGCTGTATAGGGAATATGTGGTCAATGGTATTGTACTAGTGGTGTATGGTGACAGAAGGTAGCTACACTTATGCAGTATGTATAGCAGTATGTATAGAGTTGTGGGCTTACCGTGTTGTAACATTGTGTGTCAACAACACTGCAATTAGAAAAAATTGTATCCCAGAACTTTGGACACAGGATCTGAAGCAGGTTCCAGGCTCTGAGCTGTCAGCACAGAGCCTGATGTGGGGCTCAATCCCACAAACTGTGAGATCATAACCTTAGCTGAAGTCAGAAGCTTAACTGACTGGGCCACTCAGGTGCCCCAAGGACTACTTATTAAAAAGTAAAATGAGGGAAGATCTGACTGTAGGGGCATATGGGAGGCCAGATGAAGTCTGTTTCCTTCCCTGATCTCCACATTGATCAATCCATCAATTAATGCAGGATCTAGAGGCCTCCTGCTACCCTTTTCCCTTGCATCAGACTCTGGCTCAGCTCCACCACTGACCAGGGCAGTCTTAATAACACCCTGGACCTCATTCCGCATGCATAAAATAAGCAACTAAAGAACTAAGCTATTCAAGGAGCCATCTTGCACAAATGTTTTTGGTTATGTGACTCCTGGACAATTTTCTTGCTCACCTAGGTGGAGACTTGCAGGTCTGCTAAAGCAGATTGAGCTCAATCAAGGGCTTCAGCTGCCCCTAGGAGCCTGAGAGTTTACAGTTGGAACATACAGAGCCTCAGGGACATGACCTGAGATTGGCTCTCTAATATGTGAGTCCAGAATTCTGTCTCACACAGAGCAACCTCCTTATTGAGAACAGCTCTAAGTGGGCCAGGATGATGACAACTTGCCCACCTTTTATTACAAGCACCACTGAGACCCCCAATTCCTTTCCTCCTTCCTCAGACTTCAGAAATGATGCGTACATTGTGTGTGTGGTATCAGATACTTTTACTATTGCAAGCAGATTCACCTCAGCCTGATCACTAGTCACCAGCCATCGTGTTTTTGTCAATATTATTTCAATTACAAGAGCTTTGTCTACTCAGGCTGCCATAACAAAGTGCCACAGTTTGGGTATCTTAAACATCAGAAGTTGATTTTCTGTTTTTGGGTTAGAAGTCCTAGATCAACATGTCTTCAGGGTTGGTTTCTTTTGAGTCCTCTGTCCTTGGTTTGCAGAGAGCCACCTTAGCCCTCTGTTCACAAAGTTTTTCCCTGTGTGTCTGCATATCTGTGTCTGATTTACCTCTTCTTATAAAGAATGGACCTTAGGGACCATAATAAAAGTCTCAATTTATGTATGTATATATGTATTATTTAAATTTATTTATTTATTTTGAGAGAGAGAGAGAGAATGTGTGCCTGAGCAGGTAGAGAAAGAAGTGGAGACAGAGAATCCCAAGCAGGCTCCACATTTAACACACAGCCCAATGTGGGGCTCTATCCCACAAAAGTTAGATCATGACCTTGGCCAATATCAAGAGTCAGATGCTTAATGGACTGAGCCAACTAGGTGCTCAAAAATCTTATTTTAACTTCATTACTTATCTCCAAACATAGTTACATTGTGAGACATTGGGGGCTAGGACTTCATCATACGAATTGGGGTGGGAATCAGGGGACACAGCTCAGCCCCAAATAAGCTTTGAGTTATTCTACCAGCCTGGAACACTGGGGAGAAAATGGGGCTGCCTCATTGTCACCTTAGGGTTTTGTTTCCTTGGGTCAATGAAATCCCTTACCAGCTACTTATCTGTTTCCCAGTTTTCCTTAATGTCTTTTTGCAGTCTTCTTGCCTGGTGTCTCTCTCTCTCTCTCTCTCTCTGTTTGTGTGTGTGTGTGTGTGTGTTTGTATCACTATTTGGAAAAGAGGCACATGAGGGAGCAGGAGGAAAACAGACCTTTAATTAGTGTCAGAGAAATAAAAATTACTACACTATCCCCACACCTAGATAAATGTCTGGCACCTAGCAGCCACTCAGTGATTTTCTACCTTGTTGAAAATTGTGTGCACAAAAGTAGGGGGCCATAAATAAAGAAAATTCAGAGAATAAGAGAAACTTCTTTGAAATATAAAATGTGAAAATCAGGGGGAAATACAGTACAAGACTTGGAAAATAAAATAATCCTCAAGAAAGTAAAAATAAAATTTAAAGCTCTTCTTAAGTGGCCTAAAGTGATCTCTGAAAATGGCTCACTATTCACTTACCTAGATATCCCTACAAAATCTTGCACGTCAAGAGGTCCAAGTCAGCCTCTTCAGCAAGTGGTGCTAGAAAAACTGGAAAGGAACTTGCAGAAAAATCAACCTGGACCACTTTCTTCCACCATACACAAAAATAAACTCAAAATGGATGAAAGACCTAAATATAAGACAGGAAGCCATCAAAATCCTTGAGGAGAAAGCAGGCAAGAACCTCTTTGACGTTATTCACAGCAACTTCTAACTCAACACATCTCCAGAGGCAAGGGAAACAAAAGCAAAAATGAACTACTGGGACCTCATAAAAAAAAAAAAAGCACAAACTTCTGCACAGAAAAGGAAACAATCATCAAAACTAAAAGGCAACCAATGGAATGGGAGAAGCTATTTGCAAATGGTATATCAGATAAAAGGTTAGTATCCAAAATCTATAAAGAACTTATCAAACTCAACACCCAAAAAACAAATAATCCAGTGAAGAAATGGTTTAAAGACATGAACAGACACTTCTCCAAAGAAGACATCCAGATGACCAACAGACACATGAAATGATACTCAACATCACTCATCATTAGAGAAATACAAATCAAAACCATAATGAGATACCACCTCACACCTGTCAGAATGGTTAACATTAACAACTCAGGCAACAACAGATGTTGGCAAGGATGCAGAGAAAGAGGATTGCTTTTGCACTGCTGGTGGGAATGCAAACTGGTGCAGCTACTCTGGGAAACAGTATGGAGGTTCCTCACAAAATTTAAAATAAAACTATCCTATGACTCAGTAATTGCACTACTAGGTATTTGTCCAAGGGATACAGGTATGCTGTTTCAAAGGGACACATGCACCCCAATGTTTATAGCAGCACGATCAACAATAGCTGCTGGGAGCCTCACGGGCCTAGCTGGATGAAAGTCACAGCGAGGAAATGGCAGCATTTGCACAGCTCCTGCCATGAGAAACCAAAACTGTTATCTCCTTCTGCTACTACTGGCTCATGTTGGAAATGAGCCTGCTGGTATTGACCAGGCCTCACAATATTCCAGATCAGACCGATATTCCCCACACAGTTTGCTCATAAGGAAAAGCATATTCCTGCCTTTTCAAAAGAGACTTCAGATGAAAGCATTGTAGATGATTGTCGAAAGGCTCTTCCTATGGGCCTTGCAGATCCAAGACTTAGATAATAAAGGGGGCAAAGAACACAAGAGTTACAATTGATCCTGGCCCTGAGACAAAGAGCCTAACTTAGAGTTAAGGACAGATATCCACCCCCACCCAATTGTTTCTGCTTGGAGCACCGGCCCCCCAAGGCATTTGTGAATGACTTATTCTGGTCTTGAATATGCTGATTGCTCCTTGTGAAGGAACCTATTGAGGAACTTCTTTTGTGATTATGGGAGGAAAGGTGTTTTCTGAAAGACGTGTTTTTCTTAATACTCGTTAAACAAGCTATTGACCCCTGCTCACAAAGAAGTAACTTCAGCCTTTTTATGCTAAAAACATTGTCTTGTATGCTAAAGATACCTTCTTTCCCCATAGGATAAGCATCTAAATCACCTACCTCAATCACTATTGATAAAGGTTATGCAGGAGTCTTCTACAAATCTATGTTCTGGGAAATTCTTACATATCAAAGAAGTTTGTCATCAGAAATCATTGTCTAAGGCAAATGCCACTTCTGTGCCCTTCCCCAAACACTTAATTATAAAATAACGTTGAGCCCCAGTCAGAAAGGAGATGCCTGCCTGGTGACCAGAAAGATTCTCATGGCTCTCTCACCCCTCCCTCGCCAACATCGTCCATCCTTCAGGGACCCCTGGACCTGGCTGGAGCCGGCCTCTGACAAATAGCCAAAGTATGGGAAGAGCCCAAATGCCCATCAATGGATGAATGGATAAAGAAGATGTGGCACACACACACACACACACACACACACACACAATGTAGTATTACTCAACAATCAAAAACAATGAATTTTGCCATTTGCAACTATGTGGATAGAACTAGAGGGATTATGCTAAATGAAATTAATCAGAGAAAGAAAAATATATGACTTCACTCATACGAGGACTTTAAGATACAAAACAGATGAACTTAAGGGAAGGGAAGCAATGATAATATTAAAACAGGGAAGGGGACAAAACATAAGAGACTGTTAGATATGGAGAACAGAGGGTTACTGGAAGGGTGGTGGGAGGGGGGGAGGGCTAAATGGGTAAAGGGCAGTAATAATCTATTCCTGAAATTATTGTTGCACTATATGCTAACAAACTTGGATATAAATTTTTAAAAAAGAAATAAATTATATAAAAAAGAGATTCAAATCTTTATTTTCACTTAATGAACACGTGAAAGTGCCCAAGCCATCAAGTATATGCATGTCTGAAAACCACCACGTGTCTGAAGGATGTCACTTTGCAAAAGCAATTTGTGCCATTCTGTCACTACAGTGGTGGAGTTGGTAGGTGTGTGCAGGTCAAACAGAGCATGTGGACACGGGGTCAGTGGCCCATAATGAGTGCTGAATTATTACTCCACATGTTTACAAATCCAGAGACTAATGCTGACCTTAAGGTTTTGGATGTACAATCTCTGGTCATTAAGCGCATCCAAATGAACAAAACCCCCAGGATGAGGCATAGAACTTATAGGCCACATGGTCAGATCACCCATGATCTGAGCTCTTCCTGCCACATTCAGATGATCCTTACTGAAAAAAAGCATATTGTTCCTGAAGCAGAAGATGAGGTTACACAAAAGAAAAGATATCTCAGAAGAAACTAAAGAAATAAAAAATTATTGATGGGGAGTAAATTCTGCAAAAATAAATGCAAAGAAAAGTTAAAAATAATCATAATAACTCAAGTTTATAAATATGTCATTTTCCAGTCCTACTAGGTCCTGGCTGTGACTTTAGAATGTTTCTTTGATAAATAATGTTGCAGTGATGGAACAACTTCTCTCCACACCTCTGGGGGCATTAAGTGGGGGTTTTCCATACACCCTTCTATGCACTGACCCACTCCCTCCTCCGTCTATGGAAGGTTTGATGGGTGACAGCCATTGGTTCTACTTATCTATTTGTAGGAGCTTCGAATCTAAGAACTTGAGTTCCTGGGACACTAAGGTGTCTCTCTTTCTCCTTTACCCAGACCAGCAGGAGGGAGACCAAGCTTGAAGGCAGTGGATAGCAAATTCTTTTTAATTCTCACATAAAGTTACTTAGTCATTATCAGCAATTACTTCAATGACCTACTTCTGCAAAACAAACTACCCCCAAACTTGGTGGCCTTAAACATGGAACAATTCACTACATCTTATAATTTCATGGCTCAGGAACTAAAACAAGGCTAGGCTGCTCCATCAAGCAACAGCAGTCAGGATGTGTTTAGCTGCAAACATCTAGTATAGAGGGTCCAAGACGTCCTCACTCATGTGTCTAGTGCTTTGGCTAGCATGACCAGGCCATCCTCAGCTAGCCCTGCTAACTAAGGCACTTACATTGGCCTCTCCAAAACCTCCCACATGGCAGAGCAGGGCTCTTAAAGAGACTATGTGAGAGATGCAGGTGAAAACTGCAAGACTTTAACGCTCCAACTTCAGAATTCCTAGAACATCTGACAACAGAAGGCACGAATGTGAGGCCAGATTCAAGGTGGTGAAGGGGAGGAAGGGAGAAGCAAAGAGCTTGCTGCCATGTCAATTGGACGGAAATTTGGATAGGGTAGTATTTTGACTTCCTCTTAGCCCTACCAGTAGGATAAATGGGATCTGATGCAAGTAACAAATTGTGCTATTTTGGAGAATTAAAAAATATATATTCCACTATGTTACAATGCAAATGTCAAGACATATCTGATTCTAGAAGAAAGGAATTTACATTCTGTGGGTTTTTTTCTTAAATAGTTTATTGTCAAGTTGGTTTCCATATAACACCCAGTGCTATATGGAAGTGACTATGCTATAAACACATCTCTTATTGTTAATTGTACAGCTTGAAGATGAGCCTAAGATTTAAGGAATTTCCTGATTACAAAGTTGATGTAGCTGTGATTACAATAAGCACAGAAGGTCACTCAATGTTCTTATCACAAAGCTTGGAAGAAAATGCGATTTTCTATCATACATCAAGTATTGTTTTAAATAGATTATTGAAAATTATCCAAAACTTTAATTGATGCAAAATCATGATATCTTGTTCTTTCAATGACCTGTTATCTGACTTGAGAAAGTAACTTTGTACAGTTAATTAGGGCCTGATTATTGAATGATTCAGTGAAACTGATAGGAGGCCAAAAAAACAAAACAAAACAAAACAAAACAAAACAAAAACCTGACGAGGAATGCATTTACTTTACACCCAATAAAACAGAACTCCAGACTTCAAGCTATTTTACAAAGCTGTAGTAATCAAGATAGTATGGTGCTGGGACAGAAATAGAAACAGATCAATGGAACTGAACAGAAAACCCAGAAATAAAGTCACAATTATATGGCCAACTAATCTTTGCCAAATCAGGAAAGAATATCCAATGGGGAAAAAGACAGTCTCTTCAACAAACAGGGTTGATAAAACTGGGCAGCAACATGCAAAAGAATGAATTTGGACCAATTTCACGCATCAGACACAAAATAAACTTAAAAAGAATTTAGGACTTAAATCCATAAAATCCTAAAACACTAAAATTTAGGCACAGGCAGTTTAATGTCTCAGACATTGGCTATAGCAACATTTTTCTATATGTGTATGTCTTCTGAGGCAAAAGAAATAAAAGCACAAAAATAAACTATTGATACTACATCAGACTAAAGGCTTCTACATAACAAAGGAAATAATCAACAAAATTAAAAGTCAACCTATTGAATGGGAGAAGATACTGGCAAATGAAAATTCCAATAAAGTGTTATTATCCAAAATACATAAAAACTAATATAACTGAACACCTCAAAAACAAATAATCCATTTAAAATATGGGCAGAAGACATATAGGCAGTAGAATTTAGTGATTCATCATGTACATATAACACCCAGTGCTCATACCAACAAGTGCCCCCCTTAATACCCATCATCAATTTAAACATCCCCCTGCCCACATTCCTTCCATTAACCTTCAGTTTTTACTCTATAGTAAGGGACTATTTTATGGTTTGTCCCTCTCTCTCTTTTTTTTTCTTCATTATGTTCATCTATTTCATTTCTTAAATTCCACATATGAGTGAAATCATATGATATCTGTCTTTCTCTGACTGACTTACATCGCTTAGCATAATACACTCTGGTTCCAACCACGTTGTTGCAAATGGCAAGATTTCATTCTTTTTGAATGTGGAGTAATATTCCATTGTGTATGTATGCCACATTTTCTTTATCCATTTATCTGTTGATGGACTTTTGTCCTTCCATAATTTGGCTCCTTCTATAATTTGGCTCCTTCATAATTTGGCTATTGTTGATAGTGCTGCTATAAACATTGAGGTGCATGTGTTCTTTCGAATCAGCATTTTTTTTCCCCTTTGGATAAATACCTAATAGTTCAATTGTTGGACCATAAGGTAGTTCTATTTTTAGTTTTTAGAGGAACCTCCATACTGTTCTCCAGAGTGGTTGCACTAGTTTGCATTCCTTCTAACAGTTTAAGAGGGTTCCCCATTCTCTGCATCTTTGCCAACATTTGTTGTCTCTTGAGTTGTTAATTTTAGCCATTCTGATAGGTATGAGGTGATATCTCAGAGTAGTTTTGCTTTGTATTTCTCTAATGATGAGTGATGTTGAGCATCTTTTCATGTGTCTGTTAGTCACCTGGATGTCTTCTTTGGAAAAAATTCTATTCATGACTTTTGGTCATTTCTTCACTGGATTATTTGGGGGTTTTTTGGGGGGTGTTGAGTTTGATAAGTTCTTTATAGGTTTTGGATACTAACCCTTTATTAGATATGTCATTTGCTGACATCTTCTCCCATTCTGAAGGTTGACTTTTAGTTTTGTTGATTGTTTCTTCTACTGTGCAGGTTTTTATGTTGATGAAGTCCCAATAGTTTATTTTTTCTTTCGTTCCTTTGCCTCAGGAAACATATCTAATTAGAAATTGCTGCAACTGATGTCAAAAAGTTTACTGCCTATATTCACTTTTAGGAGTTTGATGGTTTCCACTTTCACATTTAGGACCTTCTTCTATTTTGAATTTATTTTTGTGTATGATGTAAGAAAGTGGTCCAGTTTCATTCTTCTCCATGTCACTCTCCAGTTTTCCCAATGCCATTTGTGGAAGCGACTTTTTTTCCCAGTGGATATTCTTTTCTGCTTTGTCAAAGATTAGTTGACCATATAGTTGTGACCATATAATCCTTTTCTGGGATTTCTATTCTGCTCCATTGATCTATCTGTGTGTTTTTGTTTTTTTGTTTTTTTGTTTTTTGCCAGCACAATACTGTCTTGATCACTAAAGCTTTGGAATATAGCTTGAAGTCCAGAAATCGTGATAGCTCCAGCTTTGCTTTTCTTCTTCAAGATTACTTTGGTTATTTGGAGTCTTTTGTGGTTCCATACAAATTATCAGATTGTTCTAGCTCTGTGAAAAATGCTGATGGCGTTTTGGCAGGGATTACATTAAATGTGTAGATTGCTATGGGTAATATAGACATTTTACCAATATTTGTTCTTCCAGTCCATGAGTACAGAATATTTTTCTATTTCATTGTATCTTCAGTTCCTTCATAAGTGTTTTATAGTTTGCAGAGAACAGATCTTCTACCTCTGATTAGGTTTATTAATATTTTATGGTTTTTGTTGCAATTTTGAATGGGATATATTCCTTGATTCTTCTTTCTGCCATTTCATTATTGGTATATAGATATGCAAAAGATTTCTGCACAATGATTTTTTATTCTGTGACTTTGTTGAATCTGTATATCAGTCTAGCATTCTTTTTGATGCAGTCTTCTGAGTTTTCTATATAAAGTATCTTTCATCTGCAAAGTGAAAATTTGACTTCTTCCTCGTTGATTTCAATATCTTTTATTTCTTTTTGTTGTCTTATGGTTGAGGTTAGGGCTTCCAGGGCTATATTAAATAACAGTGGTGAGAGTGGACAACTTGTCTTGTTCCTTACTACAGTAGCTGTGAGTTTTTCATATATGCGTCTATGGTGATGAGGTTTGTTCCCTTTAGGCCTACTTTGTGAGGGTTTTTATCAAGAATGGATGCCGTCCTTTGTCAAACAGTTTTTCTGCACCTACTGAGAGGATCATATAGTTCTTATCCTCTCTTTTATTAGTGTGATGTATTACATTGATTTATGAATATTAAGCCACTTTGAAATCCAGGAATAAGTCCAAGTTGATTGTGATGAATAATTCCTTTAATGTGCTTTTGGATTAGATTTGCTAGTATTTGTTGAGAATTTTTACATGGATTTTCATTAAGGATTTTGGTCTGTAGCTCTCCTTTGTAGTGGGATCTTTTAGACAAGCTAACTCTATAATTTTATAGAAAAGGCAAAGAAAATAGAATAGACTAAACAATTTTTATTTAAAAAAATAAGTTGGAAAGCTCAGTTTATTCTTATCTGTTGTAAGACTTACTGGAAATTTTTCATAATTGGGACATTGTGGTATTGAAGAAGGGATAGACACTCAAAACAATGGAACAGAATAGAGAGGACAGAAATTAACCCAAATATGATCAAACCATTTTTGACAACTTGCTGAAGCAATTGAATGGATAAAGAAATTTCTTTTCAAGAATGTTACTTGAACACATCAGTAAGGAGTGAGGGGGAAGGGGAATGAACAAATTAGCCTATGAACATGAAAATGGTGGCCTATAGGGGCGCCTGGGTGGCTCTGTCGGTTAAATGTCTGACTGCGGCTCAGGTCATGATCTCACGGTTAGTGGGTTTGAGCCCCGAATTGGGCTCTGTGCTGACAGCTAGCTTAGAGCCTGGAGGCTGCTTCGAATTCTGTGCCTCCCTCTCTCTCTGACCCTCCCCTGCTCACGCTGTCTCTCTCCCTCTCTCTAATAAATTTAAAAAAAAAGAAAATGGTGGCCTATAAAAGGGAGTAGTAAGGGAAACTGATGGTAAATCTTACCTCTCACCTCACACATTTGCCTGCATTCCTTTCCCCATATGTTCCAAGGACAGTGAGTTTGTGATGAAAAATGTCTCTCTCCCAAGTTAAATTATCTATGGTGTGACTTCTACTAATTCCAGTGTTTCCATGTAGCACTTTCACAGTAACATATTTCTTTTATGTTAAATTGCCTTTATTTAGGACTTTGTATCCCCAAAAGATCCTTATTTTGAGGATAAAGGGAAATGCTTTTGAGTGATAGACCATAGGTCAGACAGCTGGAAAGCAACATAGCCATGCTCTCTGCCCACCCTCAGGCAAATATCCACTTGTCTACACAGCATCTCTACTCTGAGTTCAAACAGGCACCTCAAGTCTTACATTTTGTTTCTGAGTTCTTGATTCTTGACCACTTTCTTGATTTTACCATCAGGGCTACTCTCCTAGAGCCTTCTCATCTCCTTGAATACACACCTCTTGAATCTGTTGCTCAGGACAAAACCTTATATCCCCCCCTCTTATATCTTGCTACAGGTAGTCAACAAACCCAGAAGGCCTGTTTTCAAAATGCATCCTGAATGTAGTCTCTTTTCACACCTTTTGTCTCTCTCACTCTTGACAAATCCACCACCATTTCTCACATGAGCCACTACATAAGCACTTTTAGGCATTCCCATAAGCCCCAGGATCATCTGTCTAACTCCTTTCACAGCCTAAATTAAAGCATTTTGTTCCTTTAGGGATTTCCATCATAGTTAGAATAAAATATGAAGCAAATATCATGCCCTCTGGTGTCCTAATATCACCTGGTCCCTGATTACTTCTAAGTCTTTCTTTCCTACTCTCCCATTGTACACACTATTGCATACTGGACCCCAGGGGTCCCCCAGCCAGTCAACGGACATCCAAATTTCTTGCATTTTCATGGCCTTAGTATTTGTTATTCCCTCAACCCGAGACACTAATCCTACATATATGCACAGTTTGTGTCTCTGCTCAGGTCTTCTGACAGGCCTTCCCTGGCCACCAATTTGAAATATCCTCCCTTTCCCTTTCCATTTATTTATTCTTCTTCATAATACAAGCAATACCTGACTGTATGTCACCTTTTAATTGCTCCACTATTTCTTGTATTTTTCTCCAAAGAAGTAAAGCTCAGTATGGGTAGGGACTCTGTTCCATTTAATCTCTGCAATGTCTCTACTGTTCATTTGGAAAGTACTCTGGCAATGGCTGAAGGCTGCTGAAGGAGTCCAGGATCTTTACATGTGTCTATTTAAATAATGCTGAATGAGCAAGTGAGAAAGTAAATGAATGAAGAGGACAGTATCATGAACCAAAGCCCTTGGCCATAACAATCTCATTATCGTGTCCCTTGATAACTTTCTGTTCTTTATTGTGTAGTTACTATTCTTGTCTTTTCTCAGATTAACACACTCTTGATTATTATTAGGTACACTGTGATATTGACAAGCACTGTCAAATGTGGATGAGGTGTAACTGGGGCTTTGGTTAAGATACCCAAGGAAAAATCCAGGAAAAGCAAGTGGTACAAATGCAGTCTGGATATGGGAAACTAAAAATGGTCTTAAAGCCCTAAAACTGAAACCACAGAAAAACCTTGAATAGCCAAGGCAAATTTGAAAAAAAAAAGAACAAAGCTGTAGATATCACATTACAGATTTAAAGATATACTAGAAAGCATAATAATCAAAATAATATGGTACTGGCACAAAATAAACACAAGATCAATAGAATGGAATACAGAGGCAGAAATAAATGCACAATTAATTATTGCTCAATTAATTTATGCAATGGGAAAAAGACAATGTCTTCAACAAATGGTGTTG
Organism: Crocuta crocuta; assembly: GCF_008692635.1. Lineage (NCBI taxonomy): Eukaryota > Metazoa > Chordata > Mammalia > Carnivora > Hyaenidae > Crocuta > Crocuta crocuta. The sequence continues at coordinate 9,816,175 of NW_027533170.1, forward strand.
GGAAGATTGGTTAGCTCCATGAAAAAAATGAAAATGGACTACTTTCTCCAAAAAAACCACCCCAAACAACCAAATAAACTAAAACTATATTAAATACCTAAATGTAAGAACCTGAAGCCATAAAAATCCTGTAAGAAAGTTTGGGCAGTAATGCCTCTGACATTGGCCATAGCAACATTCTTTTTAATAGGTCTCCTGAGGCAAGACAAAATAAGGGAAAAATAAACTATTGGGATCATATCAAACAAAGCTTGTCCATAGTAAAGGAAATAATCAACAAGACGAAAGGAAACCTATTGAATGGCAGAATATATTTACAACTGACATATCTGATAAAGGGTTAGTATCCAAAATATAAAAGGAACTGATACAACTCAACACTCCAAAACCAAATAATACAGCTAAAAACTGGGCAAAAGACATGAACAGCTATTTCTCCAAAGAAGACATCCAGATAACCTACAGACACATGAAAATATGATCAACATCATTCATCATCAGCCAAATTAAAATTAAAACTACAATGAGATATCACCTCACACCTGTCAGAATGGCTAAAATCAAAAACAGAAAAAAACATAAAGCACTGATAAAGATGTGGAGAAAAGGGAACCCTCTTGCACAGTTGGTGGGACTATAAACTGGTGCAGCCGTTCTGGAAAACAATATGGCGATTTCTCAAAAGTTAAATATAGAGCTACCCTATGGTCCAGTACTGGATAGTTATCTAAAAACTACAAAAAAACACTAATTCAAACTAATTCAAAACACTATTCAAGGGATACATACACACCATGTTTAGCAGCATTATATATAAGAGTCAAATTATGGAAGCAGCCCAAGTTTCCATTGATGAACGGATAAAAGAAGTAGGATACATGTATATGGATATAGATAAGTAGTTAGATAGATATAGATTTATAGATATAAAGATAATATAGTCATGAAATCGTGCCATTTGCAGCTATGTGGATCTAGTAGAGAGTATAATGATAAAAGAAATAAGCCAGTCAGAGAAAGAAATACCATATAATTTCAATCATAAGTAGAATTTAAGAAACAAAAAAGAACAAAGAGGAAAAAAGGAGAGAGACACAAACCAAAAAACAGACTCTTAATTACAGAGAAAAAACAGACTGCTACCTCAGAGGAGGTGGGTAAGGGGATGGGTGAAATTGGTGATGGGCATCAAGTAGTGCCCTTATCATGATGAGCACTGGGTGATGTGTGTGATTGCTGAATTACTATATTGTACACCTGAAATTAATATAGCAGCGTATGTTAACTGGAATTAAAATAATAATAATAATTTAATAATAATAAAGACATCTATGTCTTCGGCCTATATTTAATCAGAACAATACTTAGTTTACAATAAATTGGGCATGTATACTATTCTGCTACAAGAAGGACTTGGACTGAGTGACTTTTATCCATTATACTCTTCAGGTCACTGAATGTAAACATAACTGGATTTAATTTCTCTTATTTCATTGAGATATAACTTAGGACTGTACTCTGAATTCTCAAAGAGATTGTGTCATTAAAAGTTTATTCTATCCCAATGTTCTATTAAAGTAAATATTTTATTTTATGCTTTCAATCTTAACATTTAGCTGTGATTGTTTTTAAGATTGTACATTAATAATTCCATAGAAAGTATCACTGTTTCTTCTTCTTTTTTTTTTTTTACAAATAGTTTATTGTCAAATTAGTTTCTACATAACACTCAGTGCTCATCCCCACAAGTGCCCTCCTCCATGCCTATCCCTTTTCCCCCCACATCCATCAGTGTTTCTTCTAACTACAGGAACCCTGATCTTGTTCTAACATTTTCCCCCCACAAATATCACATAAGATGCATTTCATCACTCCCATCTAACCTAAAAAGACTATTTACTCCCCCTGGCTTCAACTGTGCAATTATCCCTGACTCTTTCCCCAAAATTTATTTTCTTCCTTCAATCTGGGGACATGTTGGTAGAGAGTCTCTCCACCTTTCTTTCTTATCATAAACACTAACTGGTCTCAGGGTTGGGTGCATCTTCTGGTAGCATATGGGGAGATAGTTCAAGAAAATTGTGCTGAGTGTTTTTGATTTGCCTATGTTGCATAGGCTCTGAGATATGGATATAAAAACAAACCAACAAACCCACATATTAACAACAGTTACAAATCTGAGGTCACATTCTAAGATATGTGAATCAGGTTGATCACTATTTTTTTTTATTACCGAATTTAATTTCTATTCTGAGTCCACATTCCATAATGGAATTCTGAGTATTCTCAGCATTCTCAGGCTTTCTCCATTCCTAACCCTCAGGATTGGGTCCAAGTTTTCAGAGACTGTGTAATGCCATCATATTGACCAGGCCTATCCCCACGTGTTGTTTCCTGTCCATGTCTGCATCTCCCAGAATGTACATTCTGACCACAGACCACACAGGATACAGCCCATCATCTCTCATTTCACAATGAAAGTTCCCATCGCAGCTACTAATGTACTTCTCTGGTGGGGCTGTCATCCTAGGACACTCCTGAATCTTGAACAAGACCATCCTAGGCTTTCTTCTCTGTTGCACTCTATCTTCGTTTCACGCTGTGGCACACTCCCAAATTCCCAACCTTCAATCTGGCCTTTCCTCAGGGATTGCCCACTTGGCTAGTATCACAAACTATTATGTCACACAAAAGTTTATTCTGATGCTGGGGTTCAAGCCAGAGCTCCATGGCCCACTCTGGGTTATCATGAAAGGCTGTCAATGGAATAAATGAAGTCTAAGTGAGGCTTGAAGGATTATTTGAAATGGGCTGGGCAAATGGAAGAAGGAAAAGCCTTCCAGGTCAGAAGGAGATCATGAACAAAGACACAAAAGAATGAAGCAGCTAGGTACATCTGGGGGAACTGCAAGTAGACCTGTTACCGGAAAAAGAGTGCAAGATCACTTGCATGAGTGAGGGGAGGGGTCCACTAACTGATTCTTGAATAATCCATAAAGCTAAAGGAACTGTGCCATCTAGGGGGCACTACGTAGGGGAGTGAAACCTATAAAGCCTATAAATGATGATGACAGTGTGGATAGAGAAAACTGGGACCATCCCAGCCCTACCAGAAAGTTTGGTCACCCTACCCAGATAAGGGTTAATTAAACCAGTCTGTCAGTGGAAAGGAAAATGGGTTGTAGGGATGAGAGGTGGCAAGTAACAGTCCAATTGAGAAATGGTGAGCAGGGGAGGTATATATGTGTGATATATGAAACAGTTTGAATTGCCAGGGCGTGGATACTTTTGGATGTGGTAAGAATGAGAAGGAGGGAGAAATCTGCCTTTGTCTTGGTGCTTTGATCAATGAATTATCAGACATAGGGGCTGGCAAGGAATAAGGTTTGGGAGCTGAGAGTATATAGACGGTGATGCATAGTTTAGTTCTGAGCAATGGCATACCCATACCTAACTCAGGTATATGTCTGTAAAAGTGTATGAAATGAACAAACTGGGTGACAAGTGTTGCTTTGTACTTATAACTGTCCAGAATATTCATTTGGATCAGTCTTTTGCTAGTTCCTGTACTAATGACATTGTCATACACTTGCTTTGCTATTATTTTCAATATAATCCAGTACTGATCATCTCTTTCCTCTCCAGATCCATTCTCTGCCCTTCTCCACCCTGTTAGGCATCCTAACTGCCAAACCTACATGGACTGTGTCTGTGGAGCCTCCCTCCCTCTGGATGCAGTTAACCTTTGGTCATTAGTCAACACTGGCAGCATATTGAAGGGGAGAAGAATGATGGCAGAATTTGATCCTCTCTGGTCTGCTAGGTGACCTCCCTGTACTGCAGTCACTGCTGTCAGACAGCACACTGTATACAGCTGCCATCTCCAGGGGCCAAAAACTTACCTTTCTACCTGCTCTTTCAGGCTTTATGAGAGTTGCTTGCTCTCTCTTCCTTATGAGTTGTTACTTGCTGTGAAGTCAACACTTTCTCTTGGTGGTCTCCCTCCATCATACCCATACATTTGAAATCACTCTGCTTATTACATTTTCCTCAATTAACCACATGACATTCCAGGGCACCATCACTTTATTACCTAGATCTTGACTAATACAAAGCTATATGACCTTTTAAGTTATTGATTGTTCTCTGCACCTGGTGAAGAGTGCTGTTAAGATAATCATCTTTGAAGCAGGGAGGTCTGCCTGGGAGTCATGGCCAGTAGGGTTCACAAAACAGTTACAACCACACTCTCCATCTACACCAAATCATGATATGTCCCTCTGAGACAGATGTATTGCCATGGGTTCAGTGAGAGGAGGGAGAATAAAGGGTTTAATGAAGAGGAATTAATTCTAATGCATTAAGGGGAAAAGGAATTGTTTCAGACATATATGAAAATTTGAAACTGAAAAAATGTTTATACTCTGAACTCAGAAAACTTATTTAATGATTTTAACAAATATTTATTCTTCAAAGGGATAGTGCATTTAGATTGGGGCTGGGAAGATATCAAACTTTTAAAATTGCTTTCAAGGGACTAACTAACACTCCTTAAAATAGAGGAAAGTTTGGTGTTACATCTATTCATTTCTAGTGGAGAAAAATTGTATCCTAATGGAGGAGGACTCCAATGCAGCCTGACTTCCATTCAGGAATGAGCCTATTGGACTATTACTACATCAGTTTTCACTGGAGTAAATGTTTTCCTGAGGGTTGTCTTCATTTCCTTGGCATCTTGTTCAAGGGTGCATGTTTCCTTCATCAACCAGAAACACAGAATGACATGGTTACTGGAGAATTCAATACAGCTATAAAGGCTGAGTAATGCTTCATGAAAGAAGAAGTCATGAAAGTCAATCTCCAGTTCACATTATGGAGAAGGTACAGATCCAGGGACTTCATGATGGATAACTCCTCCACAGTTATCCTCTCATTCTGGATCATCTGATAGATTCATCATCCTTCCAAACAGTCAGTGGCAGACAGTCAGACAGTACTCCAAATTATCTTCATCTTGGATAGGGTGTCCTGAAAACACTGCATGATTATTGTCTTCTGTAGAGAGACTGACTTGTCATTAATTATCTTCTCATTGGTGTGGACAGGTTTTCCAGAAGACCATATCTCCTGATGTCAGAGAGACTCTTGTTCAAGGTGTCCCTAAGTTCCATGAAGTCATGTAATAAAGTGGTCAAGTCTAGAGGCCCAGACTATGATGAATTCACACACACATTCTTCTGGAGAATTTCCCAGAAAATCTCCAAGATATCCTGTAGGAGTCCATTCTCCCAGAGAGCATTTGTACTGAGGTCCCTGCTCAATTTGATTCAGATGACGCAGAGCCTCCTTACCAGGCTCTGGATGGTTTTGGCAAGGTTCACAAGATTCATGCTGAACTGTTTGTATGCAATGATGATGATGAGGTCATATTGGCTAAACTGCAGCTCTTTAAGATAGTTCTCCAGATTTTGTGTGGCTGACCTTGGGCTGGGCATGTTCCACACTACCACATTGGCAAAATGAGAAGAAGAGTGGCAAGTGTGAGTCTCAGTGGTCCTTACAACTCCAGTAGGAGCTGAGGCCTCCTCCTCATGCACAATTCCCTGCTGTGCATTGACGAAGGAGGAGATGTTGCTGGAGCCTTGATGAAGGAATACATGTTATTGCTGGAGCTTTCAGGGAATGCAAGGTTTACTTGGGCCTTGGATGCTTTCTCCAGGGTCCCTCTGACCACTGAGACCACCTACAGAAACTTCCCTTCTCTCAAGGCCTTTTCAAAGTTCATGAAACTGGAGAGAGGGCAAGATGGCGGAGAAGTAAGGAGCTCCGTACTTGCACTCGCGCCCATACATCACACAGAAAAGATCTGAAGCCATTGGAAACCTTACAAAACCTGAGAGATTGGGAGAAAAAAGACGCAGAATCCACTGAGAGAGCCTTCTAACCGGAGTGCGAACCGGGGAAGATAAAATCGGGCCGGGATCGGAGACTCCAGGGTGGGAG
>NW_027533170.1:9822365-9871608 GCF_008692635.1 Crocuta crocuta
GGGCATGGAGGAGGACACTTGTGGGGATGAGCACTGAGTGTTATGTGGAAACTAATTTGACAATAAACTATTAAAAAAAATAACATGCAACTAGAAAGATAAAAATAAATCATACAATTAAAAAAAAAAAAAACCAACAAGAGCCGGAAAGCTCACTAAAATGACGAAACGAAANCAATAAACTATTTGTAAAAGAAAAAAATAAATAAATGGAAAAAAAACAAAAAAAAAACAAAGTTCATGAAACCTGCTTTATATAAACCCTCTAGCCCATATGGTATTCCTTATTAGAGGTGACGAATGTAGATAATGAGGTATGAGGGGACAGGGCCAGCTACATCACATTGCTTACTAGTGGAATAACTTGAAGAATAATGTGGAGTTCGGAGGATTGGGTGCACAGGGAAACAGAAGAATCTTAATACTTACCATCAATCCCAGGGAATTAGAACCACACCTAACCACATCCAGAACATCATCAAGAAAGATGTTTTGATTACAGAGTGAGCAAAACCCTCATTCAGGAATATGTACAGTATTGAGGATAAGAACACTTCAGGCACCATTGAGAAATGCTCTGTAGCTGTGGTGTCAATGGTCAGTGACAAAGCAAGTTATGGGCATGAGGGACCTTGAGCAACAGATCATCCTGTGTTTGACTCAGTCAGGACTCAAGAAGAAGCAGATCAGTCACCACCCAGATGGGTAAGAAGGACCACCCATGGGGAAGTCTGCAGGGGAGTGGTGAGCTTGTGCCAGCTGTCCACATCTTTCAGCCCTTAAGGCCTACCTGTCTTCATTGTATTTGTCTTTGGAATCAAGAATATTATATTGTAATTAATATTGAAAAGTTTATTTTCTTTCCTCTCGACTTTTTTTTTCATAAAAAGTTTGATATCTTTCAACACTAAGTACATATTGAAAGAATGCCTGTGTCTCCGTACATGATTATACATGAGTGTTTATCATTGTTGCTGTTGTGATTATAAGTATAAAGATCTTCCATGAATGTAGGTTTCACTTGTAGAATTACCATGCAGTGAGATCGGAAGCATTTTATAAGGCAGGATTAGGAAGGAGAATTGACTGGGATTATCCAGTGTGTTCTCCTCCTGCTTGGTAGACACAGAGTGCTTTTGGCTGTTGGGCTATCACAATACCATAATGTGGTAGGAACCCCTCCCTAAGGAGAAAGAAAAAAATGAAGAAGAGAGGAGAGAAGACTTCAAGGCCACTGATCATCTCTTTCCTCTCCAGATCCATTCTCTGCCCTTCTCCACCCTGTTAGGCATCCTAACTGCCAAACCTACATGGACTGTGTCTGTGGAGCCTCCCTCCCTCTGGATGCAGTTAACCTTTGGTCATTAGTCTGCGAAAAGTGAAAGTTTTACTTCTTCCTTGCCTATATAGATGCCTTTTATTTCATTTTGTTGCCTTATTGCTGGCGTATGTTAAACAACAGTGGTGACAGTAGACATCCTTTCTGTGTTTCTGATCTCAGGGGGAAAACCCTCAGTTCTTCCCCATTGAGGATTATATTAGCTGTGGGCTTTTGATAAATAGTTTTTATTATGGTTAAGTAAATTCCTTCTATCCCGACTTCCTCGAGGATGTTTATTAAGAAGGGATGCTGTATTTCGTCAAATGTTTTTTCTGCATCTATTGACAGGATCATATGGTTTTTATCTTTCTTTTGTTAATGTGATGTATCACATTGATTGATTTGCGAATATTGAACCAGCCCGCAACCCAGGAATGAATCCTACTTGATCATAGTGAATAATTCTTCTTAAATGTTGTTGAATTCGATATGCTAGTATCTTATTGAGAATTTTTGCATCCTTATTAATCAGGGATACTGACTTATAGTTCTTTTTTTCTTGCTGGGTCTGTGTCTGGTTTGGGAATCAAAGTAACTCTGGCTTCATAGAATGAGTCTGGAAGTTTTTCTTCCATTTCTATTTTTTGGAATAGCTTGAGAAGAATGGGTATTAACTCCGATTTAAATGTCTGGTAGAATTCCCCAGGGAAGCCATCTGGTCCACGACTCTTATTTGTTGGCAGATTTGTGATAACTGATTCAATTCTTCACTAGTTATGGGTCTGTTCAGATTTTCTATTTCTTCCCCTTTGAGCTTTGGTAGTGTGTGGGTGTTTAGGAATTTGTCCATTTCTTCTAGGTTGTCCAGTTTGTTGTCATATAATTTTTCATAGCATTCCCTGATAATTGCTTGTATTTCTGAGGGATTGGTTGTAATAAATCCATTTTCATTAGTGATTTTATCTATTCAGGTCCTCTCTCTTTCTCATTTATTTTTTTGAGAAGCCTGGCTAGAGGTTTGTCAATTTTCTTTATTTGTTCCAAAAAGCCAACTCTTGGTTTCATTGATATGTTCAACTCTTTTTTGGATTTTATATTGTTTATATCTGCCCTGGTCTTTATTATTTCTCTTCTTCTGCTTGGTTTAGGGGTGTGCTGTTCTGATTCTAGTTCCTTTAGGTGTGATATTAGATTTTGTATTTGGGATTTTTCTTGTTTCTTGAGAGAGTCCTGGATTGCAATGTATTTTCCTCCTACGACTGCCTTTGCTGCATCCCAATGGATTTGGATTGTTGTATTTTCATTTTTTTTGGTTCTATATATTTCTTAATTTCTTTTTTAATTGCTTGGTTAACCCATTAATTCTTTTTTCCCCTTTTTTAAGAATGTTTTATTTATTTCTGAGAGAGAGAGAGAGAGAGAGACAGTGTGAGCAAGGGAGGGTCAGAGAGAGAGGGAGACACAGAATCTGAAGTGGGCTCCAGGCTATGAGCTAGCTGTAAGCACAAAGGCTGATGCAGGGCTCTATCCCACGAACTGTGAGATTATGACCTGAGCTGAAGTCGGACGCTTAACCGACAGAGCCACCCAGGTGCTCCTCACCACCGCCCCCCATTCATTCTTTAGTAAGGTTTTCTTTAACCTCCATGCATTTGGAGGTTTTCCAGAGTTTTTTCTGTGGTTATTTCCAGTTTCATAGCATTGTGATCTTTAAGTGTGCATGGTATGGTCTCAAGTCTTTTATATTTATTGAGGCCTGCTTTATGACCCACTATGTGATCTATCTTAAAGAATGTTTCATGTGCACTTGATAAGAAAATGAATTCCACTGCCTTAAGATGCAATGTTCTAAATATATCTGTCAAGTCCATCTGGTCCAATGTGTCAATCAGGGCCATTGTTGCTTTAGTGAATTTCTGTCTAGTTGATCTATCCATTGCTTTAAGTGGAGTATTAAAGTTCCCTGAAATTAGTACATTCTTATCAATAAGATTGCTTATGTTTGGGGTGCCTGGGTGGCTCAGTTGGTTGAATGGCCACCTTTAGCTCAGGTCTTGATCTCATGGTTGTGGATTCGAGCCCCATGTTGGGCTCAGTGCTGACAGCTCAGAGCCTGGAGTCTGCTTCAGATTCTGTGTCTCCCTCTCTCTGCCCCTTCCCCACTCATGCTCTGTCTCTCTATGTCTCTCAAAAAAAATAAATGTAAAAAAAATTTTAAAAAGATTGCTTATGTTTGTGATTAATTGTCTTATATATTTGGGTGAATTCCAAATTTGGTGCATAGACATTTATAATTGTTAGTTCTTCCTGATGGATAGACCCTGTAATTATGATAGAATGCCCTTCTTTATCTCTTGTTACTGCCTTTACTTTAAAGTACAGTTTGTCTGATATAAGTATGGCTACTCCAGCTTTCTTTTGACTTCCAGTAGCATGATAGAAAGTTCTCCATCCCCTTTTTTCAATCTGAAGATGTCCCAAGGTCTAAAACAAGTTTCTTGTAGACAGCAAATAGATTGATTTTGGTTCTTTTTGTCCATTCTGCTACCCTATGTCTTTTGATTGGAGCATTAAGTCCATTTACATTCAGTGTTATTATTGTAAAGTATGGGTTTAGAGTCACTGTGTTCTCTGTAAGTTTCATTCTTGTAGTGATGTCTCTAGTCCTTTGTGGTCCTTGCAACATTTCCTTAATAGAGTCCCCCTTTGGATCTCTTGTAGAGCTGTTTTAGTGATGATGAATTCCTTCAGTTTTTGTTTGTTTGGAAAAACCTTTCTCTCTCCTTCTATTCTGAAAGACAGGCTTGCTGGATAAGGGATACTTGGCTGCAATTTTTCCTGTTTGTCACATTGAAGATTGCCCTCCATTCCTGTCTGGTCTGCCAAGTTTCAGTAGATAGTATGCTACTACCCTTTTGTGTCTACTTTTGTATGTTAAGGCATGTTAATCCCTAGCTGCTTTCAGAATTCTCTCTTTATCCTTGTATTTTCCCAGTTTCACTAAGATATGTAGTGCAGAAGATTGGTTCAAGTTACATCTGAGGAGAGTTCTCTGTGCCTCTTGGATTTCAATGTCTATTTCCTTTCCCAGGTTGGGGAAATTCTCAGCTATGATTTGTTCAAGTACCCCTTTGGCCCCTTTCTCTCTCTCTCTTTCTGGAATTCCTATGATAGGAGTATTGTTCTGTTTGATTGCATCTCTCAGTTCTCGAATTCTCCTTTTGTGCTCCTGGATCAATTTCTCTCTCTTTTTCTTAGCTTCCTTTTCCCAAAATTTTATCTTCTATTTCACGTATTCTCCACTCTGCCTTTTCAGTCCGTGCTGTGACCACCTCCATTTTATTTTGCACATCATTTCTAGCATTTTAAAATTTCTCATGACTATTTTTAATACCTTGATCTTTGCAGTAATGGAGTCTCTGCTTTCTTCTGTGCCTTTTCAACTCAGAGATTAATATTATGACTATTATTCTAAATTCTTATTCAGTTATGTTGCTTATATCTGTTTTGATCAGTTCTTTAGCTGTCACTTCTCCCTGGAATTTCATTTGAGGAGAATTCTTCTCTTTCATCATTTTGGCAGCTTTTTGTCTCTTGTAAGCTTAAAAGCCTGCCATGTGCTCTGCACCTGAGAGTACTGCTATAGTAATGGTGGCTAATACATTGTCTAGGGCCTGGGTGTTCAGCAGGTGTTTTTTGGAGAGTGTTACTTGCTCTCTGTTTTTGTGACATTGGTTATTTTATTTTCCTACTTGTAGTGATGTTTTGGAGTCCCCACCATGTGTCCTTGTTCTTTGAAGTAGCCCTGGAAAGAAAAACAGACAGACAAACAAAGAAGAAACCAAAACACGCAATGCAGAAACAAAAAAAAACCAAACAAGCAAACAGAGAAAAACAAAGACAAAAAACAAAACAAAACAAAAAAGACTATCTAAAAGCATACAACCAGAAACACCAGCTACAAATGAAGAGCAGGATGGAGGGAGGCAGTGTTGATGGAAGAGCATATACAAAGAGAGAAATAACAGGGATGGGGACAAAGAGAAAGTGAACACTGACCACGCAGAGACTAAAAGGTTTAATCAGGGAAAGGAGAATAAGGAAGGTGGCTAGGAGAAAGAAACTAAAATTATGTTGCCCAGAGAAACTATATGGCTTGATTATTTCAGAGAGAGAGATAGAGTAAAGTAACGAAGGATGTGTAGAACATGCATCAAGAGGATGAATTAAATATGTCTGTTAAAGCAAACCAATAACCAGAGTAACCAGCCTAGAGGAGTGGAGAGATAAGAAGGAGAAAAGGGAGAATATATCTGAATAACAAGAATTGACCTAGAATTAATCTAAATAATGCACAGTGCTGGTCTGGAGGAGGGGGCTGTCTGGTTCAAAGCATCTATCCAGCTCCAGTAGATAAGCTCCAGTAGATAAGTGATATCTAGCATGGAGGGACATGGCTTGGTGTAAGTGGGTTCTACCTCCACTGTGGCCACTGTGGTTTATTCCTGAGGCCCTGCCTCGGTGATTGTGGTAGAAAAATGGCAACCCCTCAGGCCCTTCTTCATGGACCAGGTATCCCAAGTCATTCCTTTGGATCTGTCCTCACTGTGCTGCAGGTCCAGACTAGGCTGGCTATCTCACTCCGCCATCTCCTATGCCCCATGTTTAGCTGTGTTTAAGCTCCCATTCCATGCGTATTAATGATGCTGCCTCAAATGTAATCCCATGAGCCACAGCATTTCAGGGCAGAGGACTGGTTCCTCCTGCTGCCGAATTTGTCTGTCAGGTACTGCTGAACCCGGAGGTGACTCCCTTTTCACCTAGGTGCAGGAGCAGGGCAGCCAGCCCCAGTCCAAAGAAAGCCCTGCAGTTGGAAGTGAAAGCCCTGCAGTTAGAGATGGGATAATAGGATCCCTCTCCATCCCAGTCCGAGGTAGTTCTCCTTTCCAGACACAGTCCTATGTTTCCCCAGCCACTCTTTCTCTTCCCTTTGTCTCTCTACAGAAGGGGATCCCTCCCCTCTGTGCCTCCGTGCTCTGGCCTGCTTTTATCTCCCCCAGTTTGCAATCATGCACCTATGAGTATGTCTTCCTCCCAGACTCTTTGGGTTCAGAGTCCTTTGGCTTTAGCCCTTCTTTGTTTGAGAGATGCAGGAAGTACGGAACTCCCTTCTTCTTTGCCACGTTGGCCCTCTCAAACTACATCTTCTTTATCCATTCATAAGTTGATGGATAGTTAGGCTCTTTCCATAATTTGGCTATTGTTGAAAGTGCTGATATAAACATTGGGGTATATGTGCACCTATGCATCAGTACTCTTATATCCCTCGGATAAATTCCTAGTAGTGCTATTGTGGGTCTTAGGGTAGTTTCATGTTTAATTTTTTGAGGAACTGCCACATTGCCCTCCAGAGTGGCTGTACCAGTTTACATTCCCACCAACAGTGCAAGTGGGTTCCCATTTCTCCACATCCTTGCCAGCATCTGTAGTTTTCTGAGCCACTCTGACTGGTGTGAGGTAGCATCTCACTGTGGTTTCAGATTTGTTTTTCCCTGATGATGAGTGATGTTGATCGTCTTTTCATGTGTCATCTGGATGTTTTCTTTGGAAAAGTATCTATTCATGTCTTCTGCCCATTTCTTCACTGGACTATTTGTTTTTCAGGTGTGGAATTTGGTAAGTTCTTTATAGATTTTGGATACTAACCCTTTATCTAATATGTCATTTGCGAATATCTTTTCCCATTCTGTCAGTTGCCTTTTAGTTTTGTTGATTGTTTCCTTTGCAGTGCAGAAGATTTTTAGCTTGATGAAGTCCCAATAGTTCATTTTTTGCTTTTAATTCCTTTGCCTTTGGAGATGTGTCATGTAAGAAATTGCTGCGGCTGAGGTCAAAGACGTTGTTTCTTGCTTTCCTGTAGGGTATTGATGTTTTCCTGTCTCACATTTAGGTCTTTCATCCGTTATGAGTTTATTGTTTTATTTATTTTTGAGAGACAGAGTATGAGTGGGGCAGGAACAGAGAGAAAGAAGGGACAGAGGATCTGAAGAAGACTCCACACTGACAACAGCAATCCTGATATGGGACTTGAATTCATGAATGTGAGATCATCATTTGAGCCCAATTCAGATGGACACTTAAGTGAATGGCCACCAGGTGCCCCTATCACTCTTACATTTTAAATTCACCAATAAAGAGTGAAACCCCAAAACCCTACACATCCCACCTTGAACCCCGAGAGAAACAGTACCCTAATTCAACATTTTTTTTCTCTCAACCTCATTGTGTGGCTTCATGCATTACATGTGCCCCTCCAGCACCTGTGAGTAATACACTTTAGTTTTCAATGTTCCCTGATGATTTTTGCTGCAGTATATCTTGCAATCATAATAAGAATCACAAGGGGGCAGTCCAGCCACAGTCTTGGCTCTGACTGGGGAAATATCTATATTAGCTAGCCACAGTATTAGGGGACCAAGTGAGTGCCCCAGTCATTTCCAGACACTAGCATCACTATCAATAGGCTGAGGCTGACATAAAAGAAGGGGTTCAGGTGCCAGGAATTATTGCTGCATCTCATGAAATGCTTGGTATAAAAGTATAAATTCATTTCTTGGCACTTTTAACCAAATAATTCCACTAGATTCCTTGCCCAGTGACCCTAGTTGCCAGCAGATAAGCTTGGCACATTTTTGTTAGATGAATGAAGCACAATATACTTTTTGTATATCCTTAACTTACTGCTGACAAATACATTAACTTTTCATTCTAAAATCTATTACCTGAAATGCTAAAGTGAGTTCCTCCACATGCCTGAGGATAGCAAGTAATGGTTAGGACAGAATATGAGGACCCTGAGGTGGGTGTGGGATGTCAGCACAACCCTACACTTTTTCACACCATTTCTGTGACCATGTCTGGCTTACCCATGGACTTTGCACCTGTATGCTCACCTGAGCATCTGTGTTGGGTCTTGTTAAAGAGGGTGTCAAGACCTCACAGTCCCCACTTCCTGCCCCCCACTTCCTGCTCTTCTGGTTCATACCTTGCATCCTGGTGCTCTTTAGACATTCACACAGCACCTGACCAAGCCCTAGCCCCAGTGCCTTCCAGTGCATTACTGCATGCATATTTCCCCACCAGGCCAGTTTGGGGCTAAGCAAGTTTATGAGAAGTTTCAGGGTCCTTCAGGAGTGGCCAATGTGCAAGTGTTTGTGTAGGTGAGCCTCCAGGACACTGAGGCTAGAGCACTAACTCAGAGGCTGAGAGAAACCATTAAAGATCAACCTGGGTTACAAGTGGCCCTCCATTTTCCTTTCTTTGCAGACCCCTCTCATGTTATTCCTCTGGTATTCCGCTCTCAAGTGTAGATGAAGGTTCCTTTCAGAAAGCAAGGTAGGCCCTTATGGAGGGAGCCCAGGGAGCAGGTTCAACTAGAGAGAGCAGGGGTGCTTAGACACAGAAACAGAACTGTGAGCACGTCTTCCAAAGTCTTCTCAATGAGACCAGCAGTAAGAGATGCATTTCTTACTTTCACACAAAAACTCAGTACACACTGGACACACACACACACACACACATCCCCCACACTCATTGGAAACAGTGTTTCAACACACAATTGGTGTTTGTTCCACTCTCATTTGTTCTAGTCAGTTAACTTTTTCAAAAATCATATTCATAAAACACATTTCACCACCTAAGACACAGAGCGAAGACACTTGTTAGTGGATTTCTCATGCAGGGTGATATGCAGGTCACACCTTGTCTAATTATCCTGAGCATCAATCAGAGAGACTCACAGAGAAGTGGGACCCACCTTGTACCATATGTGGAGCCTGAAGCGACAAGGACTTTTGTCAGCACAAAACCCAATGTGGGTCAAAGTCCCAGGTGTGTTATTCATCTGATCATCATAGGGAAAGGCTAAGGGGAAATCAATATCCTGATTTATTCCAGGAAAGTATAACCAACCTCACATGCTCAATGTACATGGTGCTGAACAGGCCAGAACTAACCTGGGATATGATGAGAGACACATTGCTTCCACACTGGAGGGCTGGATGGGCTTGGAGCAGACATGGAGATTGCATTCTGAGTTCAGTCTCTGAAGAATGTCTGAGAGGGTCCCTGCTTCAAATACTCACTAAAATGGATAATCCAGTCCTCAACCTCTCCTGCTTTGGTGACAGGCAATACCTTTCATGTCTTTGTGCTAACAGGGTTATTAGGCAAGTTGGGTTGTGGCCTTCTCACTTACCTGCTCCAGAAAGTGGAGGTTTACCATAATCAAACAGATATTATTGTCCTTCTATAAAGTTACCCTTCCCTCAGGAAGGTTCCAGCCCTTAGGCAGAGCCAGTTCCAAACCTGATTCTAGGCCCCACTTGCTCCAGAAGGAAGGAAAATAGTTGTGTTAGATTGGGGTTGTACTAGGAAGAGCCTAGTGAGAAGGAGGGAAGAGGAGCTGGAAGGACAGTGCAATTTTGTAGTGTTTCTACTCGAGTGCCTCTGCAGCTTTGATGTCTAACATTTTTGTATAAAGGAGGTTGCAGAGACCCAGCCCCAGCAGGAAGGGACTCAGGGTCAGTTTCAGTATCTATTCCTGTAAATGCCTCCAATTCTTGAAAAGGGTATGCACTGGATTCATTAACATCTGTAGGATGGGGACCCTGCAGAGTCTCCTGGAGCCCCACAGTAAGAGCTCATTGTGGCTTCTCTGCCAAGGCCCAACAGACTGAGAGTGTGAACCTGCCCTAATACCTTTCACTTGAGCCATATCCTCTGATGTTGGCCCCCAGAATAGTAAGAAGTCTGCATTCAGGGGCGCCTGGGTTGCTTAGTCGGTAAAGCGTCCGACTTTCGCTTAGGTCATGATCTCGCAGTTCGTGGGTTCGAGCCCCGCGTCGGGCTCTGTGCTGACTGCCAGCTCAGAGCCTGGAGCCTATTTCAGAGTCTGTATCTCCCTCTCTCTCTGACCCTCCCCTGCTCACGCTGTCTTTCTCTCTCTCTCCTAGAAAAAAAAAATTAAAAAAAAAAAGAAGTCTGC
This sequence comes from Crocuta crocuta, assembly GCF_008692635.1. Taxonomy (NCBI): domain Eukaryota; kingdom Metazoa; phylum Chordata; class Mammalia; order Carnivora; family Hyaenidae; genus Crocuta; species Crocuta crocuta. Next base: position 9,832,733 of record NW_027533170.1, read on the forward strand.
ATTCAGTCCCCAGATGAGTGCAGACACTGCCAAAAAATTGTTCCCTATAGTTGCCTCACCTGTCCAACTCAGAGGTTCACTGGTTTTCACACACCAAAATCAGAGTGCAGACAGTACATCCACTATGGAGTTTTCTGCCTGAACCCAGTTGTAACCTTACTTGGTGTCCATGCACCAGTCCCCACAAAGTTAGCACCTGAGTCTCAACGTGGTCACTACTGACTGGGTGACTCTGGGCACCTGCATAACTCCCCAGTGATTGTTTTGTCCTCATTCTCATGAAGACAAAAGAAAGAAGAAGGGAGCAGAAGAAAAAGGTCCTCAGAGTACTTGTGGTCAGGAGAAAAGCCTCAGGAAGAGGGCTGTGAGACTGCCAGAGAGTCTGATTTACAAACTATTTGATGAGATTGCAAATGTCCATATAAAAGTATAGAATTCTTAGGCAGATAAGAGATTGTGAACATGGCATCTCAACGTTTGATCTCTCCACTGTGTTGGAGAAGAGTCTGAGCCAGGGTAGATGAAATTTCAGTTCTGAGTGTGGAGATTGTTTATTAGACTAACGGGACCTCTATTCACCTGAGTGGAAGCAGGAGATAGGACCTTTTCTAGCCATTCTCTCCATTACCAAATGTCTGTTTTGTGAGGCACATTTTAGAAGCCATACTGATCTCCATGACTACCTGCCCTTTCAAGCATGTGCCATTCCCTAAGATCAAAGTCTCAGAGGCTTCATTTTATCAACACAGAACAATGTACAATGGCAACCCAAGCACTTACTAAAACATGTGTGGTAAAGAGGACCACACCGATTTATTCCACTTCAACAACTGCTTATAGTTAGCAAGCTTGCAGAGGGTTCTAGACACTCTGCCTGAAAACTGCTGGTCCACACCCAGCCTGATGGCACTAGACAACCCCTTTCATGTCCTCACTCCCATCACTGCTTTGATTATTTGGGTCCCCGGCCCTACTCTGGTGTTAGACAGAACCCTTGCGCTCAGCTTCCTGGTTGAGCCTTCAGGTTTTGAAAGGATGATCCTGCAAACATCGTATGCACTGATGTTTCTCTCAAAAGTATGAGAAGAGAGGAGTTGTAACACTCAAAATAATTGGGTGCCTTGTGAATTAAATTGGGCCCAATTCCAAACCATGTCAGGTGTCTAAAAGATAGATTCACCTGGAGAAAAGAACATAAATCTAGAAAAATTTTGCAAATTGTGACCCCAAATGAAGTCTACAGTTTTTGTATGCCTCTTGTGGACTCCATAGTCTACCATGGATTCCTGCTCCATGTGGAGGAAGGAGCCTAGCAGAGGCCTGCAGACTTCCAGTGTGGCCAAGTAAGTTACACCTGCAGAGGCAGCAGCTGTGCTGGTGTCCAGGAAACAATTCAATTTGGTAAGGGCCCTAGAGTGCTCATCTCACATCTATCTTCACCCACTTGTCTTGAGGAAGGGTCATGTGATCACAGGGAACTCAGGACTAGAGGTCTGATTATGGGCTGTGAGGTGTACAATCAGGGCATCAGGCCTCAGCCCACTGAACACTGAAGCCACTACTGACCAGAGAAGAAGGAGCTGTGAGCTTGATCTCAGCTGCAAAACTCTCTGCAAGTAACCAGTGAGGCAATCTGCCAAGCAACTATGTGCCGTCCCTGTTCTTGGTCATTTATAGTAACTAAATAATGTTTGTGCTCATGGGCGTGAATCTGTGCATGTTGATCTCCTAATATGTGGTCAGTTTGGGGCTGAACAGCAGATAGATTTTCAGTTCAACTGTTCTTAATAATATTCCTAAATCCCACCCTTCCTGGCCACCCCTCCACCCCCAGACTCTACTCTAGCTCATTACCCTCACCTCCCTCTCCCCAGTCTCTTGCAAACTGCTATCTGAGATATTAATCCTTAATGATACCACTGACACTTAAAATTCCAACCAAAAGTTATAAAGCTTTAAACAAACAAGACATTCAGGCATGAGGCACCGTTTAATGTGTTCCAGTTTTAGTGTGTATGTATCTGTGTCCAATACATGTTAATCTCAGGATTCAGACATTTTTCTGTCTACATTGCCAGGATCTCTGCTCTGGGTATAAGAGGCAATTGATTTCTCTTTTCTCAGAACAGAGAGAATGTAACAATATCCTCATAAGTCATGCTTCCTGATTTCCTAATGGTGATATAGGAGCACCAAGTCTGACCGTGGACCCTGATATATGTATACTGGGGCATCAGGCCCCAGCCAACTGGGTACTGGGGAGCCAGCCGACTAGAGCCAGCCAAACAGGGCACCAGACCCAGAGTGATTCTCTCACATCACTGGGGAGCAGACCAGCCTTGAGGAGTCCCTGAGTGGGAGCTTTTTATTAACCACAACAAAGATCCCCATTTCTTTTTTCTTTTTTTAATGTTTTATTTACTTTTGAGAGAGAGATAGAGACAACATGAGCAGGAGAGGGTCAGAGAGAGAGGGAGACACAGAATCTGAAGACAGGCTCCAGGCTCTGAGCTGTCAGCACAGAGTCCGACGCGGGGCTCGAACCCATGAACCGTGAGATTATGACCTGAGCTGAAGTCGGACGCTTAACCGACTGAGCCACCCAGGCGCCCCCAAAGATCCCCATTTCTGCCAGGGTACCTGGGTCTTGGAGGTATTTTTTACCTTACTACTGAGAGCTGTAATTGGCTATTTGTGTGTGTTCATCTGCAGCCACAGCTAGTTGTCAAGCTCATGTGTGAGCTTGCATCTTTTTCCTGCAGTTGTTTTTACCTGGAAATTCAGTCTATCTTGTCCCCTTGCTTCCTCCCTGAATGATTCTCAGTCTTTCTACCATCATACCACTGATTGTCTCTCTATGTCAGATAGAGAATATTTCTCTGATGTCCTCAAAATATGGCAATGGCAGGAGGGAGACTCATGACTGACTACACACAAATGAATATATATAGCAACACTCTGAAAATAATTGAAATGTTTCTCTTTTTAAAAATCTTTTACTTTCTAAAAATCTTCTACTTTCTTGTGTAATACAATGATCACCTACACACTGAACAATCATCCCAAGAAATAGAACATTCTTAACAATTTATCTTTCTTTCTTTGCTCCTATTCACTCCAGTTCTGTCCATAGGCCTCAGGTAACAATTTCATAAAGTACACATTTATGATTCCTTTCTTTTATTGTATTATCACTTACATATACATACCTAAAGAATATATGACTTTCTTTTTCTTTTTTGAGAGAGAGAGAGAGAGCATGAGAAAAGGGCATAGGGAGAAAGAGAGAGGATCCTAAGCCAGCTCCATTGCCCAGCATAGAGCCCAATGAGGGACCCAGTGAGGGTCCCAAAGAGGGGCTTGATCTCACAACCATGAGATCATGACCTGAGCTGAAATCTAGAATCAGACGCTTAACTAGCTGAGCCAACCAGGCATGCCTATTTCTTTCTTTCNGCCTATTTCTTAAGCTGTATTTAAGGGGTATTTTACTGGTTCTTGGTATTTATTTTCAACACTATGCTAAAAGATTAATTCCTTTCTGTATAAGTATGGTTCATTCCTTTCAGTTCTGTGTAGCTCAATCTGTTCTCTGTCAATGGCTATCCTCTCTTTTTTCACAGTTAAGACTGCTGCTAGGAGCACATGTCCACATGTCTCCTGCACAATTTTTCAGAGTGACTCTTCTGTATCCTTGGGAGTAGAAACCTGAGTTCTGAGGCACATGGGGTACAATTTATAAGATTCAGTGATATTGTTTCTTCAAAGTGATTGTACTGAATTACATTCCCAGTAGCCGGTTTCAGAGATTATATCAATCTTGCCAATACCTGATTTTATCTAACTTTTAAAATTTTCCAATTGAATTAATTTACATTTCATTTCATAGTGCACAGATGTGCATTTGCCTCATTAGTAGTTAATCTGTGGTACTTTATCTGTTTTGTTTTGGGTTTTTTTTTTTGCACAAACATGTTTCTTTTTCTGAAAAAGTTCTGTTCATGTCTTTTGCCCACTTCCATACTGGATTGTTTCATTTTTCTTAGTGACTTCTGGAATTTTTAAAATATTTTTCTTCCCATTGATCCTTAGTTGACTACATTTGTGCAAGTATCTTCTCGAGATCTGTGGAAATTTTTAAACTTTATTTTCACATATATTTTCATGAAGAGAAGCTTTTCTTTTTAATACAGTCAAAGGTGTCAATTTGGTCAGTCTCTTTTATGCAGCTGTCATCTGGGTACCTTTATACAGGTATCATCTTGTTTAAGAAATATTTTTCTAGGAAGAGCTATATTTTGTTCTAGTGTTCATTTGAAATTTTGGTCTTTAATCCATCTGGAGTTGATTATTCTAAGTGATGGACAGTAACCCCTGTCCATATGGAGAAATGGTTTGTCAGCTTCACTTACTAAGTAGTTCTTCATACCCCCACTGACATCTCCTACACTTTTCCCATGCAACAGAATTCCACACATGCCTGAATCCTATACAGGGCTTGTGTTCCTTTCTGTGGGTCAGATAGTCTATCCCTGTGCCAGCATCCAACTACTACTTATATACTGGAGCATGAAATAAGTCTTACCTGATACAGCAAGTCATCCCATGTTCTTCTTCTAAAGAAACTTTGGTATTTTGCTCTTGATTGTTCATATGAATTGTAGAATCCAGGCTCCTTTCTCCCTCTCTGCATTCTTCTCCTGGCTGTCTTGCCAAATTTCCCCAGAGCCCCTCCTATTAGTTTTTGTTGTTCGTGAGATGTGACCTTATGACATGCAAGGTCATGCATGCACAAGGTGACAATGTGGCAGCCAGCAACAGGGCTTCTAAAAATGAAAGAAACAGATACACAGAGAAATGTTATAGTCCCTCTCCTTTCTGATGGGAAATGCATTTCTCATTCACTGGAAGTTTTGGAAACTCACTTGCAGACTTCCTCCCTGTCCTCAATGCTCCCATGGGAGTCTTGACCTCACAGAGGTCATTGAGACCTGACTGTCATGGCTCCTAGTGTCTCTCTGCTATTCTCCTACTCCCTGAGTCCCCTGAAGTCACAACACTCTTCTGTTTCTTTTCCTGGAACTGCTTGTTCTGTGGAGAAATGATGGTTTCACTTTCATGTCCTGTAAATGTGGGCCTTCAACTATCAGCCAAATTTTCTTGAGGGGGTGGCTCAAGTCAGAGGCTGGCATCCTTCCTGTTGTTTTTGCCCAGGCAGGACAGGAGCTCTCCAGCCCCTTGCTTACTGCAGTGACCTTAGGAGCCCTCAGTGGCTGCATTTCTCAGGGAGGACAGGTCTGTGGAGTGTTCCTGTGCCAGGGGCTTCAGAGAGCACTTCACTATACACAGAATTTTCTGCTGTGTCAGAGGAAATATTCATGGTCTCTGACATCTGAAACCATTTTTCTCTACACAGCTGCTGAATGAGCAAACTGCATCTGCAATGAAGGAATATTGGCTTTGTGCCTGGAGGGTTGAGGGGTAGGGCTGGATAGTAGAGAGCAAAGATTTCATCCAGCTGCTCATGCCACTCTTTGGAGAATAGAGAGCCTTTGTTTGAACCTGCCTCCTTTTCTTCTTCTTCTTCTTCTTCTTCTTCTTCTTCTTCTTCTTCTTCTTCTTCTAATTAGATCATTGTAAAAAAATTTGGGGTAAGGATAATATTTACTGCACATCTCCTGTGGGAAACTATGCTGTGTTTTAATGCAACTTTCCTTTCAATACCTTACAACCATTACAAAACTCTATGAGTTTTGTAACTGATAGCAATGGAAAATATATCTCTTGTTGTGTATATATTTCTTCTATTCAGGCTATAACAAAATACCACAAACTGGGTGGCTTATGAGCACACATTTATTACTCATATTTCCTATTTCCAAATATTAGGAAGACCCAGGTCAAAACACTAGTAGATTCAGTGTTCGATGAGAGCCCACTTCAAAGGTGAACATTCTTCCTGTCACTCCACATGATAGAAGGAGTGAGCTAGCTCTCTAGGGTCTCTTAAGTGGCACCAATCCATTCTGCAATATGGCACTGTCCAAAAATCTATTAGTATCACCACTTTGAGCTTGCACTTCATCTATGAATTTTGTGGAGGACACATTCAGTCTATACCAGTTAAATAGATAAAATCTGTCTGTGGAGATGCAAATGGCTTCCCACCATCTCCTTAGAATATGGCACTCTTACTCCATTTTAAAATGCATTTCCATATCTTTGAGCTATAAATATCTCTTCTTTGAGATTCTCCATTAAACTAGTAATATCATCTGCTTCCTTCCTTGATTAGCAATGAGTTAAATAAAATGCTTAACACATATTCTTATTATATGTGTTTGAGGGTCATGATTTTCCCTCTTTTGACAACTGTCCTTGTGAGACATGTAGTGTAGGGGTGAGCATTGAGCATGCTCCTACTGGTATGATCACTGGTAGTCCCTGAGACAGCCTTATGGGTACCAGAATTTTTAAAATCACAGTTCCCTCACTCATAGTGAATTATAAAAGGCCCAATCAATAATGTGCTAATGATTTCCACGAATTGCCATGATTTTACCCTATGTTTAAAACTGCAAAACTAAAGTAGGAAAATCAGAACTCTTATTTAATTCCTCTGCCACTTCTTGTCACATGAACTAACTCCTACTCAAATTCTTCCACGAGACAAAGTAGATGGACATTAAGCTGCCATGGAGAAATTATTACCATAAAGACTATGTGCTTGGCTATCTTTATAGAACATATATCCTGGCAGGCTTTTCTCTGGCTCCTGCCTCCCCCACAAGACAAGTCCTGCCCCTATTTGCTGCAGTGTAAGGAAAGTGAAGTATTTCTGCAATTCTTCTGTGCTTACCAATGTTCTTCCTGACTGATTCTTCCTACAGAATGGGAAAGCTTTGGGCTTTGTATTGAGGTGTCAAGCAAATGTAGACTGTCTGCATCAGTTTCTCATTGCTGAATATCCTATTAATACATTACTAGCTTAAAGACAACAACCCAGATTTATTCATGTATATATCTAGAAGAGAGTTGTGCATAATGAATCTTAAAGGAGCTAAAATCAAAGGTGTCATTAGGACTGAATCCTTCCAGAGGATCCAGACAGATCATTTCTTTGTCTTCTCCAGATTTCAGAAGCTGTCTGAATTCTTTAGCTGAGTCCTACCTATATCTTTCTGGACCTTCATTTCAATTTCTGATTCCATCATCTCACTTCCTTTTCTGCATTCATCCTTGCCCCTCTCTATAAGTTTTCCTTTAACTATATCACCACATTAATCAGTAGTGCAAGGGGTTCCTCTCTTCAGAAAGCCATGCTAGAATTCAAGCAGCTGTTCAAGAGGACAAGGTAAAAGATGCAGCTGACATAATTCAGAAATCCCTTTTAAAAGCAGAGAATGCTTACCTAGATGTGGCTATAATTGGAGAATCTGGAACTTGGAAGTCCAGTTTTATCTAGTCAATGAAAATACTTACTCATGAAAAGGAAGGATCTGCTAGTGTTGAAGTTGTGGAGACTATCATGAAAAAAACACACAATCAATACCCAAAACATCCCAAAGTGACCTTCTGGCACTTGCCTTGAGGTGAAACATCCAATCCCTCCACATAAAATCTAGAAATAGTGATATTTGCTAACCATTACTTCTTCATCATCATTTCTTCCTCATGGCTTAACTTCAAGGATTCTTAGCTGGCCTCAAAAAATCAAGGATACAGGCAAGAGTTTCTACTTTGTTAGAACCAAGGTGGACAATAATTTATATATGAAGACGAAATCAAACCGAGGTCCTTCAAAAGGGACAGTGCTTCAGCAGATATGAGACAACTGCCTGGCTAATTTCAGCAGCATCAGAGTGTCAGAGCCATGCATCTTCTTGATTTCCCAAGACTGGAGGAGATACTGCTGAAGGAGCTTTCTGTTCATAAACACTACATCTTTGTCCTCTTGTTGCCCAGTTTGTCTATGTTTCCACTGAGATAAAGAGAGCTTTATTAAAAGAAAAGATCTCCCTGGATTCCCTGAAATCATCTGCTTTCAATTTCATCCCGTTCATGTCCTGCTTCAGCAACTTTGACTTGCTCCAGCAGGAGAAGTGTGCTTGAACCTATATCAAAGCCGTTTTGGTCTGGATGAGAAGTCAGCCAAAGAGATTGCCAACAACCTGGGTATGTTTGTGGAAGAGATCAAGAGTGTCATTAAATCACTGAATTTATGGTTACTTGTGAAGGGTGACAGAATAGCAGTCAAGGTCATGAAATGTACTGAATGCTATTGATCAATAAATGGATGTCTCCCATGTACCCACTTCTAGTTTCTGAAAATCTACTTCTACATTATAGGTTCATCAGTACAATGTCTGATGTTGCCAAAATTCTCTTGCATAAGTCTTTAGAAAGCTTAAATCAAAGCAGCTGTCACAGAGATGTGTCAAAATGCCTAACTGCATTACAAATGGGTCTCAGGTCTTGTGTTCTGTCTGTGGAGTTTGGGTCATCTTCCACCCACCACCAAGGCCAAATCTTCACTAAAGTGGAGAGAATGTCACTCCACTGGAGAAAAATTATTACTCCACATTGATATTCCACTGCTATGTGGAAAGGATTTGACCATTGACTCCCTCTTCACTTCCTGCACTATTTTGCTTAAATTGTGACAGAAATGCACCCCATACTTTTCATTAATCTTCATGTATTATTAGGTAGTTATCATTAGCTTGATTTACTTGGATAATAATCACTTGGTAACAATCAAGATAACTATTGTCCATTAGATTTTCATGAAAGACTTTCCCCAGTCATCACAAAACTAATGAAAACCCACGATAATGGGAACATGTCTAGATGAATAATTTATTATGTACTCAGGCACTACAGCAGGGAAGAGGTAGTTGAAAGAGGATTTGGGAAATGTTATATGATGTCGTATTTCCAAATAATGCAGGAGAACAGGGTGAAAGGAACAAAGTCAAGGTTTACATTTCCAAGGCTTCATCAATACTAGATGGGCCAAAAGACAAGTAAACAGCATACAATGAGGGACGTGAGATAAGAGAGACTGAAGGTGTATTAGGAAGGAGACTGCAAAGCAAAGATGAATTTAACTAGACAAATTAGAAGAATACTGTTTTTTCTTTCCACTCAAATTTCTACATCAGTCTATAACAGGACCTGGCAAACATGAACAATACCTGCCTCAGATTCAAGGACTGTTATTCTTGCTGTCACTGTAATTGAGACTTTTTCTACTTTTTTCCCCCATCACTGGTATAAGGTAGATGCTGTAGGGTGTAAGAGGTATACATGGGGGAGGGAGCTATCCTTCAGATCCTCCACTACTCTGACAGGTCTCCCCAGAGAGTGATTGGCACAGACATAGAGGAAAGCACACAATCCTTTGATCACTCCTTGCTCCACCACTGATCAGAAAAAGTCTTCTGTAGGACACAAGGGAGTCAGTAAAGGAGAAAGAAAGTGATGGGTTGTGCTACCTCATCCATAAGAGATATGTGAAATATTCAAAGAGAAGGAACTCTTGACCCTCATGAATGGCCACATTGCATTTAAATTTTTTCTTCCTTAGATTTTGATATGCATGCCCAGGGCAGAATTTACACACACAGGATCCAGGCTGCTTGTCATCTTGCCACCAGATCTCATCTATCCTTATAAAAAGCACGGACACGAAGGAAATCCTTTTTCATCTTATCAACCAGATGTGGCCAGCACTAGGACTTACACAACCTTTGCCTCCTCTAGAAGTCATGACCTTTTCACGATCCATGGGACTTTTCCTTCCAGTTCCGTGGCCTTCTATTAAGGCAGCAAAAGGCAAATCTGGTAAGTCTGAGTATTGGCCCCTTTGGGAAGACATTTGTTATAAGACAAGAGTTAGCAAATACTTAAATCTGTGGGGTTTTGTCTAAAGTTCCCTCATTTCCACACGAGTGAGGCAAATGGATCTTTCCCTGTGGGAAGAAAGAAGTCAGAAGAAGGTGGAGATAGGGGAACAAGTTTTAGTGCTTTGATTTTATCAGCCTCGTCCAAGGTGAACAAGTGTTCATGTGTCTGGCTGGGATTTATGAAAGGCCCAAAAGATTCCTCTGGCAGTGCAAAGTGTGAAAGAGGGGGTTGTTAAGAAGGTACAGAGGTATTAGGGTCTGAAGGGAAGACCTGTGAGGTATCTGTACACCAAGACGTGTGAACTCAGCTGATCGATGATTGTGAGAAATTTTGGGTCTTTATTATGTTAGCTTTCAAGAATCAGTCAGTCTCCATCTGAGTGGGCTTTTGAAGCTCCTCCAGAAGGTACTGTAATAGGAGCAATCACTATGGGCATTTGGGGTGGGTGCTGTCATTCAGCAGCCCTCACTACCATCTCCCTTTGCTTTAACACTTTTGTTCCCCATAAGACCTCCCCTTGGACACAAAACTCCCTTTCATGATGTAACTTTCTGAATAGTGACTTGAACCACCAGAGAATTGGTGTTGGTGAGAAAGGAAACCCCTCACCGCTGTTCTCAGTGCTTTTGTCTGAAGGCATTCTTCCTTCAGTCTTCTCACCAGCTGGGTTAGTGGTAAAACAGACCCTTTCCTTATTTCTGTCCAGTTCAGAAGGCATGGGATGACTTATTGGTTCTCTGAAATAGGACATCATTGGAAAAGGTAATGTGAAAAGTTCAGCTCCCAGCTCAGCTGAGCTTCTGTCTCTTACTGCAGCATTCCTTAGTCAATATAACAAGGGAGAGTTGAAATCACTTTTTGGGAGTCATCATCAAGAAAGAAGGAGGTAAACTTTAGTAATCTGTTTTGGGAAACCTTTTGTCTTGTATAATTATAGTGACAGAGACCTATTATTGAAAGATAATTGAGGGCCAAGGTAATGCTATCATGATGACTCTCATTACACGCTGAAATGTGGAAATTTTACACCCACTTTTTCCTTTTTTAAATTTATATTTTAGGTAGTTAATAAATAGTGTAATATTGGCTACAGAAGCAGAATTCAGTGACTCATCCTTTACATACAAGGCCCAGTGCTCATCACAAGTGACATTCTCACTACCTAGTTAGGCCATCTCCTACCACCTTCCAACATCAACCCTCAGTTTGTTCGCTATTGTTAAAACTCTTATGGTCTGTTTCCCTTTCTTCTCTCTCTCCCTTCATATATGTTCATCTGTTTTGTTTCATAAATTCCTTATAAGTGAAATCATATGAAATTTGTCTTTTTCTGATTGACTGCTTCCCTTAACATAATATACTCCAGCTCCATCCATGTTGTTGTACATGACAAGATTCCATTTTTTTGATGCCTGAGTAATATTCCATTGTATTATATATACCACCTCTTCTTTCTCCATTCATCATTTGATAGACATTTGGGCTCTTTCCATAATTTGGCTGTTGTTTCTAGTGTTGTCATAAACATTGGGGTGCATGGACCACTTCATATCTGTATTTTTTGATCTATTGTGTAAATACCTAATAGTGCAATTGCTGGATCATAGAGTGGGTCTATTTTTAGTTTTATGAGGAATCTTCATACTGTTTTCCACAGTGGCTGTACCGGTTTGCATTCTCACCAGTAGTGAAAGAAAATTCCCCTTTCTCAATATCCTTGTCAACACTTGTTTCTTGTGTTCTGACGGGTGTGAGGTAGTATCTCACCATGGCTTTGATTTGTATTTCCCGAATGATGAGTGATATTGAGCATCTTTTTATGTGAGTGGTAGCCATCTGGATGTCTTCTTTGCAAAAGTGTCTGTTCATATCCTCTCCCATTTCTTCACTGGATTCTTTGTTTTTGGGTGTTGAGTTTGAAAAGTTCTTTATAGATTTTGGATACTAACCCTTTATCAGATATGTGATTTGGAAATATCTTCTCCCATTCAGTCAGTTGCTCTTTAGTGCAGCTGATTGCTTCCTTTGGTGTGCAGAAGCTTTTAACTTGATGAGGTCCCAGTAGTTCATGTTCCCTTTTTTGTTTCCCTTGCTTCCGGAGACATGTCTAGTAAGAAGTTGCTGTGGCCAAGGTTAAAGAAGTTGCTGCCTGTGTTCTCCTGTAGAATTTTTATGGTTTCAGGTATCACATTTAGGTGTTTCATCCATGTTGAATTTACTTTTGTGTATGGTGTAAGAAAGTAGTCCACTTTCAATCTGCTGCATGTCACTGTCCAGTTTTTCTAGCACTGTATTTGGTTAAGAGACTGTATTTTTTTTCATTGGATACTCTTTCCTTATTTTTCAAAGACCATTTAGTTGTGGATCCATTTCTGGGTTCTTTATTCTGTTCTATTGCTTGCTCTGTGTGTCTATTTTTGTGCCAGTACCATGTTGTCTTGCTGATTACAGCTTAAAGAACATATCAAACTCAACACCCCAAAAACAATCCAGTGAAGAAATGGGAAAAAGACATGAATAGACACTTTTCTTAAGAAGACATCTAGGTGGCAAACAGACACATAAAAACATGTTCAACATTTCTCATCACCAGAGAAATACAGATCAAAACTACAATGAGATACTGCCTCATACTTGAATGTGAGAATGGCTAAAATTAAAAACTCTGGAAACAACAGATGTTGATGAGGATGTGGAAAAAGGGGAACACTTTTGCACAGTTGGTGAGAATGCAAACTGGTGCAGCCACTGTGGAAAACAGTATAGGTGTTTCTCAAAAAATTAAAACTACCCTATGCCCAGCCATTGCACTACTAGGTATTTATCCAAAGGATACAGGAGTACTGATTAGAAGGGAGACATGCATCCACAAATTTATAGCAGCATTTGCAACAATAGCCAAATTATGGAAAGAGCCCAAATGTCTACTGACTGATGAATGGATAAAGAAGATGTGGTGTGCGTGTGCGTGTGTGTGTGTGTGTGTGTGTGTGTGTGTGTAAGGAAATACTACTTGGCCATCAGAAAGAATGAAATTTTGCCATTTGCAACGATGTGAATTGAACTAGAGCATATTATGCTAAGTGAAATAATCCAGTCAGAGAAAGACAAATGTCATAATTTCACTCATATGTGGAATTTAGGAAACAAAACAGATGGATGTAGAGGAAAGGGAGGAAAAATTAAATAAAAAGAGAGAGGGAGGCAAATCATAGGAGGCTCATAAATACAGAGAACAAACAGGGTTTCTTCAGGCGAGGTGGGTGAGGGAAGGGGCTAAATGGGTGATTGGCATTAAGGAGGGCATTTGCTGCGATGAGCACTGGGTGTTGTGGGTAAGTGATGAATCACTGGGCTCTATTTCTGAAACCACACTGTGTTAACTAACTTGAATTTAAATAAATAGATTATCTACTCAAAAAGAAAAGATCATGAACAATACAAATTTGTGTTTAATCAAACTGAATGATTATTCTAACAAACTTTATTTCAACAGTTATTATATTTTATAGTATTATTGGCTTAATTGTAAAATTTCAGCCTCTTTATGTAACTTAAAGCACTGATATTAAGTTGAGTTAATTATTGCATGAAAAAAGGGGGAAAAACAGAAATGTATTCTTATATTCGTTCCTGAAAACAACAAGAATTTGTCAATCAAAACAAAAACAAAAACAAAGCCTGTGCAGAGTTATGTATATTGAATTCATATCCTGTGACTTTGCTGAATTCATGTCTTAGTTCTAGCAACTTTTTGGTGGTGCCTCCTGGGTTTTCATGACATAGAATATCATGTCATCTGCCAATATGAAAGTTTGACTTCTTCTTTGCCAATTTGTGTGCCTTTTATTTCATTTTGTTGTCTGATTATTGAGACTAAGACTTCCAGTACTATATTAAATAGTACTGGTGAGAGTGTGCATCCTTGTCTTCTTCCTGACTAAAGGGGAAAGGGTCTCAGTTTTTCCCCAATGAAGATAATATTAGTGTGGGTCTTTCATATATGGGCTTTATGATATTAACACATATCCCATCTATCTGTATTTGTTGAGGATTTTTATCAAGAATGCATGCTGAATAAGAACCATATGATCCTGGCAATAGATGTAGACATGGCAATAGATGCAGAAAAAATATTTGACAAAATATCACCCACTGTTTTCAAATACAGCGCAGATTGTTGAGTCATTTACTTAAAGTCACAGACCTGGGTAATGGGAGAGATGATGTTAGATTCCAGACTTTATTTTTGACTTTTTGTTTGAGCATCCAAACTAAAGCCACATTTAAACCCCTATTCACATTTGAAGGTACCTATTTGGATCAAAATGTACTGAATACCTTAACTTCAGCTTAGATGCTGCACAGCCTAGGTGCTTCCCTGAGAACAGTAAGAATTTGTCAAAAACAAAAATAAAACCCACAATAAACCTCAAGAGTATACTAATCTGAGAAAAGTTAGAATATCTACACAATCAAGAATAGAAAGCTTATGAAGGGCCAATATGTTGAGATTGTTATGGTCAAGGGCTTTGGCTCACAATCCAGTCCTCTTCATTCATTCACTTTTTCACTTTCCCATTTAGCACTAATTGAAAAGTCACAACATATAGATTCTGGGCTCCTTCAGGAGCCTTGAGCCACTATCTGAGTCTTTTCCAAATGAGTAGTAAGCGGGGCGCCTGGGTGGCTCAGTTGGTTAAGCATCGACTTTGGCTCAGGTCATGATCTCACAGTTCGTGGGTTCGAGCCCTGCATCAGGCTTTGTACTAACAGCTAGCTCAGACCCTGGAGCTTGTCTTCGGATTCTGTATCTCTCTGACCCTCCCCTGCTCATGCTGTATCTCTCTGACTCTCAAAAATAAAATTTAAAAACCCATAAAAGACAAATGAGCAGTAAGGATATTGCAGAGATTAAGTGGAACAAAGGCCCTGCCCACACTGAGCTTTACTTGAGAGGGGTGAAATATAAGGAATAGTGGAGAAATGAAAAGATGACATAGAGTCAAGTTGTGCTGGTATGAAGAAGAGTAAAGCAGTGTATGTGGAAAGGAAGGGTATTTCAAATTGATGGTCAGGGAAGACAGTTGAGCAGAGACAAAAAATGTACATATATGGAGGATTAGTGTTCCAGGTGGAGTGAACAGCAAATGCTAAGGCCATGAGAATTCAAGGAGCTTGCCATGTCCATTGACTGGCTGGGGGTGGTGGTCCTAGAGTGCAGAATGCAGTAGTGTGCACAATGGGAGAGTGATAAAAAAAAGCTTAGAAGTAACCTGGGATCAAATGATGTAGGACACTGGAAGGCATGGTATTTGCCTCAAAATTTATTCTAATTGTGATGGAAACCACTGAAGGGAGAACATGCCCTAATTTAGGCTTTGGAAGGGGTTTGGCGGTAGATAATAATAGGGGCCAGTTGGGCAGGTCCAATGAACCTAATGGTGCTTATGTAGTTGTTCAAGTGAGAGATGGTGGTAGATTGGGCAAGAGCAAGAGAGACAGAGGATGTGAGAAGAGATTGGATTCATGATGCATTTTGAAACAGACCTGCCAGACTTCTTGACTAGCTGGGGGAAGATATAAGAGGTGGGATATAAAAATCCTGCTGGGTTTTTCCTGAGCAATTGAGCAAAGAGAAATGTTATTCAAGGAGATGAGGAAGACTATAGGGGAGTACCCCTGGGGGTAAGGGTGAAGAGAGGAGTTAAGAATCAAGAACTCAGAAACAACTTGAGGTATGTGAACTTAGAGCAGAGATGCTGTGTGGACAGGTGGATATTTGTCTGAGGGTGAACAGAGAACATAGTTATGCTAATTTCTAGCTATGGGACTTTTGGCAAATCACTCCGAAGAATTTCCCTTTATCTTCAGAATAGGGAGTGACTCACTCACTCAAGAACTTTGTGATAGAAAGTCTTAAATAAAGGCAATTTAACATTTACATAAAAGAAATATGGTACAGTGAAAGTGCACCATGAAGAGACTGGAATTATTAGGAGACACACCACAGGTAAATTAACTTGAGAGAGATAAATTGTCATTATAAAATTTCTTTCCCTGGTATGTATAGGGAATGGAATGCAGGCACACCTGTGAGGCAAGATTTACCATCATTTCCCTTACTTTCCCCTTTTACTGGATACCTTTTTCCTGTCTATGGGCCAATTCGTACATTCTTTTTCTTCAGGCACACATTGGTGTCCACTTGTTCCAGCAAAAATTTTTAAACAAATTCCTTTCTCCATTCGACTTGCTGCAGCAAGTTGTCAAAAATGGTTTGATCACATTCAAGTCAATTTCTGTCCTCTCTATTCTGTTACATTGATGTGTATATCTATATTTTATTCAATAACACAATGTTCCAATTACAGAGATTTTTTATACATGTTAGAATAGAGTAAGAATAAGGTGTGAGCCTTCAAACTTTTTCTTTTTTTAAATTCCTTTGTCTATTCTGTTTTCCTTTCCTTTCCTATACAATTGTAGAATTAGCTTCTTTATATCTCTGAACAAAATTTAATGGGACTCTGATTGGGACTGTTTATAATATATAGATCACATTGGAGAAAATTGATCTCATCACATTATTGATGAACATCTATAGGATTTCCTTGTATTTGAATCTTCTTTTATATTTTCATCAGTGGTTTGTAATTTTCAGTATATAGCTCCTACTAATTTTTTGTTGTTTATGCCTAAGTATTTTATTTACTTAATGCTATTCAATTATTAAAAGATCATCTTTACTCCATTGTATACTTTCCTCTCCTTTGTCATAAATAAATTGCCTATATATACTTGGGTTTATTTCTGGGTACTTTATTATATTCCATAGGTCTATGTGTCTCCCATTATGCCAATACCATACTGTGTTGATTACTACAGCTTTGTAATATAGTTTGAAATCAGGAATTGTGATGTCTCCAGTTCATTCTTTGTCCAGATTGCTTTCACTACTCAAGTTCTTATGTGGTCTCTTACAAATCTTAGGATCATTTGTTCTGATTCTGCAGAAAATGCTAGTATTGAATTGAACCTGTAGATTGCTTTGGGTAGTATGGACACTTTAACAATATCATTCTTTAAATGCATGAGCACAGAATATGTTACATTTATTTGTGTTTTCTTCACTTTCTTACATCAATGTCTTAGAGTTTTCACTGGACATGTCTTTCACCTTCTTGGTTAAAATTTTTTCTAGCTGTTTTGTTCTTTTTTTTTTTTTTTAAAAAGAAACCCAATACCTTTTGCTACTGTAACAGATGTATGATATTTATATTGAAGTGTAATTAACATACGGTGTTATATTAGTTTCAAGTGTACAATATAATGAGTCAACAATTCTATTCATTTCTCAGTACTCTCCACCATAGGTATCCTCCTACTCTTCTTTACCTATTTTACCAATCACGGAACTCATCTGCCTTCTGGCAACCAATAGTTGTTTTCTATATTTAGGAATTTCTCTTTTCTAAAATATATTTATTTTTTTGGTTTGTTTTCTTTGTTTAATTCCACATATGAGTGAAATCATATGGTGTTTGTTTTCCTCTAACTGATTTATTTCACTTTACCCTTTAGGTACATCCATGTTGTTCAAATGGCAAGATATCCTTCTTTGTGTGGCTCAGTAATAATCCAGTGTATGTGTTTGTGTGTGTGTGTGTTTGTGTGTGTGTGTGTTTTAAGAATGGTATTTTTNCCCTCCCCTGCTCATGCTCTCTCTCTGTCTCTTCTAGAAATAAATAAAACATTTAAAAAAATGGTATTTTTTTGGACACAATTATAATTGGGATTGTGTTCTTAATTTGTCTTTCAATCAATTCATTTTTAGTGTACTTAAATGCAACAGATTTTTGTATACTCATTTTGTATATTGAAACTTTACTAAATTTGTGTATTGGTTCTAATAGTTTTTGGTGGTCCTTTTAGGGTTTACTTCTTCCTTTGTAATTTGGATGCCTGGTATAACTTCTTGCCTGATTGCTATGGCCAGAACTTCCAGTACTGTTTTGAATAGAATTGGTGTTAGTAGGCATCTTTGTCTTGCTCCTGGTATTATAGGATTTTGTATTTTCTCTGTTGAGTATAAAGCTAGTTGTGGGCTTGTCCTATATGGCTTTTATTATATTGAGTTCCCTTCCTTCTAAGCATAATTTGCAAAACACTATTATCATTAAAAGGCTGTTAATATCGTCAAATGCTTTTTTTGCTTCAATTGAGATTTTTTTAGTTTTTATTACCATTATTATTTAATTCAAAAATTTAATCCAAAACAATTAGGCTAGAGAAATATATCAAAAGGCATAAAAATTGGAAAGGAGGAGATCAAGTTATCATTATTCATGGATAATATGATATCTTTTGGTAGAAAACCGAACAGAATGAATAAAAAATCTGTTACAAATGATACAGAATTTTAGTTTATTTCTGGTTATAAAATCAACATACAAAAAATAATTGCTTTTATTCAAATAAACAACAGCCAATTACAATCCTACTTGAACAGTTATGACAAAACATATGCTAATAAGGTGAAAATATTTATTATCTGATTTTCATAGAAAAAATTTCTTGACTCTTATTTTAGGTGATGGGGAAACATTAGAAAACAAAACACTTGAAACAAAATAAAACGAAACCAAAAAAAATCCTTGCCCTCATGGGAACATACATACCAGTGGATTCTAGAGGATGGCAACTATCTATTAGACAAAGAAAAAAAAATGAAAAAACTACTTATCTATACAAAGTCTATGAAACCTAAAACAAAGTTTAAAAAAGGTATTCTAAGTATTCAGTACTACACAAAGAAAAGGTATTTGATCAATTTTCAAATTCCTGTCAGTCCTTAAGGAAATATCACCTTTTCATGATTAATTTCTGTGTGAAATCATTAATTACTTCCTATCAAAGGCCTCATTCCATTAATACTATTTATCTTATGCTAATCTCTTATGTTAATGTTAGTAATATTTCCTTAATTTCAAGTTTGTCATCCATTAACTTTAAAAATGTACTTCTACCTTGTATTCCTGAGTTCCTTTCTCAATGAAACAAATTAGGACACTGATTAAATAAGTCATTGGAAGATAGTCAATAATAAAGAAATCAAGCCATTTAAAATATCCATGATGTTTATAGTAATAAAATTTAAGTAAAACTTAAATATTTCTCCCTCTGATCTCAATAAATTAGATTTAAACTATGAGCAAGTTTTTTCAATCTTGACACTATTGACATACTGGTCCAGATGTTTTCCTTTGCTGTGGGACCTTAACCATATGATTTTTATCCTTTATTCTGTTTATGTGATATATTCTACACATTCATTTGCTCATGTGAAGTTATACTTGCACCCTGGGGATAAATCTCACTTGATCCTGATGTATTATCCTGTTGATATACTGTTATATTTTCTTTTCTAGCAATTTGTTGAAAAAAATTGCATCTAAACTAATTAAGGGTACTGGCCTGTAATTTTGTTTTTTTAATTCTTCTAGTGTTACTGTCTGGCTTTAGTTCAAAGAATAAGTTTGAATGTGCTTCCTGCTATAAATTTTTTAGAAGAGTTTGAGAAAAGTTGGTATTCGTTATTTAAATGTTTGCTAGAACTATTCTTTATTTATGTAAAAACACTTTTTTAATGTTTATTCATTTTTGAGAGAGAGAGACACAGACAGACAGACAGACAGAGTGTGAGTAGGGCAGGGACAGAGAGAGAGGGAGACACAGAACTCGAAACGGGCTCCAGGCTTAGCACAGAGCCCGACGTGGGGCCTGAACTCTCAAACTATGAGATCATGACCTGAGCCAAAGCCAGATGCTTAACTGACTGAGCCCCCCTTCAACTATATTGAACTTCTATATTATTCAGTAAAGAACTATTCTTTATTTAGAGTCTTGAGTACTGATTCAATCTCCTTCATCATTATCTACATGTACATATCATTTTATTTGTCCCTGGGTTAGTCTTAATAGTTGTATGTTTCCAGGAATTTTGCTATTTCTTCTAGAAATTCCAATCTTCGGGCATATAAAATCCTTGGTATTTTCGTTTATCACTTGTTTCCAATTTATTTATTTACATATGCCTTATCTTTTTCCCTCAGTCTCACTTAAGATTTGTCAATTTTGTATATCTTTTTTTCAAAAATAGCTCTTAGTTTTATCAATAATTTCTATTGTTTTTATTGACTTTAATTCATTTCTTTCTGTTCTGATGTTGATTGCCTTCCTTTTTCTTGTTTGATTTTGGATTAGTACTATTTTTTTCTTTTTCTATTTCTTTGAGGTGTCAAGAAAGGATTTTTGGATACTTATTTTTTCTTAATATAAGGATTTATCATTCTACACTTCTGTCCTTGAATGGGTTCTTCTGCAACACATACATTTTGGTATGTTGTGTGTTATGTTTATTGAAGACATTTTTCATTTCCCTTTTAAGTTCCTGTTGGCCCATTGGTTGTTTAGGAGCATGTTGTTTAATATCCACATATCTGTGAATTTTCTTTTCAAAAACCTTCCTCTTGGTTTCATTGGTTACTTTGAATGTAAACAGATTAATGCTTCAATCATAGACACAGGATAAGAGAATGGATAAAAAACAAGACATCTATACACTGCCTAGAAGAGACTCATTTTATACTAAATACAGATGGAGATTGAAAGTGAGAATTGGAGGGGCGCCCGGGTGGCTCAGTCGGTTAAGCAGCCCACTTTGGCTCAGGTCATGATCTCACAGTTCATGGGTTTGAGCCCCACTTCGGGCTCTGTGCTGACAGCTAGCTCAGAGCTTGGAACCTGCTTCAGATTCTGTATCTCCCTCTCTCTGACCCTCCCCTGCTCACACTGTCTCTCTCTCTCTCTCAAAAAAAAAAAAACATTAAAAAAAAAAAGAAAGTGAGAAATGGAGAGGCACCTGAGTGGCTCAGTCAGTTAAGCATCTAACTCTTGAATTTGGCTCAGGTCACGATCTCACGGTTTATGACCTCGAACCCTGCATTGGGCTTTGTGCTGACAGAGCAGAGCTTGCTTGGGATTCTCTCTCTCTCCCTTTCTCTTTGCCCTTTCCCCTCTAATGCTATCTCTCTCACACAAAATAAATAAATAAACATGTAAATAATTATTTAAAAAATGAAATTAACTCAGAAAGAGAAAGACACATATTATGTAATTTTACTTATATGTGGAATCTGAACAACCACACAAACAGCAACAAAACAGACTGAAATATAGAGCACAAACTTGCAGAGGGGAGGTGGATGGGAGGCAAGGTAAAATAAATAAAGGAAATAAAAAAGGTACAAACTTGCATATATAAAGTACATAAGTCACAGAGATGAATAGTACAACAGAGAGAATATAGTCAATAATATTGTAACAGTGTTGTATGGTGACAGATGGTGACTACAGTTAATGTGGTGAGCTTCAAATAATGTATAATTGTTGAATCAAAATGTTGTGCACCTGAAACTAATAAAACATTTTATGTTAATTATTCTTCAATCAAAAAAAAAATGGTGTGTGTGTGGGACAAATTTCATGTTGGAGGAGAGAGTTGCTACTTGTAGGGCATCACCAGAATTTACTTGTAGGGCATCTTCTTTTTTAAAACAACAACTGTATTGAGCTATAAGTCATATAGGTCTTATTTCTTGACCTGCCTGTCAGTAAAACAGACATTTGCTTGCAAAGACATACATAAAAATATTTTAAACAGGAGGAGCTTTGAGTGTACTCCTCTGGAACAATTACCAAGTAGCAAATGGAGAACCCAGGGTGCAGGACATTGTATAGGAAATGCTCCCATTTTTGGGAAAAGGAGAAAACATATTGTTCAAATTGGCTCATACATTCATAACATGGACCTGTGAGGATGGCATGGACCCTTCCTGTACAGACACTTGAAATAGCCAATCTGTATGGAGGGACATATTATTGTATACATTTTATCCTTCTTGAGTTATAAACTATATAGCAGATTTATTTTCAAACAATAAGTGAAACAAATAAAAATTAAAGCCAGAATAAGACTGTCAAGGAGACAGGGCTACACCCTATTCAGTTTCTACTCCAACTGGGTATATTACCTTTTAGTTCCTGTACTAACTATCCAGAGTTAGCAGACCCCCCAGGGCTCTGTCCTTAGGAAGACTAACGTCACTTCAGACACCAGCTGTACTTGGGCAGATTCCCTAAATCACCTGACTACAGATTTGAAGTTTCCTATAATCCTCTCAGACTTGATGTTTATTTAAAATAATTCACAGAAGTAAGGAAGCTTTATACTTACAAATATAGTTTTATTTAAAAGGATACACATAGGGTGAGTTCTGGGAGGGTGTACAAAGCTTTCATGCCTCTCCTGCTGGAGGCCGAGCCGGCTCCAGCAGGTCCAGGGGTCCCTGAAGGATGGACGGTGTTGGCGAGAGAGAGAGTGAGAGAGCCCCGAGATTCTGATCACCAAGCAGGCATCTCTGTCCTCTCGGTTTTGGTGTCTTTATTTATAGGTTAAATGATAACATGACATCAGAAAAAGGAATTTTTACAATGGATAACTCTTTGTGATAAGATGCTTTGTAAAGTGTACAGAAGCAGGTTTTACAGAAATATTCTTGCAGAACTATTCCAATTATAGTGAGGTTAAGTAAATCTTACAATTAAAGAATTAGCAGGGTATTCTTAGTAAAAGACAGGATACATATTTGTTCTAAGTTAATAACGCTAAGGTTAGGTCATAGGTTAAATGTATAGATGGGCTAAGAGTCATTCTGTCTGGCTCTCAAATGAATATTTTTGAGTTGGTTAATAAGTTGTTTCTGGAAACCTATTTGATGCTGAATGTGTGAACACCATGGAGGCCTTAAATGTGTCAGCCTTTTGTTTGTGGGTAATGTTTTAGCTACTCTTATCTATCCTCATCCTAGCCACCTGTGAGGGAGGGTGTTTGCAGAAAGTAGGCCTTGGGGAAGGGACTGCCATACATCACCAATTAGGAGAAGGTGTAAGTATTAACTTAAGTTCTGCCCTTATCTGTACCTTAACTCTAAATTAGGCTCTTTGTCTCGGGGCCAGGCTCAATTGTAATTCTTGTGTTCTTTTTTTTTTTAATGTTTTATTTATTTCTAGGAGAGAGAGAGAGAGACAGCATGAGCAGGGGAGGGTCAGAGAGAGAGGGAGTCACAGACTGAAACAGGCTCCAGGCTCTGAGCTGGCAGTCAGCACAGCCCGACGCGGGGCCCGAACTCACGAACCGCGAGATCATGACCTAAGCGAAAGTTGGACGCTTAACCGACTAAGCCACCCAGGCACCCCCGTAATTCTTGTGTTCTTAACCCCCTAAGTCTTGGATCTGCAAGGCCCGTAGGAGGAGCCCTTTGACAATCATCCATAGAGCTTTCATCTAAAATCTCTCTTGCAAAGGCAGGAATATGCTTTTCTTTATGAGGTATCTGTGTTCAGAATATTGGTCTGATATGGAATATTGTGAGGCCTGGTCAATACCAGCACAACATGAGCCAGTAGTAGCGGGAGATACCAGTTTTCATTTCTCATGGCAGGAGCTGTGCAATCACTGCCATTTCCTTGCTGTGACTGCCATCCAGAGAGGCCGGTGCGGCTCCCGGCACTCTCCCCAAGGAATTAGGGCACATCACCATCCCAGAACTATAATTAAGAAGGCCACTTGAGCATTGGTGTCCAGGGTTTTGATTGAGGTTTCATAATATGGACATGAATGATCAAATCATTGGCCACTTTTGTCACATTGATTGAACTCAATCTCCACCCCAGAGGTCCAGCTGGCCCAAAGTCCCCACTTTCTTTCACTTGGTTGGCCTTTCTGGTGACCAGACACTGAATTGAAGCTATCTAGGAACCTGCCAGGAGATATCATAATAATTAGCATAACAAAGTCAACTTCTATCACTCAGGGAATTCGCTGGTTTTTGAAACTCTGTGCCAAGAACCAGGGATAAAGACCAGATATAGTCTTTTTTAAAAATGTTTATTCATTTTGAGAGAAAGAGAGACACACACACAGAGCATGAGTGGAGAAGGGGCAGAGAGAGAGGGAGACAGAATCTGAAGCAGGCTCCAGGCTCTGAGCTGTCAGCATAGAGCCTGATGCGAGTCTCAAACTTACAAACCATGAGACCATGACCTGAGCTGATGTTGGATGCTTAACTGACTGAACCACCCAGGTGCCACTAGATGTAGTCTTTATTGGTCTTCAATACTCTAGAGTTTGGGCTGTCCATGGTTAAGAGGGGCCATGAGTATCATGTTCCCAGGACTCAGCTTGTATTCTGTGACTCTGAATTCAGATTCTGTCTGGCCTGGTGCCTGGGGTCTGGTTAGGGTGGCTTGCTGGGGTCACTGAGAAGCCTCCTGCCTGGGGTCATGTACTCTCCTTTCATTTGTCGGACCAAAAAATACACAAACCTGGTGGCCATGTTGTCTTTCAATTTCACTTCCTAGCAATGGCTGTGTTTCTCAGAAGAGGAGCCTTCAGAATTTGATTTCACTTTCTGTTCCTGGAAATGCAGGGCTCAATGTGATGCTGCTTCTTTACTATTGGCCAGGTTCATGAGAGGGTGGAACAGAGACCAGGGATTATTTCAGTCCTGACAGCAACTCACACACAGTTCAGACCTTTTGGGGGACAGTCAGCTCTTTAATTTCTGCAGTG
Organism: Crocuta crocuta; assembly: GCF_008692635.1. Classification (NCBI taxonomy): domain Eukaryota; kingdom Metazoa; phylum Chordata; class Mammalia; order Carnivora; family Hyaenidae; genus Crocuta; species Crocuta crocuta. The sequence continues at coordinate 9,857,337 of NW_027533170.1, forward strand.
ATTACACCAGCACACAGGTCCTCTTCCAGTGCAAGCCCAGTCTGTGCACAAGTGTTTCTGCTGTGGCCCGCAGGGAGCACTTCAACAGGACTCAACATTTCCTGCGCTGCCAGTGGACACATTCAGAGCTCAACACTGACACCAGGAGTTTCTTTTCTTTCAGAAGCTGGTAAGCAAGAAATCACTTTGCATTGAGAACAGACCTAAAAATAAAATTATAGACCTGTAGGACTAAGTGTGGGAGAGCCTGGATGCTCAGTTTTGGGTGCTGTGGACTTGAAAGTCTGAGGAGCAGGATGTCTGATGGATGACTATAAGCCATTGAGATAATTTAACTATTTGGACATATTCAGAGGGTGTTTGGAGAACAAACTTTATTCTTGTGAACTGCAGAAGGATTATATGAATGTCAGGCATGTCAGTATAGATAGGGGCTTTCCCCAAGAGCTTCTGCCATCAGACACCCCTCATCTCATGCTAAATACCTTTTACTGGGTGAGAATGCATACTATCTGTCCGAAAAAACTATTCATTTTTTTTTTCTGATGGTCCAGTCTCAGGGAGATTATTTACTTGATGGTCAGCATCTGTGAACATGCATTTAAACTTTTGAGAGGATTCAATGTATCAAGCATGTTATTTTTTTATAAGCAGCATAATTTTCAATGGTTAGAGTGCACTTTGAAGCCATGGTCCTCAAGACCCAAATAATCAAACCACGGGATACTCTTGAATGCTGAGAACAAATTGAGGACTGATCGGTGGGGGGAGGTGGGTGGTGAGAGGAGAGATGGGCATGGAGGAGGGCACTTGTGGGGATGAGCACTGGGTGTTATATGGAAACCAACTTGACAATAAACTATTTGTAAAAAAATAAAAATAAAAAAATAAACATCTCCTACAGTGAAAAAAAAAAAGACCCAAATAATCAAAATCAAAGAAGTCAAAGAAAGACCCCACTGTAGGAGTCATCTTTTGAAGCCAAGTGGCTTGCTCGGTGACCTTATGTAGTTGTGTCTCAACTTCCCCAGAAGTGTTAATCCATATGCCCCATGTATGGACCCCTGGGTGGCTCAGTCAGTTAAGCATCTGGCTCTTGAATTGCCTTGAGGTCATGATCTCATAGTTCATGGCATAAGCCCTCATCTGGCTCTACATTGGCAGCTCTCTCTCTCTCAAAATAAATACATAAACATTAAAAAAATGATGAACATCATAGTATAGACAGCTGTTGCTCAGCTAAAAGATAATCAGAGGCTGTTTATTGTCAATAAAATCTTTGGCCAGAGAGTCTAAGGATCTTTGTTGGGAACCTATTGTCTTAGCAATGAATTCTGCAATATCTTTAAGAGTTAAGGAAAGGTTTTGATCAAATTGTCATGTATGTGACTTAACTAGGGAAGTTTGGCACTGGCAAAGATAACAAATCCTGAGTCATGAATGTCTGCTGGTTGGTCTTTTCTAACTCAATAATCCAAGGGAGTTGAGCAATGAGATATCTCACTTTTCTCTTAGACTAAAATAAAAGTCTATTTTACATTCTGGAGGTTAACCCCTTGTGAGCAAAGGGATCAGACATACAATTGAAGGCATTATATTTCCAGGATTATGACAGAGTAAAGGAAAGGAAAAGGAGAATATTTTTCACATTTAAAGTATGAACACTTGACCTGTTGTCTTGGGTGAAAGCAGTGTACCGTGATGTTAGATGTCACTACCTTGCAGTGTACCTTGATGTTACTTATCTTCCTCATCAATTTGCTTTAGAGGTCTCTAGCATCTGTCCAGAACCAGGCGTCAAGGAAATCCTTCTTTAGTTGTAAGATGTGTACCCAAGACTCAGCACATTTTACTTTTGTAGCAATGCAGTGATTGGGAACATTTGGTGTGATCTCTTTCAATGGGGTTCAAAAGCTGTATTCTTCTGATGACATTTCCAGAATACCCAGTAACCATGATCTAGAATATAACCAACAGAATACTTTGAATTGGGATCTGGGAAGGCTTCTTTAACTTATTGATGTTAGTCTTGAGTGTAAAAATATTAGAGACTTTGCCATAGTTGATCATACTAGCATGAGAAAGCGATCAGCAGAAAGTTTCATTCCAGTAGATTGGTCTGTCAGTGCCTAATAGGGTGCTGCAAACAGTCAGCAAGTCCAAAGGCAATAAATTAGGCTAGAGACGTCCAGTAGGTTTGGCTATTTTAAGTTTTAAGTTTGAGGATCCCATTAGATCTCTCAACCTTGCCTGATGATTAAGGGTGATGGGTCCAGTGATCATTTCAAGAAGTTTGCAAGGTTTTTGTTGAGGTTGGTATGATTTGTCCAATGAAATTGCTGCCTCAATCACTGAAAATTGTGGAAGGTATATTCCAAGTAGAAAATACATTTTATAACAGTTTCTATGCCACTGTGAGGGTATTAGCCTTGCAGCAAGGGAAAGTTTGAACCAAACTGAAAAACATACATACAATAACAAGAACATATTAATGTTCCATACTAGGTGGCACTTAAATAAAACCAGCTACAGGTGTTAAAAATCCAGAAGGAATAGGTATGATATCTCTGAGGGCAAAATTTATTTTTCCCATGATTCTAGACCTGACAGTCAGACATTGCTGGCAGACTGTTTAGACAATTTTATAGAAGTCTCCCCATTAATGTCTAGTCATAGTTAGACTTATTTTAAATGCACTATGATGAGTGAAGTAATGAAAAAACAAAAACAATGGAGTCCCTGGTAAACTCCCAGGAAACCAAATTATAATTTTGCACCCCTGGTAAACTCCCAGGGACTCAGGAAAAATCAAGTAGCTATCCTATGCTTCCCAAAGCCCTGACTGTTCAATGTACAGCCATTTGTTTACCCATCTTCTCTGATTCATAAGGAGAGTGTTGCCATGTTACCTGACATTAGAATGGCAAAAATCTCACAATGAGGGGAATTTTTTGAGCAACAGAATGGATATTATCCACATATGCCACAACCTTTATAGATTCTTTTGTTGGATGCCTTTACATAAAAGTTGGATGGGGCATTTTCCTGATACTCTTCTTCAGTCCTTTTAGTGTGAACCTCTGTTTTGATGACAGCAATTTCAGAAGATAAGAGAGTAATTACAAGTGATAACATTAAACTAGGATACATCAAATTTCCAAGAATTTCACATAATTTATAGAACATTTATATACCTATACAAATACAACATAAAATACAAGATCCTTGTTTTCTATGAAGATCCCTTAAATGTTACAGAATCTTTCATAATGTATTACCAAAACTAGATCAAATGTTCAAAAAGCAAAAGCTTTGTTTTTTTTTAACAGATAGGAAACTAAATTATAATTTTGTATCAGCTTACTTTTGTATTAGAATGTATTCATTCCAATATTAGTTCTGATAATGCACAAAATTATTTTCCAAAGATTCATTATTCAGTGTTTCTACAACTTCTTTTGCCTTTTTTAAAAAAGTACATCTCTAGTCCACATATTTTTTTTTGTTTTTGCCAAAAGCACATTTCCTACTTTTCTTTCATTCAGAGATGTTTCCATTTTTCTTAAAAAAAAAAGCTTTAACCACATACGTTAATTACAGTTCTGAACCCTTAGAAACTTTCTAAGAAAAGCAACTAGTAAGTACTTGTTAACTATGTTTATATCAGTATTTTTTAGATTGCAAATTTATGAATACATTTCATAATTTCTGGAAATGTGTTTTTTTATAGTACAATCTTTCATTAAGGCACACCAAAAGATTTAAATGAACCTACATTTTTTCTTAAGTTTTCCTGTAATAAAGAAGTCAAAGTAAAGGAAACCAATGTTTAGCAATTAATGTTTCATTATTTTATCTTACTTGGAAATGATCTTGATATTTAATGAATTTAACAAATTATTACTTAATTTAATTTATCAAAACTTTAAGGTTGTAGTTAAACAAAAATATTTTTCAAACTCTTTAAAATTTTGCCTAAAATATTGATAAAATTTATGTAAACATCTATTCAATATTAGATCTGTTCTTAACAATTAGCCTTAGATTACTCACAAAATAAGTAATCAGACACCATGAGAAATCAGTCATTTATTCTCCCAAACTATTTTTATTTTGTTATTTTTAATTTTTAAAAAATTTAATTCCAGTATAGTTAACATAGAATATTGTATTAGTTTCAAGCATGCAATATAGTGATTCAACACTTTCATACAGCACCTGGTGCTCATCTCAAGAAGTTCACTCCTTAGTACCCATCCACTAACCCACCTCCTCTCTGGCAACTATCAGTTTATTCTCTATAGTATAGTATAGTCTGTTAGTTTATGTCTCTCTCCTTTTTTTTCTTTGCTCATTTGTTTTGTTTATTAAATTCCACATATGATTTAAATCACATGGTTTTTGTGTTTCTCTGACTGGCTTGGCATTATACTTTCTTGCCCCATTGATGCCTTTACAAAACGCAAGATTTCATTCTTTTTTATGGTCAAATAACATTCCATTATATATATCTTGATATATGACTATATCTTCTTTATCCATCTATTTACTAATGGACTTTTAGTCAGTTTCCGTAATTTGGCTTTTTTTTTTTAAATATTTTTTTATTTATTTCTAGGAGAGAGAGAAAGAGAGACAGCGTGAGCAGGTGAGGGTCAGAGAGAGAGGGAGACACAGACTCCGAAATTGGCTCCAGGCTCCGAGCTGGCAGTCAGCACAGAGCCCGATGCGGGGCTCGAACCCACGAACCGCGAGATCATGACCTAAGCGAAAGTCAGACGCTTAACCGACTAAGCCACTCAGGCGCCCCCGTAATTTGGCTTTTAAAAGTAATGTTACAAAAACACAGGGGTGCATGTATCTCTTTGAATTAATGTTTCTGTATTTGTTGGGTAATACCCAGTAGTGCAATTACGAAATTGTAGGGTAATTCTACTTTTAACTTTTTGAGAATTTTCCATATTGTTTTCCACTGTGCCTGGGCCAGTTTGCATTCCTATCAAGAGCACACCAGGGTTCCTTTTCGTACACATCCTCTCCCCAATTTTTTCCCTTGCATTTTTAATTTTAGCCTTTCTGACATGCATGACATAGTATTTCATTGTGGTTTTGATCTTCATTTCTCAGATGATGAGTGATATTGAGCATCTTTTCATATCTCTGTAGGACATCTGGGTTTCTTCTTTTGAGAAACAGCTGTTCATATCTTCTGCTCATTTTTTAATTGGGATATTTGTCTTTTGTGTTTTCACTTGTATTAATTCCTTACATATTTGGATAGTAATTCTTTATCACATACATGATGTCCAAATATCTTCTTAGTTGTCTTATAGTTTTGTTAATTGTTTTCTTTGCTGTGCACAAGTTTTTAACTTTGATGTCGTCCCAATAGTTTATTTTCCTTTTGTTTCCTTTGCCTCAGGAAACCTCTCTGGAAAATGTTGCCATGGCTGGTGTCAGAGATGTTACTCCCTGTGCACTCTTCCATGGTTTCAGGCCTCACAGTTAGGTCCTTAATCCATTTTGAGTTTAATTTGTGTATGGCGTAAGAAAATGATCCAGTTTAATTCTTGGACATGTAGCTGTCCAGATTTCCCCACATCATTTGTTAAAGAGTCTGCCTCTTGGCTACTGTATATTCCTTCCTGTTTTGTTAAATATTAATTAATGATATAATTGTGGGTTTATTCCTGGGATTTCTTTTATGTTTCACTGATCTATATGTCTACTTTTATGCCAGTATCATACAGCTTTGATTGCTACAACTATGTAATATAATTAGAAGCCTGGAATTGTGATGCTTCTAGTTTCATTTTTCTCTCTCAAGATTCCTTTTGCTATTCTGGGGCTTTTGTTCCAAACAAATTTTAAAATTATTCATTCCATTTCTGTGAAAAACTGTTGGCATGTTTGTAGATATTGCATTGAATCTATAGTTTTCTTTGGGTAATAGAGACATTTAACAATATTAGTTATTCCAAACCATCAACATGGAATGGCTTTCCATTTCCTTGCTTCACCTTGAGTTTCTTTTATCCATATTTTATAGTTTTCAGAGTACAGGTGAAGTTTATTAACTATATTATTGTTTTCACTGCAATTGTAAATGGGATTGTTTTCCTAATTTCTCTTTCTGCTACTTTATTATTAGTGTATAGTAATGCAACAAAATTCTGTACATTGTTTTTTGTATCCTGTGACTTCACTGAATTCATGTATCTGTTCTAGTAGTTTTTGGTAGAGCTTTTAGGGTTTTCTGCAAATAGTATCATGTCATATCATCTGCAAAATAATGAAATTTGTAATTCTTCAATATTTATGCACAATTGGGATGTCTTTCATTTCTTTATATTGTCTACTGTGCTGAATAAAAGTGGTGAGAGTGGACATCCTTGCCTTGTTCCTGACCTTAGGAGAAATGTTCTCTTTTTCTCTCCAATGAATATGATGTTCACTAAGAGTTTTTCATATATGGTCTTTATTATGTTGAGGTATGTTCCCTTTAGACCTTCTTTGTTGAGGATTTTGATGTTATACTTTGTCATTTTTTTTACATTTACTAACATGATCACATGGGTTGATTTATCCTTTACCTTAGCGATGTGATGTGTCACATTGATTGTTTTGTGAATATTGAAGTAATCTTGCGTCCTAGAAATAAATTCCACTTGATGGTTCTCCTAATCTATTAAAAAAACATTTTGTAGCAGAGATGACATCACCTTATTTATTTACTTTAGGTAAACACAAGCAGAATAAAAATGTTAATTTTAGTGCTCATAACTCTAAAGAAAATGTTTATTTTAATTAAACCAACAGCCTTAACATATCTTCAATATTGAATATTATTCCAGATTACATGAACTTAAAAAAAACACTTAGGTAAACTTGTTGGGATGAGCCACTGAGTGTTATATGTAAACAACTTGACAATAAGCTATTAAAAAAATAAATAAAACATTTAGGTAAGTTTCTATCTTTCTAAGAATTTTAGAATGCTCAATCCTTACAAGTGCTTGCTTCAAATCAACTAAATAGAGCTCTATTACAACAAAACCCTCAGGAGGTAGAAAAGTATCACACATTTTATTACATATATATAGAAACACACTATGTTGAGTAACAGTAGCAAGAGTGGACATCCCTGTCATGTTTCTGGCCTTAGGGGGAAACTCTGTTTTTCCCCATAGAGGATGATATTAGCAGTGGGTTTTTCATATATGGCTTTTATGATCTTGAGGTATAATCTTTCTATCCCCACTTTTTAAAGGATTTTTATTAAGAAGGTGTGCTGTATTTTGTCAAATACTTTCTCTCCATCTTTTAGAGGGTCATGTGGTTCTTGTCCTTTCTTTTTTTACTGTGATATATTACTTTGTTTCTTTTGTGGATATCGAACTGGCCCTGTATCCAAAGTGTAAACCCCACTTGATCTTGGTGAATAAGTCTTTTAATGTATTGTTGGATCTGTTTGGCTCATATCTTGTTGGGGATTTTTGCTTCCGTGTTCAGGAAAATTGGTCTGTAGTTCTCCTTTTTAGTGGGGTCTTTGTCTGGTTTTGGAGTCAAGGTAATGCTGGCTTCAAAGAATGAGTTTGGAAGTTTTCCTTCCAGCTCTACTTTTTGGAACAGCTTCAAAAGAATAGGTGTTAACTCTTCCTTAAATGTTTGGTAGAATTCTTCTGGAAAGCCATCTAGCTCAGGACTCTTCTTTTTGGGAGATTATTAATTTGACTTCTTTACTGGTTATAAGTCTGTTCAGATTTTCTATTTCTTTTTGTTTCGGATTTGGGAGTTTATGTTTCTAGGAATTTGTTCACTTCATTCATATTCCCCATTTTATTGGTGTATAATTGTTTATAATATTCTCTTATTATTGTTTGTATTTCTGCAATGTTGGTCATAATATCTCTTTCATTTTTTATTTTATTTATTTGGGTCCTTTCTTTTTTATTTTTGATCACACTGGCTAGGGGTTTATCAATTTTGTTAATTTGTTCAAAGAGTCAGTTTCTGGCTTTTCACTGATCTGTTCTACTCTTTGTGGTTGTTGTTGGTTGGTTGGTTTTTGTTTGTTTTTTGTTGTTCCGGTTTGTTTGGTTTAGATAGCATTGATTTCTACTTTAATCTTTATCATTTCCTTTCTTCTGCTAGGTTTGAGTTTTATTTGCTGTTCTTTTTCCCACTCTTTAAGGTGTAAGTTTAGGTTGTGTTTCTGAGAACTTTCTGGATTTCTATATACTTCCCTATTTATAACCACCTTTGATGTGTCCCAGAGGAGAGTTTTGATTACTGATTCAACTTCTTTACTGGTTATGGGTCTGTTCAAGTTTTTTATTTCTTCCTGTTTGAGTTTTCATAGTTTATATGTTTCTAGGAATTGGTCCATTTTTTTCCAGACTGCTCAATTTGTTGGCATATAAATGCTCATAATATTCTCTTATTATTTTTTGTATTTCTGTGGTGTTGGTTGTGATCTCCCCTCTTTCACTTGTGATTTTATTTATTTGAATCCTTTCCTTTTTCTTGTTGATCAATCCCGTTTATCAATTTTGTGACTTCTTCCAAAGAGGCAGCTCCTGATTTCCTTGATCTGTTCTACTTTTTAAAAATGTCTATATCATTGATTTCTGCTCTAATCATTGTTAATTCCCATCTTCTGTTTGTTTTTGGCTTTATTTGCTGTTATTTTCCCAGCTATTTAAGATATAAGGTAAGTTGTGTATTTGAGGTCTTTCTTCCTTCTTTAAGAAGGTCTGGATTGCTATATCCTTCACTATTATGCCTTTACTGCATGTCAGATGGTTTGGACTATCATGTTTTTATTTTCATTGGCTTCCATGTGTTTTTAAATTTCCTCTTTATTTTCTTTCTTAACCATTCATTCATTAGTAGGATGTTCTTTAATCTACATGTGTTTATGGTCTTTACAAACTTTTTCTTGTGGTTGATTTCTGGTTTCATAGCATTGTGGTCTGAAAATATGCAAGGTATGATCTCGATCCTTTTTGTACTTGTTGAGGGCTGATATGTGATATGTGATGCATCCTGGAGAATGTTCCATGTGCACTCGAGAAGAATGTGTATTTTGCTGCTTTAGGTTGAAATGTTTTTAATATATCTATTAAGGCCATCTGGTCCAGTGTGTCATTCAAAGCCATTGTTTCATTATTGATTTTCTGTCCATTGCTTTAAGTGGGGAGTTGAAGTCCCCTACTATTATGGTATTATTATCAATGGGTTTCTTTATGTTGTGATTAATTGATTTATATATTTGGGTATTCCATGTGGGGCCATAAATATTTACAACTGTTAGATCTTCTTCGTGGGTAGATCCCTTAATTATGATATAATCCCCTTCTTCATGTCTTGTTACAATCTTTGTTTTAAAATCTAGTTTGTCTATATAAGTGTGACCACCCAGCCTTCCTTTGATAACACTTAGTGTGATAGATGGTTCTTCATCTCCTAACTTTCAATCTGCATGCGTTTTTAAGTCTTTAGAGGAGATTTTTAAGATTTGTGTTTATCCCTGGAATTTATCTTAAGGAAACTGTTCCAGAGCTTAGGCACAGCACCCATTTCTTGGCAGTATAATACTACATTTTTTGCAGTATAATAGACCTCTTTCCCTTTTCTTCCATTACCTTCCAGCTATTTTGGGTGTGTTTATATTTTGAAGACAAGATAAGATGTGTAGCTTTAGAGAGAAGAGAAAGGATGCAGATTCCTCCAATAACTATTTCGGTTTCCTAAGATAAATAACTCACAAGCCCTTCAAGATAAGCAGGGGAAATTGGGGGGCTGGCAAAGGAATAATTGAACTTTGAATTGACTTTACAGCTGACTTCTGTTTATGGTTTCTGTCAAGGCATTTCAAACAGAGTATAACTTAGAGTGAGTATTCAAATAAAGGAGGATAGTGATATGCACATGTGTGATGTATGGAACTGTTGAATTTCTGTATTGTATTAAACAGTAAAATTATATCTGAAACTAATAGAATACTCTATGACTCTATGTTAAGTAACTGGAATTAAAATAAAAACTTAAAAAAAAAAAAAGGAGGATAGTAGAAAGCAAATAAGAATGACATCAGTCCTGCAGTCTTTTGTACTAGGTATTTCTTTTGTTGTTTTTTTCCGTTTCTTTTTTTACCAGCTTTTTGTGATGACACTTTCAGTGAAGTGAGTTTTGGAATTTTGACGCTTTGCTTTTAAGTGCACTTCTTAAATGATCTTATTTAGTTGGATGTTCCCTATAAAGGCCACTGTAAGTCTATGTTGTAATTCCCCTGAGGGCTGGCAGCAGTTTGGAAGGACCCTAGCCATAAATGGAGTTAAACACTTCTGTCCAACCATATCTAGTTGCAAATAAGAGGCAACTCACACACGTGTGTGTGTGTGTGTGTGTGTGGCCTTATTTTGTGATGCCCAACCTGAAAGTTACCAAGCCAACTTATTTGAGACACAAAACAAGCTTGTAGATTTTTATGGCTTCCAGAACCAAAATTCTTTTTTTTAAGTTTTTGCTTATATTCTAGTTATTTAAAAAACAGTGTAGTATTAGTGTACAATTTAGTGATTCAAAACTTGCATACAATACCCATTGCTCTTCACAAATGCACTCCTTAATCCCCATCCCTTTACCCACCTCCCCTCTGGTAACCATATGTTTGTTCTCTATAGTTAGGAGTCTTTACTTGGTCTACCTCTCTTTTTTGTCCCTGTGATCATTTGTTTTGTTTCTTAAGTTCTACAAATGATTGAAATCATATGGTATGTTTCTTTATCTGACTGACCTATTTCTTGTAGCATAATACTCTCTATATCCCCATCCATGTCATTGCAAATGACATTGCAAGGACTCTTTCCATAATTTGGCAATTATAGATAATGCTGCTATAAACATTGAGGTGAATGTATCCTTTGGAATTCAGATTTTTTAATTCCTTGAGTAATTAGCTAACACTGCCATTGCTGGATCATAGGGTAGTTCTTTTTTTAACTTTGTGAGTAACCTCCATATTGTTTTCTAGAGTGTCTACAGCAGTTTTCATTCTCACCAACAGAGTAAGAGGCAGAACCATAGATCTTAGAAATAACATACACAATGTGCTGGAGGTAAACCACTTAACATTTTAGAGTTTAAAGGATCTCATTTATTTTTGTTTGCTTATTTATTAATTTGTTTATTTACTACTTTACTTTAAGAGAATCCTTTACCACATGTACTTATTAACAGAAAACAACAGTACTGAGTTATTGAATTATAAACATAGCCAGTAGCCAAATAACTAGGGATTAGGGCAAGGATTGAAATAGCAGACTTTAAATAATGGAGACTGCAGACTGATTTCACATACATGGAGATCTGTAGCTACAACCAACAGTTCCCAACTTGGAATATAAGTTCAGACCAAAAAGGCAAGGGTTTAGAAGTTTACTGTGGACTATTCAATAAAATGCCCTCTACTCCTCACCATCAATTTCCATCATGGAATGGACTAAACCAGCAGATTCCATTAATAGAGACAGCAGATAAGAAATAGGTAACAGACAGAAAACAGTGGTAAATGGAGACTGTGGACTGTAAATTGGGGAAGAGATTCCAATGTGGACTTGTGGACTGAACCAAAGGCTAAGAACTGGTGCTCTGTCAGAACCTTCTGTAAGTGACATAGTGATCCTTCATCTGGGCTGGAAATCTCATTTGATCGAGCTATAATGCAAAAAAATAAAAAAATAAAAATACAAAACAAAACAAAAACCCAGAACTCAAACCAAGATAGTGTTACCAATGGTCCTTGAAAGAGATGAGAAAATCAGTGAACTTGAAAGAATTCACGGACTCCACACCTATGTTTCTCGTTGTCCACAAACCCAGTCAGAAGTTTGCTTTGGATCTAGACACTGTCACCAAATCTATTGAAAAAAAATTCAACTAAGCAAATTCTAAAGACCTCATTAGGTCTTTATTAAATGATTTTTAATTGGGCAGTATGCCATAAGCAAATAGAAAGGAGTTCCATTATACTGCAGAAATGGAAAGTTGAAAAAAATTTTTTTAAGGTTAATTTATTTTTGAGAGGAGAAGGAAGAGAGAGAGAGAGAGAGAGAGAAGCTATTAGTAGGGAGGGGAAGGGCAGAGAGAGAGGGAGGCACAGAATTTGAAGCAGGCTCCAGGCTCTGAGCCATCAGCACAGAGCCTGATGCAGGGCTCAAACCCAGAAACTGGGAGATCATGACCTGAGCCAGGACCTCATGACTCAAGCCAAATTTGGACGCTTAACTCACTGAGCCACCCAGGTGCCCCAGAAATGAAAAGATTTTTAAGAGAAGAGAGAAAACAGAAAAACAATTATTTGCAAAGAAACCATCGTCATAGGCAAGATTGCCTCTCTAAGGGGATAGAAGGGGATTTTTCAGTACAGTTTTCAGTGCTGACCAGGAAATTGCCCTGTTAACTTGTGAACGATTACATTACCAGGGATTGAAACTGCTGTTAAATATTAAGGCTTGGTTTGCTTCTTTGGGGCTTAGACTTAAGTGGCTCTACTATGGCCCTGTGGCTTTCATTTTAACACAACACTCCATCGAAATATGAATCTTATATATTTATACTGACTTCATTTTGAGTCCTAGTCACACCTCTCCCTACCAATTGTGTGCTCCGTCTTTGCTTCATCAGGCAGAGATCTGCCCTTGGATGAGGGCCCTCACCTTGAATCCTTTGCTAATAGTGGGTTTTCTTTCGTCTATCTCTCAACTTCATCATTTACCTTATTTTTTTCTTCAAGCTCCATTTTTTCTATCTCTTTTAAAATATATTTTATTTAAAATTTGGTTAGTTAACATACAATGTAATATTGGTTTCAGGAATAGGATTCAGTGATTCAACACTTACATACAATACCTAGTGCTCATCACAAGTGCCATCCTTAGTACCCATCACTCATATAGCCCATCCCCCCCGCCTCCCTCCATAAGCCCTCAGTTTTTTCTCTATCATTAAGAGCCTATTGTGGTTTGTTTCCCTCTATCTCTTTTTTCTTCCCATATGTTTATTTGCTTATTTGGTTTTTTTTAATGTTTATTTATTTTTAAGAGAGAGATGGACATGGATATTTGGACTCTTTCCATAGTTTGCTATTGTTGATAATTCTTCTACAAACTTTGGAGTGCATGTACTTCTTTGAATATTTATTTCTTATATTTTGTGTAAATACTTAATTTGAAGGTGGAAATGATTATAACGTCCTTGAAGTGTTGTTAAGAGGATAAGATGAGAAATATGTGTACAGAGGCACATCTAAAGTTTATTAGCATGGATTTCTCACATTCTTTTCCATTTATTCCTCAACTGCAGAAGACACACTTTTAGGTTGGAATACAAGCTCCTACGGATATCGTAAAAAATACTCTACCCCTGCTACCCCTGCATTGCTGTTGCAACAGAATATACTAGAAAACAGAACTTCACATACAACATCAGGTGAGGTTTGGAACCTTAACAATAGGGCATGCCTTTTGTGTTGTTGAAATGTGATCAACACAGAGAATTTTGCTATCCACCTCTGTTTGCCCTCACGACTCTGTCATTTAGTTCCCTTTTACTATATTTGTTCTTTGCCTCAATCAAGGAATGCCTCACCCTCCTGTGTATTTTTCCCCACACCCTTTGAGAATGCACAGGCATGAGACCACACCTGATAGGGTTAACTCTCACCTCAATGGCTCCTCCTTGGAGACCTGGTTTGTAACATCTTCCACATTCAGTATTGCTCATTCTGCTTTGTGTGCTTCTTACTTCCCAAAGGGGTGGTGGGGTGATTTGTTCTCCACACAGCGAGGGGTTGACCTTGTACATGCCACACACTTAAGATTTCCATTCTTATGCATGTGAAGAATATTCCTGCTGGGCAGTCAGAAGTTTTGGTGTCATCCTTTTTTAGTTGCTTAATAGCTGTCCCTTTCACCCTTGACAAGCTAGATTTCCACACTCCTCTCTTCTAAGAAGTATGTTTGCACTCCTCATTCGTATGTATACCAGTCTTTAGTTGGTGCACTTGCTCTGAATAATTTCCTCCCAAATTTGTTTTTGCCATCTTCTGTCCTCAGCTCCAGGCTGTGGCTCCCAGGAAGCCCCTGGAGAATGTGTCTGAGCCTTAACATTTAACCAAAGGACACCTCTGCAACACCACTGCCCAGACATCAGTGATGACTTAAGGTGACTTCTTTCCTGATCTAAATCTTCTGCTCTCAATCTCTGG
>NW_027533170.1:9871680-9931452 GCF_008692635.1 Crocuta crocuta
GGGAGACAGTATACATATCTTTCACATTACCTTTAGTGCCGTGTATATGATTTCCTCTGATACCATATCTCCAAGTATAAGTCTCCAGTGATCACATAGGTCCGGGACTCCAGATCCAGCTCAGTTTAATTGGCATTAGAGAAGGTGGCAGAAGGACTTCTTTGTCATGGCTGACCTACATCCCATTCAGCTCCTGCTTTACTCCTTGCTACCATCATCTTTTCCATCAATGACACTCTATTGCAGTCAGTCTCCCAGTTCTCTCCTTGACTTGATTTCTGTCCTCTCTTCTACAAAGGCATGAAGAAGATGAAGGTTGGGGTCTCAGAACAATTGGGATGGTTCAAAGTAAGCCCCAGGTGGATAATTCAACATGGTTTTTTAGAACATGGGAATCCATACCACATACTATTTATGTTCCAGAAAAATCAGAGAGTGCTTTCAACTCCTTGTTTCATGAGTCACCATACCTTCTCGGTAAAAAACAAAACAAAAGAAAACAAAAAACACATTTGTAATCATTACAAGTTTCTATTTCCTAATGAAGATATAGAGTATATTTTCTAAGAAGTAAGGATGCACTAATCCTTATTTAGCTGCCTTATATGAAAACCAAGGTCTATTACATGGTGATATTCGAGGTTATAAGAGGTGGGTTTTCTGGAGGGTCTTACAGCACAGTGAGAAAGGTATGGGGGCAAATCTGGTGAAGTGTTATTAGATTTAACACCATGAAAAAGTATTATTTTCATTACATTACACTTAAAGAAAGATGAGGTGAAACAAAGAATAATGTGGGAAGGAAAGGTCAAATAGAAGAATCAGGCTTTGAAATTAGTCTGGAAAATGAAAAGAGTATTAGAGAAAAAGGATTTTTCAAGATAAGAAAAGAGCCTGAACAAGGGCAAACTTTACATCCAGGTGGACAGAGAAGGGCTCCTGGATGCAATGTGGTGGCCAGCACTGAGGTTCTCCCTGCCCATAATAGTACACCCCAAGTCACCTCTTGTTGTACTAACTCTTTTACTTTCCCTCTTCTCTCCTTCCTCTAGTGCCCTCTACTGTTCAGCAATGGGTCAGTCCTCCTCTATTACACCCTCTCCTAAAAACTGTGGTGATTTGGCCTCCAGCTTTGACAAGTTTTTTAAGGAATTCAAGACAGAAAGCAAAATCCTCTCTCAGGAAACCATCACATCGATTCAATCACACCTAAAGGAAGGCGACCTTCAGAGAGCAGTTTCTGCAATTAATGATGCATTGAGAGATATTGACAATGCTCCACTGAGCATTGCTGTGACTGGGGAGTCTGGGACAGGGAAGTCCAGCTTCATCAATGCCTTGCGGGGAGTGGGGCATGAGGATGAATTGGCTGCCCCCACTGGGGCAGTGGAGACAACCTTGAACAGAATTTCATACAGACACCCAAAGTTTCCCAGTGTGACATTATGGGATCTGCCTGGCATGATGTCCATTAACTTAAAGCCGCAGAAGTATCTGAAACAAATGAAATTTGGTGAGTATGACTTCTTTATTATCATCTCTTCTACACGCTTCACAATCAATGATGAGCATCTGGCTATGGCAATTAAAAAAATGAAGAAAAATTTCTACTTTGTCCGAACTAAAGTGGACAGCGATTTACATAATTTAAAACTGAGTAAACCCACCACATTCAATGAGCATGAAATCCTGCAAAAGATCCGCAATGACTGTGTGACACAGCTGCAGAATGCCAATATGGGTACAACTCAGGTCTTCTTGATCTCCAACTTTGATTTGTCGAGCTATGATTTCCAAAGGCTAGAGACCACCCTTCTGAGGGAGCTCCCAGCCCACAAGCGCCATATCTTCATGCAATATATGCCCAATGTCACTGAGGCTGCTATTGACAAGAAGAAGGATTCTTTGAAACAGAAGGTATGGCTGGAGGCCCTGAAGGCTGGAGCATCAGCCACCATCCCTTTAGTGGGCTTGATCAATGATAAAGACATGGAAAAGCTGGAGGAAACTTTAACCCTCTATAGGTCTTACTTTGGGCTGGATGATGCATCCTTGAAAACTGTGGCCAAGGACTTGAATGTGTCAGTGGAGAAACTCAAAGCAAACCTTGTGTCTCCCCATTTGCTGTCAATTGAGAAGGATGATGAATCCTTAGGGGGCAAATTGTTGAGATATGTGGAAATATTCTGTGCTGTTAGCGGAGGATTTATTGCCACTGGTATTTATTTTAAAAAGATTTTCTACTTGCAAAATTATTTCCTTGAGACTGTAGCAAATGATGCAAAAATTCTTCTTAAAAAAGAAATTTTTAAGGACTTGGAGGACTCTGGGAAAGCCTATCTACATCAGTATGTTGGGGATGAAAATGGGAAAAGTGAGGCAGCCATCTCCTAAATTATTAATCAGTGTTGGTATGACACTTGTGCCTAAAAAGTTGACTTAGTGCTTCCCTGAAGCAATCCTGATCCATTGCCCTTAGGGAGTTCACAGACATTTCCATAACTCATTCTTGAACCAACTACCAACTTAATGACTATTATTTGATAGTGTGAGAAACCAGCTCTCAAGAATCCTTCTTTTACATGATCCTTCTTGGGAAAATGAAGGGCAAGAATCTGAAATTTTCTGTTTAGCAGAAAGAATAACTCTTTTTGTGGTGGTTACTTCATATTCAGCCCTGGTCTTTCTATTGACATAGTTTTAAAAAATAGCTGTGCATACAGTAGGTCTTTGTAAATGATTTTTTAAAATAAATGCATATAGAGGAGTCTGGGTGCTCAGTCAGTTAAGCTTCTGACTCTTGATTTTGGTTCAGGCCATGATCTCATGGTCATGAGATTGAGCCTGGTATCAGGCTCGATGCTGAGTGTAGATACTGCTTAAGATTATTTCTCCCTCTCTTTGCCTCATCTCTGCTCACCTGTATCTCTCTCCAAAAAATTAAATATTTTTTTAAAAAATGAAAATATTTTTTCTAAAATAAATAGACGATAAATAGATAGATAGATGCATACATACTCTATTTTGGTGTTTCTGACATTCTGTTATGAATGCATAAATTCTTATTGTTAAAATTATAAATGTTGACTAAAATCCTCCTTTCTAGGATTATCAATTTATTTAAAAGCATAAAACATAATGAGCTGAACATGTGTCACAGCAATGAAAAAGGAACATTAGCTAAGGGAAACTTTTATCTGGGGTACTCTGTGAGAGGGATAAATGCTTAAGATGGGAACATAGTCCAAGTGTTTGCATACTGCAGGTCTAGATGCTCCTTGATTGTTAACATATATTTTTTGCCTGAACTTGAGAGGTTAGGAAATAAAAGACAAGATGATTGTGATAAAGGTAAGTAGAAATAATTTTTTAACCCATATGGTCCTTAAACATATCTAATTTCTCATTCTAGTAAGGGAAATGCTAATTAGAAATGGCATCTACACTAAGATATCAGTTAACCCCTATTAGACTATTAGGGGAAATTGCAAAGTTTGACATTCTGTGGGTGAAAGTGAAGAAAAATAGCTGTTGTCACACAATGTTAGTGAGTCCACAAAATGTTATGCCTACAATTTGGCAAATTAGGCCATCTTTAGGAAAATTATACACACATTACACTTTGCCCTAGTGATCCCACCTTGATGAGTCTGGGCCATAAAAACTGAGAGTAGATTGGTGGTTAGCAGAGGTTAGAAAGTGGGGTAAATGTATAATGCTGGTGAAAGAGTACATGCTTTCAGTTACAAGATGAATGTGTAAGTTAAAAATACTGTGTAGTAATGCTATACAATAATAATATTTGAAATTTGCTGAGAGTAGATCCTAAGCCTGGTCACCACACACATGCACAAAAGGTAAATATGTGAGGTGATGAGTGTATTAATTAACTTGATTGTGGTAATCATGTCACAAAATGTACAAATATATCAAATCATCACATTGTATACTTTAAAGATGTATGGGTTTATTTGTCAATTTTATCTAAATAAAGCTGTGGGTCAAAGGAACAAAAAATCTGGAATATTACTAAAAGATATATACTTAGAATTATTAACAGCAGCAGAATTTGAGATGATAATACATGAAATTCAAATATTCTTCAATAGAAAATGTTACAGCCACAAAATAGATAACTTGACAACTACACAAAGAAATGAGTAATATCCTATGTATTGCTATGCTGTCACCTCCAGGATATATTGTTCAATGCAAAAAGTAAGATGGAGAAGTATGTGTATAATGTTACTGATGATCTAAGACAGTTTAAAATATGAATATATATTTACACATACTCTTCAATTAAATATGAGAAAAGTTTGGAAATAAAATTTAATTATGTATAGAAGAAGTGATGGTCCTGGGTGGAGAGGCAGTGGTAAGGGCAAGATTTTACTTAATGCAAATTAATTTAGTTTAGGACACGCAAATGTTTTACAAAGATATATAATGCTACACTTAAATAAAAAAACCCAACATTTATAGAAACACAAAGTGAATCAAAACAAATTAATCTAAGTTTCTTGTTGGTATAATAAAGCAGAATTATTTTAAGATTTTATTTATTCATTTTTAAATTAAATAATTCCGCTATAATTAATATAATCTATTATATTAGTTTTGGTGTACAGTGTGAGGATTCAATGTCCTAGACTCTGGGTCTGGAGTTCTCACTTTTCCAGCGAGAGAGTGGATGTAGAATTAAAATGTGATAAAGGCTAATGTCTGGGAGGAGACAAGAGCCCCAAGTAAGGGTCCTAGCTTTGTTCTTATTAGGATCAGAAGGCTTACAAACATTATGCAGAAAGAGACAATGAAACAGTGAATGTTAACTCATGTGTGTGAGGGAAAGGAGGTTTCAAAGATATCTGATGTTAAGGGTTTAGGTCTAATGCAAAACAAAAACCGAGCCGGGCAGATGGCTGCTTATGGCAGGTGTGAGGCACCACGTATGTTTATCTTGGCTTGTCTAGGGGTAAGACATATAGAGCATGCTACCTCAGGGTCAACAAGCCACTTTTCTTGTGCTAATAAGCTCTGCTCAGGACAACTTCTCCCTACTCCAGTGTATAGCCCTGTTTACCTGTTTACCTATTCTGGTCCTTCCCTCCTGTGAAAGAAGCTCTCTACTTTTGTGCTATGTTGGGGCGCTTCTGCCCTGATTACCACTCTTGAATGATTTCATCCTAAACCTTGTTAACCCATGTTAACCCATTGGTGCCAACTCAGAGAATTCCTAAGCTTATTCCCCACAATTCAACACTTCTGATCATTACTCAATGCTTGTCACAGTAAGTGTTCTCTTATTCCCCATCACCTTTTTCACTCATCCACCCACCTCTTCTCTGGTGACTATCTGTTTGTTTTCTATAGTTAACAGTTTTTTGTTTGGCTCTCTCTCTCTCTTTTTTCCCCTATGATCATTTGTTTTGATTCTTAAATTCCACATGAGTGAAATCATATATTTGTCTTTCTACGACTGACTTATTCCTGTCTTGTTAATTTTAGCCATTCTGAATCGTGTATGGTGATATCTCATTGTAGTTTTGATTTGCATTTTCTTGATAATGAGTGATGGTGAGCATCTTTTAATATTTCTGTGTAATATTCCATTTTATATATACAGCAAATCTTCTTTGTCCACTCATCTTTGGATAGATACCTGAGCAGCTTCCATATATTGGCTTTTATAAATAATGACACAATAAAATAAGTGTGCATAAATCTTTTTGAATTAGAGTTTTCATTTTCTTTGGGTAAATACTTAGTAATGGAGCTATGGGATTGTATAATAATTCTTTTTTCTTAATGTTTTATTTATTTTGAGAGAGACAGAGAGTGTGAGCAGAGGAGGGGCAGAGAGGGTGGGAGAGAGAGAATCCCAAACAGGTTCCATGCTCAGTGTGGAGTCCAACGCAGAGCTTGATCTCACAGTCTGTGAGATCATGACCTGACCAACCAAAATCAAGAGTCGATTCCTTAACCAACAGAGCCACCTGGGCACCCCTGGATTGTATAATAATTCTGGGTACAATTTTTTAAGAACCTCCATACTGTTTTCCAGAGTAGCTGCACCAGCTTGCATTCCCACCATCTGTGTAAGAGTGTTCCTTTCCTCCACATCCTCACCAACACTTGTTTGCTGTGTTTTTTATTTTAGCTCTTCTGAAAGGTGTGGGGTGGTATCTACTTGTGGTTTTGATTACATTTCCTTGTAATGAGTGATGTTGAGCATCTTTTCATGTGTCTGTTGGCTATCTGTATGTCTTCTTTGGAAAAATGTCTGTTCAAGTCTTCTGGTCATTTTTAAATTGTATTATTTGGGGTTTTATTTTGGTGATGAATTGAATCAGTTCCTTTTGTGTTCAGATATTATCACCTCATTGGATATGTCATTCGCAAATATCTTTAATACAGTAGACCATCTTTTGGTTTTGTTATTGTTTCCTTCAATGTAAAACTCTTTTTATTTTGATGTGGTTCCAATAGTTTATTTTTGCTTTCGATTCCCCTACCTCAGGAGCATATCTAGAAAAGTGTTGCTATGGCTAATGTCAGAAACATTACTGACTGTGATGTCTTCTAGGATATTTATGGTTTCAGGTCTCACATTTAGGTCTTTAATCCATTTTGGATTTACCTTTGTGTATTCCATAAATGGTCCAGTTTCATTCTTTTGCATGTTGTTATCCAGATTTCCCAGAACCATTGGTTGGAGAGATTGTCTTTCTCCCATTATATAAATTAACTGAAGATATAATTTTGGGTTTCTTTCTGGGCTATCTATTTTGTTCTATTGATCTTGCTTCTATTTTTGTGCCAGTACCATATTGTTTTGATTACTATACTTTCTAGTATATCTTAAAACCTGGAACTATGATATTTTCTTCTCTGTTCATTTTTTTTTCACATTTGCTTTGGCTCTTCAGGGTCTTTTGTGGTTTAGGATTTTAGGATTATTTTAGATTTTTTTAAAGAATTGTTTGTTGAAGGGTACCTGTGTGGCTCAGTTGTTTGGGCATTTGACTTCAGCTCAAGTCATGATCTCACAACTTGTGAGTTCGAGCCCGCATCAGGCTCTGTGCTGACAGCTCAGAGCCTGGAGCCTGTCTCTCTTTCTCTCTGCCCCTTCCTCACTCACATTCTGTGTGTGTGTGTCTCTCTCTCTCTCAAAAATAAACAAATATTTAAAAAATTTAGAATTATTTGTTGGGATTTGGAATGGTCTTGCTTTGAATCTGTAGATTGCTTTGGGTAGTATGGTTGTTTTAATTTTATAAAAATTTTCCAATCTATGAGGGGGGTATATCTTTCCATTTGTGTCATCTTCAATTTGTTTCATTGGTATTTTAAGTTTTCACATTATAAATCTTTATCCTCCTTGGTTAAGCTTATTTATAGTTATTTTATTGTTTTTGGTGTAATGTAAATGGGATTTTTTCCCCTAATTTCTCTTTCTGCTACTTTATTATCAGTGTATAGAAATGGGGCAGCTTTCTGTATATTAATTTTGTATTTTGTGGCTTTACTGAATTAACAACCAGCTTCAGTAGATTTGGGTGGACTCTTTGGGTTGCTTTTTATACAATATCATGCCATCTGTACATTGTGAAAGTTTTACTACTTCTTTACCAATTTGGATGATTTTTTATTTTTTTCTGGTCTAATTGCTGTGGCTAGGACTTCCAGTAATATGTTGAATTAAAGTGCTTAGCATGGTTATCTTTGTTTGGTGTCTAATCTTAAGGGAAAAGCTCTCCATTTTTCAACATTCAGTATGAAGTTAGCTCTGGGGTTTTTTGATGCTCTTTATTATGTTGAGATATGTTCCCTCTAAACCTACTTTGTTGACGGTTTTTATCATGAATCGATGTTATATTTGGTCAAATGCTTTATCTGCATCTATTGACAAGATCCTATGGTTTTAATCCTTTCTTTTGTACACATGAAGTAACACATGATTGACCTGCGAATATTGAACCATTTCTGCATCTCCGGAATAAATCCCACTTATTATGGTAATTTAGTTTTCAATGCATTTTTGGATCGGGTTTGCCGATATTTCACATCTATATTCATCAGTGATATTGGCCTATAGTTTTATTTTCTTACGGTGTCTTTCTCTGTTTTTGCTTTCAGGGTAATGCTGCTTCATAGAATGAATTTGCAAGTTTTTCTTCCTCTTCTATTTTTTGGGAATTGTTTCCTAAGAATAGGTATTAACTCTTTTTAAAATATTTAATAGAATTCACCTGTGAAGGCACTTGGTCCTGAACTTTGTTGGGAATTTTTTGATTACTTATTCCATTTCATTGCTAGTAATCAGTCTGTTCAAATTTCCTTTTCATCCTGGATCAGTTTTGGGAGGTTATATGTTACTAGGAATTTATCCACTTCTGTTAAGTTGTCCTATCTGTTGGTCCATAATTTTCATAATATTATCTTACAATCCTTTGTGTTATGTGGTGTTGGTTGTTATTCCTCTTCTTTCATCTCTGAAAGTGATCGTTTGAATATTTTCTGTATCTCTCTCTTTCTCTCTGAGGAGTCTAGCTAAATGTTTATCAATTTTGTTGATCTTTTCAAAGAACTAGCTTCTGGCTTCATTGATGTTTTCTATTGTTTATTGTTTCCTGTGTATTTTTTGTTTCTTTTTTTTGTTTTTACTCTAATAATCATTTATTTTAAAATACATTTTAAAATATTATTTTCTAAATAATTGTTATTTCCTTCCTTATACTAGTGTTGAGTTTTGCTTGTTGTTCTTTTTCTAGCTTCTTTAGGTGTAAGATTAGGTTATCTATTTGAGATGTTTTTTGGTTCTTGACATACAATTATGTGGGAAATAAGTTAAAGAATTGTGAACATTTGTACCAATAGGTTAACACGGCTTAGGGTAGAAAGCAACCACAAGACCAATGTGCCCAAGGATAGTCACTAAGTAAAACAAAGCAGAAAGCCGCCTCCACAGGACAAAAGCGCCCAAGGTTAGTTAGTGAAAAGGGTACCTTGTTAGCATTGAGACAGCATGCTCCAGCAATCTTAAACTTTGGATATGACAGTTACTCAATTGTACAGAGAAACACTGTCCATCTGGCCTCTGGTGCCAGGATATCATTGTGCTTTAATCTCAAATTCAAATGCCACTTGCCCCCCAAGCCCTTTGCTTCTTACATACACAAGTTAATGGTCACTATCTTACTGTTTAATTCTGTATTTTCACCACGTATGTAAAACCTTGCGAGCTCAGTAAATACAGACATTAAACCCCCGTTCTGGGCTCTTTTCTCCTCCTGGACATTAGTCTTTCTCGTTTTCATTTCTGTGTTCACTCTCTTGCTAGACAAGAGAGAGCTCCAGACTCACAGTCTGTGCCACAACTGTATTGCTATAATCTTCCCTCTTAGAACAGATTTTGTTTCAGGGAGCTTGGGGGGCTCAGTCGGTTAAGCGTCCGACTTAGGCTCAGGTCATGATCTCACAGTTCATGGGTTCAAGCCCCGCGTCGGGCTCTGTGCTGACAGCCAGCCAGAGCCTGGAGCCCGTTTCAGATTCTGTGTCTCCCTCTATCTCTGACCCTCCCCTATTCACGCTCTCTCTCTCTCTCTGTCTCTCTGTTTCTCTCAGAAATAAATAAAACATTTTTTAAAAATTAAAAAAAAGAACAGCTTTTGTTTCATCCCAAAGATTTTGGATCACTTTTTTTTTTCATTTTCACTTCTCTCTGTGCATTTTTTGATTTTCTCTTTGATTTTTTTGGTTGACCCATCCACTGTTTAGTAGCTTGTTATTTAACCTCATTGTATTTGTATTCTTTCTAGATTGTTTTTCTCATAGTTGATTTCTAGTTACATAGATTTGTGGTCAGAAAAGGTGGATGGTATAACTTCAGCCTTTTTGAATATGTTGAGAGTGTTTCATTGCCTAATATGTGATCTATTCAGGATAATGTTCCTTGCAAACTTGAAAAAAGTGTGTGTTTCTCTCCTTTAGGATGGAATCTCCTGAATATACCTGTTAAGTCCAACTGGTCCAGTGTGTCATTCAAAGCCATTGTTTCCTTGTTGTTTTTCCTGCTTAAATGATCTGCCTGTTGATGTCAGGGGATTGTTAAAGTCCCCCGCTATTATTGTATTGCCTTTGATTATTTTCTTTATGTGAATTAATAACTGCTTTACATATTTGGGTGCTTCCATTCTTGGGATTCTCTTTCTCTCTCTTTTTGTCTCTCCTCTGCTCTCCCTCTCTCTCAAAATAAGCAAACATCAAAGAAATAAAGTAGTTGGTGTAAAGCACCACTGATTGTAAAAACTCATGAAGTTAAGCCATATTGGTTTTCAAAGCCAAGTGTTATGGGACTTGTCTTCCTAGTGCAGGTTTCCCATGTCTGGAGTGCCTGCTGTGAGGTCAGTTCCTCTTCTTTCCCTGTGTTTGTGGGGTCCTTCCAGCTTGTGGGTAACCTTACTGAGAGTTTTGTTCATGACTGCCTCTCTCCCCTTCCTACCATTTTCGATGTGCCCTCCTCTCTCTGATTAACTGTGAAGAGTCCTTGGGTCACTTTCTGAGTTACTTGCAATTAGGTGGCTGATATCTAGGTGTATCCATGGGAGGAAGTGAGCTTAGGATCCTCCCACAACATCACCTTCCCAGGCTCCTTGAGATGTTTTAAAGCAACAACAACAAAGCACTATAGAAATATAAAAAACTTTCAAGGAAGTGAAAGAAGAAAAATACAGAGGAGAGAAAAAATTGATGGCTAGTGAAAGAAGAAATAAAAGATAGCCAGCCATTCATGTAAAGACTGGCCCATGGATCCTACTGATTGGGTCAGATTGGAGTTCACAATTGAATAGTCTAGGAACTTTACTAGCTGCCTTATTACAAGCAGTTCCTTAACTCTTAAATATCAGTTCAGTTTTGTCTATAAACATGGTCATATTAATGAACACAGACTAGAAAGAGGGCATGGGAAAAGCTCCGTAAAAATAAGATATTATTTTGCTTCCTTTCAGAGATAGATGCAATTCAGGGGGTGGATGGAGAGATATGAAAAAAGCAGGTGAGTTACTTTAGGCCATCCTCACCTGTCAGGAATTTGTGAACTCTTATGGCTAGGGTTACCTTGGTGGTGATATGGGGACGGGGTGAGAAAAAGTAATAAATGGTGGAAGCAGTTAGGAATGTGTGATCATCAGTCAGGGATACCTCCAAATGTACCTTTCAGTAAGATGCCTTATTATGGGCTTCTGGAAAGTCAGGGAAAACAGGCCACTGTGACTTGTAGAACTGCAAGTGTTTATTGTTGTTGTGACATTGATATAGTTTTGATAAGACCTAGGCAATAAGTTACTGCCCTCTGAATTATGATTTCAGTGGGAACGAGAAAACTCTCTCCTCTCATTACATGAGTTCACCAAGCCTTTTAGGCTAAATTTACATCTTGTGAAAGCTAAATAAAAAATGTCAAATGATGAGTTGTCACATTGTATGTGTGAATTGATCCTTAATTCAGTTTCAGTTTATTAATTCTCTTAAGAAATATTTACTGAGTGTCTAGGTGGCAGATGTTAATTGTGTGGGAGACAGGTTAGCAAGAGAATGTCTTTGACCTCAAGGGGCTTCCATTCTTATAAGAGAGGGGGACTGTAAGTAAGGAACAAAAAGTGCATACTTCCAGACAGTGATAATGCTATAATTCTATCAGCAGATATGTAAGTAAAAACCTTGCAGACCAAAAGAAAGAGGGATGATATTAGAACACTGTCAAACAAAAATGTATTATAAGGCAAAGCTGTCCTTCAGAAATGAAGGAAAAATACTTTCCCAGACAGACTAAAGCTGAGAGAATTCATCACCAATGACCTTCCTTGTAAGAAATGCTAATAATTATCAAGATTCAATGAAAGGATGCTAATTGGAAACACAAAAATAAATTATAAATGTTACTGGCAAAGGTAATTATAATAAAATTTGGAAACTCTAATACTTAAATGGGAGTGTGTAATTACCTAACTCAAGTACAAAAATTAAAAGACAAAAATATTAAAATAACTAGAGCTAAAATAACTTATTAATGGATACACAATGTAAAAAGATATAAATACTGAGATAAGAATATAAAATAGCAGAGGAGGAAAAAGTAGTTTTTTTTTTTAAGACTAAAGGTAGTTCTTTCAGTTTAAAATAGATTATTATACATGTTTTATGTAAGCCTCAATGTAACACAAACAAAAGCCTATAGTAGACAAGTCTGGGAAGATGGCTGAAATGGAGAACCCTAAGCTCAACCTGTTTCACATTTATAATTATATATTACTCACATCCAATCAAGTAAACTAGAGAGCAACCCAAAGATTGGCAGAACAAACTGCACAAACAAATGTAAGAAGAAACTTCAAAGGGGTCTTCATAACAGGCAGAAATAGCAGCCATCAGCATCTGCAGGAGGCAGGGAACTGGGGGTGCGGAGAGGCAAAAGCAACAGGGCACCTACACAGAGAAAACCAATCTCCATAACATCTGGTCTTGAGAACAGAGGGGCTGAATTCCTTGAGTTTGTATGCCTAGCAGGACTTAGAACATTGAGTTTTAAAAATCAACTGACTCAGCACTAGCCAGATTCCTGCTCTTAAAGAGTCAACAGTGACCCCAGAGGCAACACAGAATCAGCACTTTGCACAAGGCTTGGGGCAAAGGGAAGGGAGATCTGTTTATAAGTATTTTGGAACCTATTGGGGGACTTCTTCAGAAACAAAGGTGCTGATAGTTGCGATTTTCCTCCCCTGCTCCCCAGCATAGGCGCAGGGCCGCCTGCCTGAGGAGTCACTGATCAAGCACTTGCCATCTAACCTGCTGGCAACGTGCACCACCAGGCCTAGAAAAGTGGCTCAATGCAAATTTCGCTAATGCCACATGTGCCCCACTGAGTCACTGCACACAAAGATGTGGCATGCCCCTGGCACCTGCTGTTGTCAAGCACCATGTCCCTGGGAGCTGCCACTAATGCAACTGCAACCTCATTCATCATTGCACTTGAGGATTCTAGCTTGCACTTGAGGAGGACTAGCAGCTCTGTGCAAATTTAGTCAAATGTGGATGTCTAGCTGCCATTTGCCCCCAGACACTGCCTTGCTCCATGCCAGCTTCTGCATGCCTAGCCATGGCACACACGTTTATGCCACTACCCCCCTCATTGACCCCACAACTGCCCTGCTAAGGCATGCCATGATCCTAGCTGCTGCCCTGTTTAGGGAGGATCAAACCTGGAATTAGTCGTTCACTACAAATTTTGCTAAAACAACAGCCTCGACACTTAGTCTCCAGCATTATACTCCTTCAGAGTAGTCCTGCCTGGGTCTCTGTAACAGCACAGAAAGCAAGAACAGATCACAGAAGGCAGAAGTCTGAACTGAAAGGAAAAGTGACTCAGATTTAATCAAGATTCAAGCAACACACATAGGAAATTCCCATAATGTGCGATGTTCTGATGAACAGGGGTCACTGCATTGCAGGGTACTACAGGACCTCTTTTGCATAAAGCCACTACTTTCAAGAGCAAAGGATAATAGCTGAATTTCCTAATACAGAGAAACAGAGAGACAGACAAAATGAGGAAAAGGATAAATATGTTCCAAATGAAAAAAACAGGACAAAAATCACAGCAGGAGATCTAAGTGAAACTGAAATAAGTAGTACACTTGACAGAATTTAAACTAATGATTATATAGATATTCGTGGACTACAGGAAAGCATGAAGGGCATGAGTGAGACTCTTGACAAAAAATATAAAAAATAACATATCAGAGATGAAGAACTTAATAAATGAAATTAAAAATACAATAGATGTCATAAATAGTAGGCAACATGAAACAGAGGAATGTATTAGTGACCTGAATAACAGAGTCATGGAAAGCAATCAAGCTGGACAGATAAGACTGAGATTAGACTTAGAAAACTGTGACTCCATTAAGCATAATAACATTTGTATTATAGGGATTCTAGAAGGAGAAGAGAGAGAAAGGGTGGCAGAAAATGTATTTGAAGAAATAATAGTTGAAAACTTTCCAAATCTGGGGAGGAAACAGAGAACCAAATTCAGGGAGCACAAAATTCCCTCAATAAAATGAAGCCAAGGTAACCCATACCAAGACACATAGTAACTAAGATGGAAAAATAAAAAAATAATGATAAACAAATAATTTTTAAGGTATAAGAGAAAAGAAGACAATTACATACAAAAGAAACCCCATAAGTCTATCACCTGATTTTTCAGCAGAAACTGTCCATGCTAGAAGAGAGTCGCATGATGTTTTCAAAGGCTGAAAATTAAAAAAATATGCAGCCAATAATACATAGCAAGATTTCATTCAGAATAGAAAGAAAGATTAAGCATTTCTCAAACAAAAATTAAAAGTTCATGATCACTAAGGCAGCCCCACAAATAATATTAGAGAGGATGATTTGAGTGACAAGGAGAGACCATAAGTGAGAGTAAGAAGAGTAAAACAAAAACAAAAAAAGAAAACAAAACAGTAGTAAAAGTATTTCTGTAAAAATCAACCAGAAGACTCACAAGTAAAAGGTATATCATGTATGTGTAATGTCTTTCTCTGTGTGTGTAATGTATGTCTTCTCTTACTGACTTACTTTGCTTAGCATAATACCCTCTAGATCCATCCACAATGCTGCAAATGCCAAGATTACATTATTTTTGATTGCCAAGTAGTTTTCCATTGTGTGTGTGTGTGTGGTGTGTGTGTGTGTGTGTGTGTGACATCTTCTTTATCCATTCATCTATTGTCAAGAGTCTCCTCTGGTTTGTTTCCTTCTCTTCTCCTATCTTCCCTTTCACATATGTTCGTCTGATTTGTTTCTTAAATTCCACATATGAGTGAAATCATATGGTATTTTTCTTTCACTGATTGCCTTATTTCACTTAACAGAATACATTCTAGCTCCATCACAAAATGGCAAGATTTCATGTTTTAAAACTGAGTAATATATATATACAGCATCCTCTTTATCCATTAATCAATCAACAGGCATTTGGGCTCTTGCCAAATATTGGCTATTGTTCATAATACTGCTATGAACATAGAATGCACGTGCCTTTTCAAATCTTTATTTATGAATTTTTTTGAGTAAATACTTAACAGTGTAAGTGCTGGATCATAGGGTAGTTCTATTTTTAATCTTTTGAGGCGTCTCTATAGTTTTCCTGGGTAGATGCACCAGTTTGGATTTTTAGTCTTTTAAGGAGCTTCTATACTGTTTTCCAGAGTAGATGCACCAGTTTGGATTCCCTCTAGTGGTGGGAGAGGGTTCTGCTTTCTCCACACACTCCAACACCTGCTGTTTTTTGTGTTGTTGACTTTAGCCATTCTGAGAGGTGTGGGGTGGTTTCTTATCATGGTTTTGATTTGTATTCTCTGAATGATGAGTGACGTTGAGCATCTTTTCATGTGTCTGTTAGCTATCTAGATGTCTTCTTTGGAAAAGTGTCTAGTCATGTTGTCTGCCCATTTCTTCAATGGGTTGTTTGATTTTTGGGTGTTGAGCCTGTTAAGATTATATTATAGATTTTAGATACTAACCCTTTATTTTATATATATATATATATATATACACATATATATAAACAAATATTCTTTTATTCTGCCTCTCAGTTTTGTTATTTCCTTCATTCTGTAAAAAAGCTTTTTTTTCCATCTTAATGAAGTCGCAATAGTTCATGTTTGCTTTCATTTCCACTACCTTCGGTGACGTGTTTAGTAAGAAGTTGCTGCGGCCAAAGTAAAATAATTTGCTGCCTCTGTTTTCCTCTAGGATTTTGATAGTTTCCTATCTCACATTAAAGTCTTTCATCCATTTTGAACTTATTTTTGTGTATAGCATAAGAATATGGTTCAGTGTCATTCTTCTGCATGGCACTGTCCAATTTTCCCAACACCATTTGCTAAAGAGACTGCCTTTTTTCTATTGGATATTCTTTGTTGTTTTGTCAAGGATTAGTTGATAATATAGACAGGGTTCCATTTCTGGGTTTTCTATTCTAATCCATTGATCTATGTGTCTGGTTTTGTGCCAGTATCACAGTCTTGATGATTACAGATTTTGTAGTATAGCTTGAAACCTGGAATTGCAGTTTTCAGGTTTTTTTTTCTTTTTCAGGATTGCTTTGGCTTTTTGGGCTCTTCTGTGGTTCCATGCAAATTTTAGGATTGTTTATTCTAGCTCTGTGAAAAATACTGGTTGTAGTTTGGCAAAGATTGCATTAGATATCTAGATTGCTTTGGATACGATAGACATTTTAACAATGTTTGTTCTTCCAATCCATGAGCATGGAATATTTTCTCATTTCTTTACGTTTTCTTCAATTTCTTTCATAAGCATTCTTTCATAACTTTTCAGCATACAGATCTCTTACCTCTATGGTTAGGTTTATTCCTAGGTATCTTATGGTTTTTAGTGCAATTGTAAATGGGTTAGATTCCTTGATTTCCTTTTCTGTTACTTCATTATTGGTGTTTAGAAAAGCAACAGATTTCTGTGCATTGATATTATATCCTTTAGCTTCACTGAATTCATGTATCAATTCCAGAAAATTTTTGGTGGAGTCTTTTGGATTTTCCATGTAGAGTATCATGTCATCTGTGAAGAATGAATGTTTGCCAATTTACTATGTTAAATAGTAATGGTGAGAGGGGACATCCTTGTCTTATTCCTGCTCTCCGTTTTTCCCTATTGAGGATGATATTAGCTGTGGGTATTTCGTATGTGGTTTTTATGATGTTGAGGTATGTTCCATCTATCCCTACTCTGTTGAGGGTTTTTATCAAGAATTCATGCTATATTTTGTCAAATGCTTTTTCTGCATTTATTAAAAGTATCATATGGTTCCTATCCTTTATTTTTTAAATGTAATGTATCACATTGATTGATTTGTGAATTTTGAACCAGCCCTGTAGCAAAGGAATAAATCCCACTTGATTGTGGTGAATTATTCTTGTAATGTACTGTTGAAATCAAATTGCTTCTATCTTATTGAAAATTTTTGCAACTGTGTTCATCAGGGTTATTGGCCTGTAATCCCCCTTTTCAGTGGGGTATTTATCTGAATCAAGATAATGTTGGCCTTATAGTATAAGTTTGGACTTTTTCCTTCTATTTCAATTTTTTTTTAACAGATTGAGAAAAATAGTTATTAAGTCTTCTGTAAATTTCTGGTAGAATTCCCCTGGAAAGTCATCTGGCCAAGATTCCTCCATTCTTGGGAAATTTTTGATAACTTATTATGTTTACTTTTTGGTTATGGGTCTGTAAAAATATTCTATTTCTTCCTGATTCAGTGTTGGTAGTGTGTGAGTTTCTAGAAATATGTCTTTTTCTTCTGGATTGCCCAGTTTATTGGCATATAAATTTTATAGTATTCTCTTGTAATTGTTTGTATTTCTGTAGTGTTGCCTGTGATCTCTCCTCTTTTATTTGTGATTTTAGCTGTTTTGTCCTTTCTTTTTTCTTTATAATAAGTATGGCTAGGGATTTATCAATTTTTTCTTCTTTCAAGAACCAGCACTTGATCTCTTCTGCTATTTTTGTTGTTGTTGTTGTTTCTATATAGTTTATTTCTTTTCTAATCATTATTATTTCCCTTCTTCTGCTAATTTTAGGCTTTATTGTCTGTTCCTTTTCTAGCTCCTTTAGGTGTAAAGTTAGGTTGTATATTTGGGACTTTTCTTGCTTCTTGAGAAAGGCCTGAATTGCAATATACTTTCCTCTTAGGACTACTTTTGCTGCATCCCACAGTGTTTGGACTGTCATGCTTTCATTTTCATTGTCTTCCATATATTTTTTAAATTTCTTTTTTAATTTTCTGATTAACACATTCATTCTTTTATTTCCTTAAATAGTTTATTATCAAATTGGTTTGCATATAACACCAAGTGCTCATCCCAACAAGTGACCTCCTCCATGCCCATCATCCCCCTTCCCCTCTCCCCTACCCCCATCAACCCTCCGCTTGTTCTCAGCATTCACGAGTCTCTCATGGTTTGCCTCCCTCCCTCTCCCCCACTATTTTTCCCCTTCTTCTCCCGCATCGTCTTCTGTTAACTTCCTCCTAATCCACGTATATTGCAAACATATGGTATTTGTCCTTCTCTTCCTGACTTATTTCGCTCAACATAACACCCTCAAGTTCCACCAATGTTGCTACAAATGGCCAGATTTCATTGTTTCTCATTGCCATGTAGTATTCCATTGTATAAATATACCACATATTTTTGATCCATTCGTCCGTTGATGGACACTTAGGCTCTTTCCATGTTTTGGCTATTGTTGAGAGTGCTGCTATGAACATTGGGGTCCATGTGCCCCTATGCATCAGCACTCCTGCATCCTTTGGGTAAATTCCTAGCAGTGCTATTGCTGGGTCATAGGGGAGTTCTATTGTGAATTTTTTGAGGAAGCTCCACACTGTTTTCCAGAGGGGCTGCACCAGCCCACCAACAGTGTATGAGAGTGCCCATTTCTCCACATCCTCGCCAGCAACTAGAGTTCTCTGATTTGTTCATTTTAGCCACTCTGACCGGCCAGAGGTGGTATCTCAGTATGGTTTTGATTTGTATTTCCCTGATGAGGAGGGATGCTGAGCATCGTTTCATGTGTCTGTTGGCCATCTGGATGTCTTCTTTGGAGAAATAGTTATTCATGTCCTCTGCCATTTTTTAAAATGGATTATTTGTTTTGGGGAATTCAGTTTTATAACTTATTTATATATTTTGAATACTAACCCTTTATCAGATATGTCACTTGGAAATATCTTCTCTCATTAAGTAGGTTGCCTTTTAGTCTTGTTGACTCTTTCCTTTGTTGTGCAGAAGCTTTTTATTTTGATGTAGTCCCAGTAGTTTATTTTTGCTTTAGTTTCTTTTGCCTCAGGAGACCAAAAAAAAGAAAAAAAAAGAAAAAAGAAAAAACAATAAAATGTTGCTATGGCCGATGTCAGAAACCTTACTCTCTGATCTTTATTCTAGGATTTTTATGGTTTGAGGTTCTTAAATTTAGTTCTTTAATACATTTTGAGTTTACTTTTGTGTATGATGTGAGAAGGTGGTACAGTTTCATTCTTTTGCATGGAGCTAACCAAATTTCTCAACACCACTTATTGAAGACTGTCTTTTTCCCATTACATAGATAAATAGACCATATAATTGTGAGTTTGTTTATGTGCTCTTTATTCTGTTTCATTGATCTGTGTCTATTTTTGTGCCTGTACCATATTGTTTTGATTATTACGCTTTCTAGTTTATCTTGAAAGCTGGAACTGTAATATTTCCAGGTTTCTTCTTATTTTTTAAAGTGTCTTTGGCCATTTAGGGACTTTTGTGGTTCCAATTTTAGGATTTTAGGGTTATTTAGGATTTCCTTTAGTTCCCTATATCCAGACTCTATTTTTATCACTTGCTTTTCCTGTGTTTTTCTTTGGGTGTCCTAACCAAAGCCCCAGTAACACCCCATCCACATTTGACATTGCCTGTCTGGACTGCAGTGTTTTGTGATACTTTGACCTCAGCTTAGATGCTGCACAGTTTAGATACTTTACCCAGAGTGATAAGAATTTAGCGATTAAAACAAAACAAAAAAAACCCCTAAGAGTGTGCTAATCTATTGAAAAGGTAAGAAGAATACCTATCCAATAAAGAATAGAAAGCTTACTAATGGGAGTATAGTGAGATTGTTTTGTTCAAGGACCTTGGTTCATGATCCAGTCCTCTTAACTCATTTAGTTTTTCACTTGTTCATTTGGCATTAATTGACTAGTCACAACATGTGAAGATCTAGGGCTCCTTCAGCAGCCCTCACCCATTGCCTGAATACTTTGAAATGAGCCCTAACGATATTGTAGGGAATAAAAAGAACCAAGTCCCTGTCCACATTGAACTTTACTTCTTAGTGGAGAAATACAAGAAATAAGGGAGAAATTAAAAACTGACATAGAGTCAGGTGGTGCTGGTGTTATGAAGAATAGAGAACTGTACATGGAAAAGAAGGATATTTCAAACTGGTGGTCAGGAGAAGCCTCTCTGAAGACCTGACAGTTGAGCAGGCACAAAGTGTGAATATATACAAGAAGAGTGTCCCACGTGGACGGAATGGCAAATGCTAAGACCGTGAAAAATGCAAGAGCTTGCCCTGTCCATTGACTAACTTATGGACCTCTGGGGTGCAGTAGAGTGATCAATGAGAGAATAGTAGGAAAGAAAAGCTTAAAAGTAATCAGGGACCACGTGATGTAGGACACTAAGGGCATGGTATTTGCTACAGAATTTATTCTAAGTATGATGGAAAGGAAGGAAGGAAAGAAGAAATGGGGGAAGGGGAAAGAGGAAAGAAAGAAAAAAGAAAGAAAGAAAGAAAGAAAGAAAGAAAGAAAGAAAGAAAGAAAGAAAGAAAGAAAGAAAGAAAGAGAGAGAGAAAGAAAGGAAGAAAGAAAGAAAGAAAATTGAAAATTCCAGGCCCGTATTTTTTCACTAGTAAATTATACCAAACATTTAAGGAATAAATAATACGAGTTCTACAAAAGCTCTTCCGGTAGAGAAAGGCACTCCTTCCAGCTCATTTCATGAGACCAATGTACTCCATACCAAACCAAAGAAATAAAACGCAATTACAACAAAAGACTAAAGAAGCAACCCCAGTAATAATATTCAACAAACTGTTAACAATTCAATTACAGAAATATATGAAAAGATGATACATCACAATCAAGTAAAATTGTCTCCAAGAATGCAAAGCTCTTCGAACACTGAAAAAAATCAGTTACTATAATTCATAGCAGATGCAGTAAGAAAAAAATCCTGTGGCAATTTCAATAGATATAGGAAAACATTTCATAATACTTACCATCCATTTACTATAAAAATAAATTCATCAAACCAGGAATAAAACTTCCTTAACTTAATTAAATACCATTCATACTGACAAACAAACAAAAGAAACTTAATATCATTCTTAATCATGAAAGACAAATGCTTTCCCCAAACATCAAGAACATCCTCTTTCACCACTCTATAATACGTACTACTTTAAGTCCTAGTGAATTAGTTAAGAATTTTGAAAGGGATATTTGCTAGAACAGAAGAAATAGAATTATCTCTGTTTACAGGAGACATAATTTTTCACATTAAAAAAATCCCAATAAATCCACAGAAAGCCTCTAAACAAATAAGTGAGTGGAAATGTCACAAAATATAAGATCATATTACAAACATATTCCTGAATTCCAGAAATGGAAAATAGGAATTTGAATTTCATAAAAAAATTATAATAGCACTAAATAAATAAAATATTTGGTTGTATAAACAACAAAATAAGAGGATGAGCACTACACTGAAAACTAAAAACACTGATAAAAGAAATAAAAGAAGATTCAAATACAAGGAAATCCCAATTGTGTTCATAGGTGAAAGCATCAGTAATGTGATAAGGTCAATTTTTTCCAATTATATCTATAATTCTAACCAATCCCAATCAAAATTCCAGCAAGCTTTGATCATAGATATAGATAAGCTAATTCTAAAATTATATAGGGAAGGGAAAAAAACACAGAAGAGATGAAACAATTTTAAAAGAAATAAATTTTGAAGGCTCACACCATATTCTTAATTATTTCTACTACTTACTAAAATTTTTACATAATTGGGACATTGTGGGATTGAGGAAAGGATAGATATGCACAATAATGGAACAGAATAGAGAGGACAGAAATTGACCTATATAAACATGTCTCACATTTTCTTTATCCATTTATCCATTGATGAACACTCAGTTGTTTTCATGTCTTGACTGTCGTAAATTATGATGCGATGATCATGAGGATGCATATATCTCTTCAACTTAATGTTTTTCATTATTTTTGGTTGAATACCCAGAAGGGGAGTTCCTGGATCATATGGTGGTTCAATTTTTACTTTTTGAGAAAGCTCCATATATTTTCCATAGTAGCTGCATCAATTCAGATTCCCACCACCAGTGCACAACATTTACTTTTTCTGCACTTTTTCTATGTCAAAGCTTATTATTTCTAGTCTTTTTGAAATAGCCATTCTAAAAGATGTGTGGTACTCTTTCATTGTGGTTTTATTTTCAGTTCCTTGGAGAGTAGTGATCTTAAGGATCGTTTTATATTCTGTAGGCCATCTATATAACTCTTTGGAGAAATCCAGATTCTCTGCATATATTTTAATTAGATTTTTTTGTTGTTATTGGTTGAGTTGTATGAAATTTAAAAAAATATATTTTGGATATTAACCTCTTATACAATTTACAAATATGTTCTCACTTTCAGTAAGTTGCTTTTTCATTTTGTTTATTTCCTTTGCTATGCTGATGCTCTTTAATTTGATATAAGTGGGGTGTTAAAATAAACCCAAATTAAGACAAGAATATGCAAAGGGAAAAAGCAGTGTTTTAACAAACAGTTTTAGGAAAACTGGGCAGTGACATGCAAAAGAATGAAACTGGATCACTTTTAACACCATACACAAAAATAAACTCAAAATCGATTAAAGATCTAAATGTGATTCCTGAAACAATAAAACTTCTAAATATTAGGGGTTTCTGGGTGGCTCAGTCTATTAAGCCGCTTACTCTTGATTTCAGCTCAGATCGTGATCGCATGTTTATGAGATCGATCCTGGCATCAGGCTCTGTGTTGGCAGCATGGAACCTGTTTGGGATTCTCTCTCTCCCTCTCTCTCTGCCTCTCCCCTGCTTATGCTGTCTCTGCTTCTCAAAATAAATAAATAAACATTAAAAAACTCCTAAGAATGTATGCACCAATCTCTTGGACATCTCCCTTAGTAGCATATTTATGAACCTGTCTCTACATGCAGGGCAAGCAAAAGCAAAGATAAACTATTGTGACTACAACAAAATAAAAAGCTTTTGGGGTGCCTGGGTAGCTCAGCTTCCTGAGTGTCAGAGTTTGGCTCAAGTCATGATCTCCTGGTCTGTGAGTTTTAGCCCCACATGAGGCTCACTGATGTCTGTGCAGAGCCTGTTTAAGATCCTCTGTTTCCCTCTCTCTCTGTCCCTCTCTGCTCATGCTCTCTCTCTCCCTCACTCCCATCCTCTCTCTCTCTCTCTCTCTCTCTCTGTATCTCTCTAGAAAATAAATAAGCTTAAAAAAAGCTTTTGCACAGGGAGGGACCCACGATAAAAATCCACTATAAAAATGGGCAGATGACATGAATAGACATTACTTCCCCCTCAAAAAAATCAAACAAAAACATACAAATGACCAAAAGATAAGATGTTCAACATTACTACTCCTCAGAGAAATACATATCAAAACCATAATCAAAACCATAAAAACATCTTACACCAATCAGAAAGGCTAGTATCAAAAAGATAATAATCAAGTGTTGGTGAAGATGTGGAAAGAAGGGAACTACCATGCACTGTTGCAGAAATGTAAAATGGTGCAACCAGTGTAGAAAACTTTATGGAGTTTCCTCAAAAGACTAAAAATATATATACTTTTTGATCTAGTAATTCCACTATTGGCATTTAAACACTAATTCAAAAGACATGTGCACCGCTATGTTTATTGCAGCATTGCTTACAACAGTAAAAATATGGAAACAATCTAAGTGTGCATTGATAGATGAATAGGTATAGAAAATGTAGTGTGTGTAATATACATCCACACACACACACAATGGAATATTACCCATAAAAATGATAGCTTGCGATTTTATGACAAAATGGATGGAAATAGAAGGTATTATATTAAGTGAAATTAAGCCAGAAAGGGAAAGGCAACTATTATATAGTATTACCTATAGGTAGAATCTAAGGAAATAAACAAACAAACAAAAACACCCCAAAAGAACAACAAAATACACTGTGAAATATAGAGAATAAATCGGTAGTTTCCAGAGAGGACGTGGGTAGTGGGAAAGGTAAAATAAATAAAGGAGATTAAGAATCACAAACTTCCAGTTATAAAATAAAAAAGTCAGAGAGATGAATAGCACACCATAGGAAATACAGTCAATACAATAATAATGTTGTATAACGACAGATAGTGACTGCACTTATTGTGGTAAGCTTTGAGTAATGTATAGAATTGTTGAATCAATATGTTGTGTACCAGAATCTAGCATAACATTTTATGTTAATTGTTCTTCAATCAAAATATGGTGTTGGGGGGGCAGATAAATTCCACGTTAGAAGAGGGAGTTCCACTTTGCAGGGGCTCACCAGAGTATACTAGGCTGATAGAATGTTCCATTTCATTTGTGTTTTGTTTTGTTTTGTTTTTTAAATGACAGCTTTGGGGCACCTGGATTGCTTATTTGGTTAAGCAACTGACTCTTGATTTTGGCTCAGGTCATGATCTTGGAGTCATGAGATGGAGCCCCACTTTGGGCTCCGTGCTGAATATGGAGCCTGCCTGAGATTCTCCTTCTCCCTCTGCTCATCCTCTGCTCTCTCTCTCTCTTTCTCTCTGTGTGTCTCTCCTCAAAATAAGTAAGCAGACATTTTTAAAAAAATGAAATGACAGCTTTATTGAGCTATCGTTCTTATTTCTTAAATATTTGTCAATGGAAGACATGTTTGTTTGAAAATACATTTATAAAAATATTTTTCATAGGAGGAACTTTGGGAGAGATAACTAAAGAAAATAAAAACACTAATTCAAAAAGATATGTACACTTGTATTTTTATTGCAGTATTGCTTACAAGAGTGAAAATATGGAATATTGCTCATCTAGAACAATTAAATAACAAATGAAGAACCCAAGATGCTGGACATTGTGTAGGAAATGCTGCCATTTTTTTAAAAAGTAGAAAATAGTGCATATTTTCTCATGTGTTTATTAAATGGACCCATAAGGATGACACAATCCCTCTAGTACAGAAACTTGATGAATAGCTATTATGTGTAGAGGGACATATTATTGCACACATCTTATTGGTCTTGAATAATAAACTATCTACTGTACTTCTATTCAACAAATAAATGAAAAAACTAAAATTAAAGCCAAAATGTGGCTGCCAAAGACACAGGGTTACTCCCTATTCAGTTTACACCGCAACTGGGTATTACCTTTCAATTTCTGCACTAACCACCCAGAATAAGCAAAGACTCCCCAAGTTTCAGGGCTCAGTCCTTCAGAAGACTACCCTCCCTTCAAACACTAGCTTCACGTTGGTGGATTCACTAGGTCACTTGGAAATCCACCTGTCTACCAATTTGAGGGTTTCTATAACCCCCTTGGCCTTGATAACTGATTAGAATGATTTTCAGAAGTCAGGAAAGTTTTATACTGACAAGTACAGCTTTATTTAAAAGGATACATATAGGGTGAAATCTGGGAGGGAGTACACGGCTTCCATGCCTCTCCCCATGAAATCAGGGCACGTCAGCTTCCCAGAGCATTAGCGCAAACATCAAAAATCTTTTAGCCTTGTTTCTAGAGATATTTTTATTAGGTTTTCATTACATAGACATAATTGATCAAATTATTGGCCACTTGACTGAACTCAATCTCCATCCCCTTTCTTCTCCCCAGAGGTACAGTTGCCCTAAAGTCCCCACCCTCTATTCATATGCTTGGTATTCCTGCTGATCAGCCACTGACCTAAAACTATCTAGGAACCTGACAACAATAATTTCATTAGCATAACAAAGTCATATCCTATCACTTGGGAAATTTCTAGGAGTTTTGAAGCTCTGTGGCAGAAACCAGCGACAATGACTAGATACACACTTTATTAGACTTCACTCCCCATAGAGTTTGGGCTGTCAAGGTTAACAGGGGAACCATGAGTGTCGTTTTCCCAGGACCCAGGCTTTGTTCTCCGATTCTGGATTCAGATTCTGCCTGACCTGGTGCCTGGAGCCTGGTTAGGGTGTCTCAGGGGTCACTGAGAAGTCTCCTGCCTGGGATCTGTGCCCTCCTCTCACTCATGATGCCAAAAGCAAACAAAATCAGTGTCCATGGTGCCTTTCAATTTCACTTCCTGGCAAAAGCTGTATTCTCGGAAAAGGAGACCTCAGAACTTTGATTTCACTTTCTGTTCTTGGAAACAACAGGACTCTGTAATGTGATAGCTGCTTCTTTTCTATTGGCCAGAATCCTGTGAGGGTGGGGCAGAGAACAGAGATTATTTCTGTTTTGCCAGATCGTTAGACATTTGGGTGACAGTCAGCTCTTTAATCTCTGCAGGGACCACACCAGCACACAGGACCTGTTCCAGTGCAAGGACGATCTGTGGACAGGAGTGTTCCTGGGTGAGCACTTCAGACTCAGCATTTCCTGCACTGCCAGTGGACACTTTCAGAGCTCAACGCTGACACCAAGTCTCCTTTCTTTCAGAAGCTGGTAAGCAAGAAATCACTTTGGATTGAGTGCGGGTCTAAAAATAGAATTACAGACCTATAGGTCCAAGTGTGGTAGGGGCTGGATGCTCAGTTTTGGGTCCTGCGGACTTGAAAGACTGAGGAGCAGGATGACTGGTTGATGGCTGTGAGACGTTTAGAAAATTTAACTATTTGGGACATTTTTAGAGAGTGTTTGCAGAACAAATGTTATTCCTGTGAACTGTAGAAGGATCATGTGAATATTAGGGGTGTAAGTGGATAGGGGCTTTTCCCAAGAACTACTGCCATCAGACACCCCTCATCTCATGGTAATACTTTTCCCTGGGGAGACAATGCATATTATCTGTTTAAAAACAGATTCAAATTCAACTGAAAATGTTAAACAGCTGACTTGCTTTATTTAATGATTCATGAATTAGACAGCATCTTATCTAGCAAATAGAAAGGAGCTCCACTGAACTGTAGGAAAAGAATATTTTTAAAGGAAGAGAGGAAGGGAAAAAGAAAGAAATCATTAGCCAGGAGTCCACTGTTTTAGTCAAAGTCACTCTCCTAAGGAGAAGAGAAAGGATCTACTGGCAAATCCCCAGTGTTAACCAGGAAATTCTTATGTTGACTGGTTAAAGGAGATATTCCTGGGGGAATGAAACTGTAATTAGGTTACGTATTAGGTCTTGGTTTACTGAATTGAGGCCTTAACTTATGTGGCTTCCCAAGGTCTTGTGGCCCCATGGCCCTGTGACCCTACCTTTTCCCTATTCCAGTACTTTGGTCACACTTTCAGCTTAACTTAGAGATTTTATCAAAATATAAGGTATTGGTGTCACTTTCAGCTACTGCTCAGAGGTTCTTACAGTTTGTTGGTCCTTTGCATGGTTTCACATGTTATGATGTTGTTGCTTAATTTCTGTGATATTCACAGCTGATAACTTCAGGTTCACAATTTTTTTAATGTTTTATTTATTTTTGAGATAGAGACAGCGTGAGCAGGGGAGGGGCAGAGAGAAAGGGAGACACAGAATGTGAAGCAGCTCCAGGATCTGGCTGTCAGCACAGAGCCCAATGTGGGGCTCGAACCCACGAACCGTGAGATCATGACCTGAGCTGAAATCGGACGCTT
Organism: Crocuta crocuta; assembly: GCF_008692635.1. Lineage (NCBI taxonomy): Eukaryota > Metazoa > Chordata > Mammalia > Carnivora > Hyaenidae > Crocuta > Crocuta crocuta. The sequence continues at coordinate 9,899,196 of NW_027533170.1, forward strand.
AACCAACTGAGCCGCCCAGGCGCCCCAGGTTCACAATTTTTTAATCAGCCATCCTCTATCTTCCTTTTATGATGGTCCAGTCACAGTGACATTATTTACTTTATGTGAACATACATTCAAAACTTTTGAGAACATGCAGTGTTATGATTATTATGATTTTTATGAGCAGGATAATTTTTAATGGATAGAATGCATTCTAAAGCCATGGTTCCTATGACCCAAACAATAAAATTCAAGTAAGGTAAAAAAAAGAAAAAAAAAGTCCTCACTGAAGGAGTAATCTTTTAAAGCCAAGTGGCTTGCTCAGTGATCTTATGTAGTTGTGTTTCAGCTTCCCCAGAAATGTTAATCCAGATGCAGTAGGTGGTGGTGTTCACAGTATAGACACCTGTTGCTCCATTATAAGGTAAGTAAAAACTATTTATTGTCAAGAAAATCTTTGGCCAGAGGATCTAAGAATCTTTGTTGGGTAGCTATTGTCTTAGCAATGGATTCTGCAATATAATTAGGATCTAAAGAAAGATTTTGGATCAGATTGCCATGTACATTTACTCTTGGCCAGGGAAACATAGCCCTGCCAAAGGAAGCAACTCCTGAGCCTGGTTAATCTTTTAAACTCAATGATGTGAATCCAATGGAGTTGACCAATGAAATATCTTATTATGCTTGAGAAAAGTTATGGACACAGTTAGATTTCCACTGAGTCTAAAATAAAAGATTGTTTTAAATTTTGGCATTTACTCCCCTTCATAGCAAAGGTCTGGGACGTATAGCTGAGGGCATTATATTTCTAAGATTATGTCATAATAAAGGAAAGAGAAAGAAGGAGAAAGGGTTTCAAATTTAATTAAAGTATGAAAACTTGATCTATTGTCTTATGGGCATGTAGTCTACCTCAATGTCAGCTACCTATCTTCCTCATCAATTTGATTTAGAGGTCTCTAGCATCTTCTTAGGATCAGGTGTCAAGTAAAGCCTTCTTTAGCTGTGAGATGTGTACCCAAGACTCAACACCTTCTAGTTTTATACCAATGTCAGTGGTTGGGAGCACTTGGTAAGATTCCTTTCAATAAGTGTTCAAAAGCTGTATTCTTTTGATGACATTTTTAGAATACCCAGTCACCAGGTTTTAGATTGTGACCAACAGGATCCTTTGAATTGGGACCTAGGAAGATTTCTTTAACCTATTGATGATAGGACTGAGCATAAAACATTGGAGACTTTGTCATAGTTGGTCATAGTAGCATGAGACAACAAGGAATCAACAGAAAGTTGTATACCAAGAGACAATGGTCTGCCAGTGATTATGTCATGTGAGGTGAGTTTAATTTATCCAAAGAGAGTATTGCAAACGGTCAGCAAGGCCAAAACTGATCTTAGGGCAGGGACATTCAGTATTTTGGGCTAGTTTAAAATTTTTAAGTTTGAGGATCTCATTAATTTTCTTAATCTTCTTTGAAGCTTGAGTGTGATAGGTATTGTGATGATTCCAAGAAGTGTGCAGAGTTTTCGTAAGGCTGATAAGATTTGTCTCCAAAATGCCTATCTCAATCACTGGGAGATTGTGGAAGGTGTATTCCAAGTGGGAAACACATTTTCTAACAGTTCCTTTGCCACTCTGAAGGCATCAGTCAACTAACTAAAAAAAAAACAACAAAAAACAAAAACAAAAAAACAAAAAGACCACACACACATAAAGTAAGAGGAACATAATGATAACCCACACTAGGTGGCAATTGAATAATGAGCAGCTGCAGGTGTACCAAAATTCCACTGGGAATAGCTCTGAGTTTCCTGGGGGCAAAGATAATTTTTCCAGGATAATGGACCTGGGAAGTTAGATTGCTGGTAGACTGTTTTCACAATTTTATACAAGTCTCTCCTTGAATGTCTAGTCATAGTTTGAGTCATCTTAAAAGCATACTATGGTGGGTGAATAATGAAAAAACAAACAAAAAAGGGGGTTTACCAGGAGGTCAGGAAGAAGTCAAGAGCTGTCCTGTATTACCCAAAGTCCTGATAGTTCAATGTATAGCCATTGTATCCCCATCTTATTTTCTCTGATTTAGAAGTCAAGCATTGCCATGTTACCCTGACATCAGAATGGCAAAGTCTCACAGTGAGGGGATATTTTTGTGGCAGCAGAATGGGTTTTATCCACATGTGCCACAATTATTATAAATTTTTTGTTGTCTGCCTTTGTATGTAAATCAGCAGGGGTATTTTCCTGTTACTGTGGTTCAGTCCTTTTAGTGTGAGCCTGTTTTGATGACAGCAATTTCGGAATATAAGAGAGTAATTATAACTGATAACTTTAGAACATATTAAATTTCAAGGAATTTCACACAATTTATAGAACATTTATATGCCTATACAAATATAACATAAAACAGAAGATCTTTGTTTTCTAAGGCCATTTAAATGGTAAGAAAACTTTCTCAACCTATTACCAAAGGTAGATCAAGTGTTTTAAATAAAAGAAACAATGTTTCTTTTAACAGATAGGAAACCAAATGCTAATTTTGTACCAGTTTACTTTTGTATTAAAATATATTCACTCCACTGTTAGTTCTGATCATGCATAAAATTCTTTTTCAAAAATTTCTTTTTACAAGCTTTCTACAACTTTCCTTTACTTCAAATAAAAGTGTTTCTCTAGTCCATATTCATTTCTTTTTTTACCAAAAGCACATATCCTACTTTTCTTTCACTGAGATGTTTCCTTTTAAAAAAAAAAATTAGTAGCTTTAACCACACACATTAATTAGAGTTCTTAACCTTTAGAAAATTTAATATCTAGTGAAAACTAAGTAGTAAGCATGAGTTAACTGTGTGTTAAACCAGTGTTCCTTAGATTGGTAAATTTATAAATACACTTTATAACTTCTAGAAGCATGTGCTTTATTTATAGTACAATCTTTCTACACAGTGTGCCAAAAAATTTTACTATCAGATTTACATTAATATTTAGTTTTTCACTAATAAGGAAGCCAAAATTAGAGGCATCTATGTTTAATAATTAATGTTTCATTATTTTTTTGGATATGATCTAGACAGTTAATGAATCTAATTTAAATCATTATTTAATCTAACTCAACAAAGTTTTAAGGTTTTAATTTATCAAACATATTTCAGAAATGATTTAAAAGTTTACCTAAATTTTTAAAAAATTTAATTTATATCTAAAAATTAACTTACATCTATTTAATTTTCATTGTTCTTAAACAGTTAGGCTTAGACTACCCATGAGTAATCAATGGTCATAAGACATCAAAGTCAATCTAATGATTTTTACTTGGATTTTTAAAACCTAAGCTATTTTTATTTTTATTTTTATTTATTTTTAAAAGTGTTTAATGTTTATTCATCTTTGAGAGACAGAGAGAGATAGAGCATGAGTGGGGAAAGGTGAGAGAGAGAGGGAGACAAAGAACCTGAAGCAGGCTCCAAAGCTGAAGCTGTCAGCACAGAGCCCAATCCAGGGCTGGAACTCACAAGCCCTGAAATCATGACTTGAGCTGCAGTAGAATGTCTAACCGACTGAGCCACCCAAGTGCCCCTTATTTTTTATTTTTAAGCTTTTTATTTTAATTCCATTATAGTTAACATACAGTGTTATATTAGTTTCAGGTGTACAATATAGTGATTCTATACATGAATCAGTGTGCATCCTGTTAACTTGTACTCTTTAATCCCCATCACTTGTTCCCCTTTCCCCCCACTCACTTCCCCTCTGGTAACTGTCCATTTGTTCTCTATAGTTAAGAGTTTGCTTCTTGGTCTCTCCCTCTCTCTCTTTCTCTCTCTCTCTCTCTATTATTCCCATTTCTCATTTGTTTCATTTCTTAGATTCCACATATGAGTGAAATAATATAATATGCTGTTTGTCTTTTACTAAGTGACTTATTTCCCTTAGCATTAAACTCTTCAGCTCCATCCAAATCATTGCAAATGATGATTTAATTTCTTTTAGTCTGAATAATATCCCATTGTGTGTGTGTGTGTGTGTGTGTATATATATATATATATATATATATATATACCACATCTTTTTTACCCATTCATTTAGTGATGGACACTTGGGTCTGACTCCATTACTTGGCTCTTGTAAATAATGCTGCTGGAAACAGAGTGCATGTATCCCTTCAATTAGTGTTTTTGTATTTGGGGGGTAAATACCCAGTAGTCTAATTACTGGGTCATGGGGTAGTTCTATTTTTAACTTTTTGAGGAATCTCATACTGTCTTCCATTGTAGCTGCAATAGTTTGCACTTCTGCCGACAGTGCAAGAGGGTTCCCTTTTCTCCACATCCTTACAAACACTTCTTCTTTCTTGTGTTTTTGATTTTAGCCATTTTGACAGGTGTGAGGTGATATCTCATTGTAGTTTTGAGTTGCATTTCCCTAGTAATGAGTGGTATTGAGCATCCTTTCCTGTGTCTATTGGCCATCTGGATGTCTTCTTTGGAGAAATGTCTGTTCATGTCTTCTGCCTATTTTTTAATTGGATTGTTTGTATCAGTTTTTTATGTACCTTGGATATTAATCCTTTACTGGAAATGTCAATTGTTGGTATCACCTCCCATTGAGTAGGCTGCTTTTAGTTTTGCTGAGAGTTTCCTTCATTGTGCACAAGTTTTTATTATTATGTAGTCTCAATAGTTTTCTTTTTTTTATTTTATTTCTTTTGCCTCATAAAACATGTATAGATAAATGTGCTACAGCCAATGTCAGAGACTTTACTGCCTGTACTTTCTTCTAGGATACTTAGGGTTTTAGGATTTTATGGATTTAGCCTTTAATCTATTTTGAGTTTATTTTTGGGGATGGTGTAAAAAAGTGGTTCATTTCATTCTTTTGCATATTGCTGTCCAGTTTTCCCAACCACATTTGTTGAAAAGACTGTCTTTATCCAGTGGATATTCCTTTCTGCTTTGGAAAAGATTAATCAGCCATAGATTGTGGGTTTCTTTCTGGGTTTTCTAATCTGTTCCACTGATCCATGTGTCTATTTTTGTGCCAGTACAGTACTGTCTTGATTACTACAGCTTTGGAATATAACTTGATGTCCAAAATTTAGCATTCTGGTCATGCTGACCAAACAACCAGACACATGAGTTGATGATATCTTGGACCTTCTATTCCAGGTGTTTGCAGCTAAACATCTTGTGGCTGTTATTGATGCTGAATGAAGCAGCTCAGCCTTATTTGAGTTTCTGACCCATGAAATTCTAAGATGTAGTGAACTGTTCCTAGTTTTAAGACACCAAGTTTTGGGGTAGTTTGTTTTGCAAAAATAGGTCATTGAAGTAATTGTAGATGCTGATTAGGTTGTAGATGTTAATTTTATGAGAAAATTAAAAACAACTTACTATCCATTGACTCCAAGTCTATAATTGGAAAAGTCTTTTTTGGCACAAGACAGACATTTAGATCAATGCAACAGAACAGAGAACCCAGAAGTGGACACACAAACGTATGGTCAACTAATCTTTGACAAAGCAGGAAAGAATATCCAAATGGAAAACAGACAGTCTCTTCAGCAAGTGGTGCTGGGAGAACTGGACGGCAACATGCAGAAAAATAAATCTGGACCACTTTCATACACCATACACAAAAATAAGCTCAAAATGGATGAAAGATCTAAATGTAAGACAGGAAGCCATCAATATCACAGAGGAGAAAGCAGGCAAAAATCCCTTTGACCTTGGCTGCAGCAACTTCTTTCTCAGCATGTCTCTTGAGGGAAGGGAAACAAAAGCAAAAATGAACTATTGGGGCCTCATCAAGATAAAACCTTCTACACAGCAAAGAAAAGAATCAGCAAATCTAAAAGGCAACTGATGGAATGAGAGAAGATATCTGCAAATGACATATCGGATAAAAGGTTAGTATCCAAAATCTATAAAAAACTTATCAAACTCGACACCCAAAAAACAAATAATCTAGTAAAGAAATGGGCAAAAGACATGAATAGGCACTTCTCCAAAGAAGACATCCAGATGGCTAACAGACACATGAAAAAATGTTCAACACCACTCATCATCAGGGAAATACAAGTCAAAACGACAGTGAGATACCACCTTACACCTGTCAAAATTGCTAAAATTAAAAACACAAGAAAAAACAGATGTTGGGAGGATGTGGAGAAAGAGGATTTCCTACTGCTGGTAGGAATGAAAACTGGTGTAGCCACTCTGGAAAACAGTATGGAGGTTCCTCAAAAAATTAAAAATAGAACTACCCTATGACCCAGCAATTGCACTACCAGGTATTTATTCAAGTGATACAGGTATGCTGTTTCGAAGGGGCACATGCACCCCAATGTTTATAGCAGCACGACCAACAATAGCCAAAGTATGGAAAGAGCCCAATGTCCATCTATGGATTTATGGATAAAGAAGATGTGGTATATATAGACAATGGAGTATTACTCAGCAATCAAAAAGAATGAAATCTTGCCATTTGCAACTACGTGGATGAACTAGAGGGTATTATGCTAAGCAAAATTAGTCAGTGAGAGAAAGACAAATATTATATGACTTCACTCATATGAGGACTTTAAGATACAAAACAGATGGACATAAGGGAAGGGAAGCAAAAATAATTTAAAAACAGGGAAGGGGACAAAACATGAGAGGCTCTTAAATATATAAAACAAATAGAGAGTTGCCGGAAGGGTTGTGGGAGGGGGGTATGTGATCAATGGGTAAGGGACATTAAGGAATCTACTCCTGAAATCATTGTTGCACTATATGCTAACTAACTTGGATGTAAATTTAAAATTTAATTAATTAATTTTTTTTTTTTTAAAAAAAGAAGAGTCTTCTTTAGTTCAAAGCCTGCCTCCAGCTGGTCTAGATGAAGGAGAAAGAAGAGAGACTCGAAATCCTATGAACTCAAGTCCCTCCAAATAGAGAGTTCAAACTCCTCCAAATAGATAACTAGAACCAATGGCTGTCACCCTCCAAACATCTTCCATGGAAGGAGGAAGGAGTGGGTCAGTGCATAGAAGGGTGTATGGAAAATTGCACTTCAAGTGACGAGAGGTGTGGGGAGAAGTTATCCTATCACTGTGATCTTATTTAGCAACAAAATGTTCTGAAGGCACAATCTGGACCTGGCAGGCCTAGAAAATGACATATTTTTAAAGTTTATTACTTTTTTTACTTTTGTTTGCATTTAATTTATGCAGAATTTACTCCTCATCCATAAGTTTTGTTTCTTCAGTTTCTTTGGTGACATCTTTCTCTTCTGTGCAATCTCTCCTTGTGCTTTAGGAACAATCTATTTTGGGGGAACCTGCATGTCTCAGTTGATTAAGCCTCTGATTCTTGGTTTCAGCTCAGGTAACAATCTTATGGTTTGTGAGTTCAATCCCTGCATCAGGCTCTGTGTTGTCAGCACAGAAGCTTCTTTGGGATTTTCTTCCTCCCTCTCTCTCTCTCACAGTCTCTCTCTCTCTCAAATAAATAAATAAACGTTATTTATTCTTTTAAATTTATTTCAAGAGAAAGCACGAACAGGGGAGGGGCAGAGAGAGGGGGACACAGGATTTAAAATGGGCTCTGTGTTGACAGGCTGACAGCAGTGAGCCCAATGCTGAGCTCATACTCATGAACCACAAGATCATGACCTAAGCTGAAGTCAGATGCTCAACCAACTGAGCCACTCAAGTGCCCCTATAAATAAGCTTTTTTAAAACAAGGAACAATCTGGTCTTTATTTCAGTAAGGATCATCTCAATGTGACAGGGAGAGCTTATGTATGGGTGATCTGACCATGAGGCCTATAAGACCTATGCCTCATCCTGGGGCTTTGTTCATTGGATGTGCTCAAGGACCAGAGATTACACGTTTAAAACATTAAGTTCAGCATTACTCTCTGTGTTTGTAAACATGTAGAGTAAAAATTCAACACTCTTTATGGGCCACTGACCCTGTGTCCAGATGCTCGTTTGACCTGCACACACCTACCAACTCCACCACTGTAGTGACAGAATGGCACAAATTGCATCTGCAAAGTGACATCCTACAGACATTTGGTAGTTTTTGAACATGCATACACTTGATGGCCTGAGCAGTTTCATGTGTGTTCTTTAAGTAAAACTGAAGATTTGAACCTCTTGATGTGCAAGATTTTGTAGAGATTTCTGGGTAAGTGATTAGTGAACTATCTTCAGAGATCACCTCAGACCACTTACAAGGAGCTTTAAACTTAATTTTTATCTTCAGGAGGATTTTTTCACTCCAATTCTCACATTTCATACTTCCAAGAGGTTTTTCTTGTTCTTTGAATTTTCCTTATTTACAGCCTCCTACTTCCGTGCATACAATTTTCAACCAGCTACTATTTACTGACTGGCTGCTATGTGCCAGACATTGATTTAGGTGTGAAAATAGTGCAGTCATTTTTATCTCTTTGAGACTAATTAGAGGTTTGTTTTCCTCCTGCTCCCTCACTTGCCTCTGTTACCTCTGAGCTACTCCAGTGTTGCAGCTACCACCCTTAGGGGCTTTAACTTAAGGCTGTGATCCTCGACTGCCTTTTCTTATATACACGTACAAAGTTTTCCAAATAAATAGCCAAACACACACGCACACACACACACACACACACACACACACGCACACACACACGACACACCAGGGAAGAAAACAGCAAAAAGACAATAAGGGGAGCTGGGAGCAGGTGATTAAGTGGTAAGGGATTTGGTTGACCCAAGAAAACAAAGTTATAAGATGACAAGAAAGCAGCCCCATTTGTTCCTCAGTGCTCCAGACTGGTGTAGTTACTTGAAGTCCATTCGAGGTTGATTTGTGTGCCCCCAACTCCCACCCTCAATTCCTATGATGAAGTCCTAACCCCCAATGCTTCACAATATAACCCTCAATGCCTCACAATATAACTATGTTTGGAAGTAAAGTCTTCAAAGAAGCAATGAAGTTAAGAAGAGGCATTTAGGACAGTACCTAACCCAATATGACTACTTACAAGAAGAACAAAACTGGATACAGACATGCAGGCACACAGGGAAAGATCACATATACAGAGAGATAATGTGGTTCTCTGCAAATCAAGGATAGAGGCCTCAGAAGAAACCAACCCTGAAAACACATTGATTTAGGACTTCCAGCCCCAAAACTGTGAGAAGTTCAACTTCTGGTGTTTAAGACACTCATACTGTTGCACTTTGTTATGGCAGCCTGAGCAGACAAAGCTCTTGTAACTGAAATTATACTGATGAAAGCACTAGTGCTGGTGACTGGTAATCAGACCAAAATGAATCCATTTGTAATAGTAAAAGTACCTAATACCATGCATAAAATGCACACAGCAGTTTTAGAGACAACTGAGGAAGGAAGAAAGGAATTGAGGGTCTTGGTACTACTTGTAACAGAAGAGGACAGTTGTCATTGTTCCCAGTCCTCTTAGAGCTGATCTAAGGAAGGAAGGTGTTCTGTGTGAAGCAGGCCTCTGGATCCAAGACTTGAGAGGAAATCTCAGGTCAAATCCTTGAGGCTCTGTATGTTCCAACTGTAAAGTCTTAGGCTCCTAAAGGCAGCTGAAGCCCTTGACTGAGTCCAACCTGCTGTTAGTACATCTGCAAGTCTATATCTAGGTGGGCAGGGAAACTGTCCTCTTGTGCTTCCAAGAGCCACAGAACCAAAAACATTGGTACAGAAGGAATCCTTGAATTACTCAGTTTTCTTGTTCCTTGTTTTATGCATGAGGAATGAGGTCCATGGTGATGTGACTTGCCTGGTCAGTTGTGGAGCTGAGCCACAGTCTGGTGCTAGAGGAGAGTAAAAGGCAACTGCTGTGGGATAGCCAGGAGGCCTCTAGGTCCTTCATTAATTGATGGATTGATAAGTGTGGAGAGCAGGGGAGGAGACAGGCTTAATCTGTACTCCACATATTACCACAGTCAAGTCTTCCCTCATTTTTCTCTTCAATTAGAAGTTCTGGGATATTCTTTTTTTGAATTAAAGTATAAATGATACAAAATGTTAAATTAGCTTTATGTACACAACATAATGAGTTTACGACTATGCATTCTGCTACACTCATCACAAGTATAGCTACCTACTGTCACCTACTGTCACCATACACCACTACTACAATACCATTAACCATATTCCCTACACTACACCTTATATTAGCCCTGGTACAGTGTTAACCAGAGACACATTTCTCCCCTGCACAGCAGTGTTTGCTTTTGGTAATCTAATCCTAAATGTTTTATCTACATTTATATTGTCTTCTTCTACTGAAAATTCTGAGGGCAGAAAACATTTCCACTGCCACCACTTTCTCTAATATGAAGATGCTGAGGATAACAGTCAAATGCTGGTTTTTGAAATGAAGGCAAATGTGGTGGTATCAAAGGAAGTTCCACCCAGAGCTTACTCAAGATGGGAAACATTTCTACCCCAGAACTCCCATCTTGCAACCAGACAGCCTGAATTTCTTAGTCTCCAATTGATGATATTAGAAGCAGTGTCAACGTTTGTTTTTATGGGCTTCTTGAGTCATTTAAATTCCTTCTCAGATAACACACTAATTTTCCTATATCTGACTTCTTGAGATTTTTCACTGTGTGCTTAAATTTGAAAATAGCCCTAAATAAGAGGTAATGTCATGTATTTTGGGGAGTTCCCTTTTGATCCTCCCAAGCTGGTATAAAACAAAAGGCAGAAAGTATCTTTTGCTGTTCATGAACACAAAGTATCTCTCTGGTCAAATCCAGTGAGTGGAGCCATTGTGAGAGAAGTCTGCATTCTCAGTGTTCCCAGGGAAGGCCTGGGACATGAACCCAGCCCTGTGGCCTCAACATTCAGAGCATTTTCAGGGTCTCAGAACAACTCTGGCTTTGTCACACAGGACCCCAATCTGTGTTGTGTGGTGATGGTGCAAGAATGAAGGTAGACTGTCTGTGGGATGGCAGGTGGAGACCAGCCAGGTTCCTCTTGGGCCAATGCACCCAGGTAAGCAGCTCCCCAGGGCTGGCCATGGTGCTAGCAGGAAGAGAATGAGAATTTTCAAGACTTCAGTGACAAGGGAATAGGGAGTTAGCTTTTTGAAGCCCTCTTCAAATTTGACTAATAGCATATTACCACTGAAATTGACAAGCTGAGGCACTGGACTGGAATAAAAACCTATTGAAAACCAGACTGTATTCTAGAAATTGCTCTTAGTGTCAAGAGGTTGGTTTGCTAGAGTTGCCATAACTAAATACCATGGACTTAGGGCTTAAACAACAGAAATTTATTCTCTCACTCTTCTGGAGGCTGGAAGTCTAATATCGATGGGCCAGTAGGCATTGTTTCTCCCGAAGCCTTTCTCCTTGACTTGCAGATGGTCACCTTCCTGCTATGTGTGTGTGCATCCCTTGTGTCTCTTCCCCTTCTTCTAAGGACACCAGTCCTATTGGATCAGAGCCCCACTTATCTGACCTCAGTCAACCTTCATTGCCTCCTTAAAGAAGATTTTACAAATACAGTCATAATGGAGGTTAGAATTTCAACATAGGAACTTGGAGATCTATAGTTAAGTTCAGAACAAACCCCCTAAGTCTGAAAAAAGTTTCAGTAGCAGTATTCTTTGTGTAGTGTTACAGTTGTACTAAAGAATGGTGTGGGTGTGTCGAAGAACCCCAGCAGGGGGATGAGCCAACAGCCCCTGCAGAGATTAAAGGACATGACTCAGGAAGCTACTTCAGATGCAAATGTGGTCTGACATCATGTAAAGTCCTCAAGACAGAATTGGGTGGTCAGAGCCACCAAATTATGAGTATACTCTACATTTGAGATACAAAGGTAGGCAGATCCTTCTCAACTGTCCAATAGTAATAAAAATATAGAAAATATCTCACTGATGGGAAAATTGAGCCTCCTTGGTAAGCAATGCATTCTCTTCTTTTGGTGCAATGTGTAAGAATCCATATGTTATAACCCAGAAATTCCACACCTACTTCTGGAGAAGATTCTACACAGATGTACCAGAAACATGTGCAAAACATTTAGAGCTGAAATGTGTTAACAAGAAACAACTGTAAAGAACTTCAAACTTAAATTTTTGTTGACAGTGATTGGGTAGATAATATGTGCTATCTTCACAAAATGGAAAACATGTGTGATAGAAACAATTTTAAATGAAAAACAACTTGCAGAAGGTGGCACACAAAATAATTCCATTTTTCCAAAGTACCCCAACAAACAAAACTAAATGGTATAGTATCTGACAAAACACACACCTATGGTAAAAACCAAAGAAAGCCAAAAAAAAAAAAAAAAAAAAAGTTAAACACAAAATTCAAAGAAGCTGGATATCTGAGAAGAGATGTAGGGAGATAGGATATGAGGTGAACCTTGTGGGAATATTCAATGATACAAGAAACATTCTAGCTCTTAATTTGGGCGTTGAGTTCACAAGTATTTATATTTATATCTTTCTTTATATTGTGTGTATGTATATAATGTCATATATATCTTGTGTAGCTTCTGAACACATATTTCACTTAGGAAACACAACAAAGGAAGATGCTAAAGCTGGTGAACATTGTCCCCAGCCCTTTTCATCCTCAGTAGGTTATATTTTAAAGAAGTTTGTTCTGTTTACCCATCACATTTATTAAAGGGACTGTCCTTACCTTTTGTATAGTTTTGCATCCTTTGTCATAAATTGACTTGAGTTTATTTCTGGGTACTCTATAATATTCCATAGGTGTATGTGTTTTTGGTATGCCAATACCATACTGTTTTGATTACCACAGCTTTGTAATATAGTTTGAAATCAGGAAGCATGACACCTCCAGTTTGTTCTTTATCAAGACTGCTTTGACTACTCAGGTTCTTTTCCCATACAAATCTTAGAATCATTTGTTCTATTTCTGTGAAAAATGCAGGGACTGAATTGAACCTATAGATTCCTTAGGGTAGTATGGGCATTTTAACAATATCAATTATTCCAATCCATGAGAACAAAATATCCTATATCTATTTGTATCTTCTTCACTTTCTTTTTTTTAAAAATTATTTTTTGTTTATTTATTTTTGAGAGAGACAAAAAGCAAACAGGGGAGAGGCAGAAAGAGAGAGACACAGGATCCAAAGCAGGCTCCAGGCTCTGAGCTGTCATCATGGAGCCAGGAATGGGGCTCAAACTCAGGAACTATGAGATCATGACCTGGGCTGAAGTCGGACGCTGAAATGACTGAGCCACCCAGGTGCCCCTCTTCACTTTCTTACATCAGTGTCTTAGAGTTTTCAGTACATATGTCTTTCACCTTCTTGGTTAAATTTATTCTTAAGTATTTTGTTCTTTTTAAAAAAATACCTTTTGATACTGTAACAGATATCTGATATTTTTATTAAAGTATAGTTAACATATAGTGTTATTTTAGTTTCAGGTGTAGAATATAATGAATCTATAAATCACTCATTACACATCACCAAAAATGTACTCCTAATCCTTTTTATTTATTTTACAATCACCTCTCCCACCTACCTGCCCTATGGCGACCACCAATTTGCTTTTTAGAGTCCCTTCCTTCCTTCCTTCCTTCCTTCCTCCTTTCCTTCCTTCCTTCCTTTCTTTCCTTTCCTTCCTTCCTTCCTTCCTTCCTTCCTTCCTTCCTTCNCTTCCTCCCTTCCTTCCTTCCTTCCTCCTTTCCTTCCTTCCTTCCCCTTTCTTCCTTCCTTCCTTCCTTCCTTCCTTCCTTCCTTCTTCCTTCCTTCCTTCCTTCCTTCCTTTTTTCTGTGTCTTGGTTCTTAAATTCCACATGCATGAAATCGTATGGTTTTGTCTGATTGTACCTGACTTATCTCACTAAGCTCTCATTCTTTTTTGTGGCTGAATAATATTATATTAATATACTAATATGAATATTATATTAACTAATATTATATTAACTAATATTAATGATATATTAATATTACATTAATATGTAATTATTTTATATTAATATTATATAATATATATGTATATCTGCATCTGTATCCNTCACCATCTGTATCCATTCACCTATGGTTGGTATTTTTTTGATGCTTTTATAATTGAGATTATTTTCTTAATTTGTCTTTCAGCTCTATCATTTTTAGTGTATATTCATTTTGTGTCTTGAAACTTTACTAAATTTTTTCATTACTTCTAACAACTTTTGGTGAAATTGTTCAGTGTACTTCTTCCATCGTGGTGTAGATGACTTTTATATCTTTTCTTGCCTTACTGCTTTGGCTAGAAATTCCAGTACTATTTTGCATAGAATTGGTGTGACAAGATACCTTGTCTTGTTCCTGATCTTAGAGGAAGATTTCTGCTTTTCACTGTTGAGTATGTTAGCTATAGCCCTGTCTTATATGGCTTTTATTATGTTGAGTTTCCTTCCTCTATACACTATTTGCTGAGCATTTTATTTATGGAAACATATTTATTTTTGTCAAATGCTTTTTTTTTTTTTTTGCTGAGTTGACCCTATGATTTTTATCCTTTATCCTGTTTATGTGGTGTATTCTGTAAATTAATTTGCTAATATGAAATTATGCTTGTATCTTAGGGATAAATACCACCTGACCTGATGTAGGATCCTTTGGAAATGCTGTTGAATTTTGTTTGCTAGCATTTTGTTGAAACATTTGCATCTATTCTCATTAAGGATATTGGCTTGGGGAGAGGAAGAATGCAGTAGAGTAGGCAGACACTAGGCTGCCTTGAACCCTTGAACACAAGTCTTGTCCCTTGAACACAACTAACATGTCATCCTAAATACCACAGAAATCAACCTGAAGACAGACAGAACAAGCTCCAGAGCTAAAGGGACAGAAGAGGCCACATTGTAGAAGGTGGAGTCATACATAGTTTAAGGGATCCTGGGGGATGTGGAAAAGGGAGAGACAGAGAGAGAGAGAGACACATAGAATAATGCACTAGGAGAACATTTTCCAAAAGCCATTGACTTGGAAAACAAGAGAGGCTAAATACCCTGAGTTCCTGCAAACAGCTAGGCTCAACATTGGGAGTTTTAAAGGTCAGTAAGTTTGGTCGTCCTGCTTCTAGATAAAAGGCAGGCAAAGAACTCAGGGCAGACAGCTTGGAAAACAGGTATCTGAAAGATGCCTGTGGCACTCAGGGAGGGGATTATTTGCTCTTCTTGAAGCATGTCCCTAAGAGGACATTAGGACAGAGTCTTCCCTTGGAACATTCCAGCTGCCTTATGCCATTTCCTTCTCCCACACCTCAGCGTAAACACAGCGCCAACTGCTGGAAGCAGCTCAAAGCCAATATTGGCAGCCTAACTTGTTTACACCAAGAACCACTCCCTTGCCCTCTGGTAGGACTGGTCTCAGTCCGCTAGCCTCTGTCCCAGTGCAGGAGCCCCCTCTCCATGAAGTCCAGCACATACCCCTGCCCACAACATGTGCCAGACCAAAGAATTTTAAGTAAAAGGGAGATATCAAAAGTGACAAATACAGGAAATGAGCAGAGAAAATCTCCAGAAACAATGACAAAATAAGTTATAAAATGACACTAAATACATATGCATATCAATAATTACTTTGAATATAAATGGACTAAATGGTCTAATCAAAAGACATAGGGTATCAGGATGGATTTTTTAAAAAGTGCATATACTGCCTACAAGAGACTCATTTTAGACTTAAAGACATTTACTGATTGAAAGTGAAAGGATAGATGGAGAAATAGAAATCAAAATCATGATGAGATACCACCTCACACCAGTCAGAATGGCTAAAGTCAACAACAGAAGAAACAAGAATTGGCAAAGATGTTAGAAAGGGGAACCCTCTTACACTGTTGATGGGAATGCAAAATGGTGCAGCCACTCTGGAGAACAGTATGGAGATTTCTCAAAAAGTTAAAAATAGAACTAGTGCAATCCTAGGATTGCACTACTAGGTGTTTCACAAAAAATACAAAAATATTGATTCAAAGGTATACATGCATACCAGTATTTATAGTGGCACTTTCTATAATATTCTATTGTAGATAATGCTGCTATAAACACTGGGAGAACAAACTGATAGTTACCAAAGGGCAGATGCATTGGGTGGATGAGGACTGAGAAGTGAACTCCTTCTTTTTTTTTTAGGTTTATTTATTTTTGAGAGACAGAGAAAGACAGAGCATGAGTGGGAGAGGGTTAGAGAGAGAGGGAGACACAGAATCTGAAGCAAGCTCCAGGCTCTGAGCTGTCAGCACAGAGCCTGATGTGAGTCTTGAACTCATGGACCACGAGATCATAACCTGAGCTAAAGTCGGATGCTTAACTGACTGAGCCACCCAGATGCCCCAGGAGTGCACTTCTTATGATAACTGAATGTTGGATGTAAGTGTTGAATCACTACATTGTAAATAAAATACCTGAAACTACTTTACATTGTATGTTATCTAATTGGAATTTAAATAAAAACTTATGAAAATTAAAAAATTGCACAAGAGACATGTGGACCTAGCACCAGTCTGCATAACTGTGAAAAAAAAGAGGCTAGCCATTAACAATGCATGGATAAATCAGCTGAGATACACAACATTGAAAGGAGTGACCCATTGTTACAAAAAGAATAATTAATCTTTTAGTATAATGCTGACATTAAATGCTAATAATCAGGAGATTACCCCTTAAATAAAGCTTTGAGAAAATTAAACAATATATGTTTAGGCATACATATGTAAGTGATAACAACAAATAAAACAAAGGAATCATAAACACATGTTTCATGAAATTGTTACTCAGTGGCTGTAGACAGAACTGGAGTGAATAGGAACAGAGAGGGAGGTGTAACTTGTTACAGATGTTGTATTACTTTGGATGATTATTCAGTGTGTAGGTGATCATTGTATTACACATGAAAGTAAAAGATTTAAAATAGAGAAATGTCTCAATTTTCAGATTGTTGCTGTGTATATTCTTTAGTGTGTAATTAGTCATGAATCACTCCACCTTGACATATTTTGGGGACATTAGAAAAATATCCCCTGTCTGATATAGAGAGATAATCACTGTTATGATGGGAAATAGACTGAGAAATCACTCAGGGAGGAAACAGGGCACAAGAGAATGAAATTGCAGGTAGGAACAGCTGCCAGGCTAAGATGCAAGCTCACACATGAACTTAACAACTAGCTGTGGATGCAGATGAACACACACAGACAGTCAATTACAGCCCTCAGTAGTAAGGTAAGAAATACCTCTGAGACTCAGGTACCCTGGCAGTGATGGGGATCTTTGTAATGGGTGACAGAAAGCTCCCACTTGGGGACTTCCCAGGGCTGGGTTGCTCCCCAGAAGTGTGTGAGAATCACTCTGGGGCTGGTGCTCTGTTTGGTTGGCTCTGGTCTGCAGTATCAGCAGGACCCAGTGGGCTGTGGCCTGACGTCCCCTTATACACACCTCAGGGTCCAGAGTCAGTGTTGCTACTCCTAAGTCAATGTTAAAACATCAGGAGGTGTGACTTATGAGGATATTGTCACATTCCTTCTGTCTAGAAAAGGGAAAAAATTTTAGGAATGAATGGCTTAGGAAATACCCTCTCTCATGGTCCCACTCAGGTAGGCAGAAGTCCAGTCTGTGTAATATACAATGCCCAGACTCTAGTAGACTGGAAATCTCTCCTTCCTTGGCTCAGTAAGATACCTGCAGTGGAGACAGGAAAAAAGCCTCTCCTGTTTCTTCCTTCCACTGCCTCCATTACACAGAGGAGTGTGGTGTCAGAGAACTACAAGGGTAGAAAAGGATTCATGCAGTTAGGACATTTGCAATCGATGGACTGGTGCGGTCAATGTCCCTCAGATAGAAGGGTCCATGGATGACCCATGTTGATGGGATCTCAGGGCAGGCATAGTGCAGACCCTCCAGGCCTCCTACCTCCTCCATGGTGTTGGACATAGGAGGGCAGCCACATATCATTTTCCTCCGATCATCCTACCCAGGAAGAGTATGTGCAACCCTCATTGTTAGCCACATTTTTTTTTGCAACAGCTTTCTCTCTCATCGTTGTATCAACTGTCTTTTTCTAACACAGGGGAAGAATCAAGAATGACAATGCCAAATTCGCAATCTCTTAGTCACAGGAGGATTTCATTACTTGTTATGAATATTTGCAATCTTGGTGGAAACTTTGTAAAACAGACCCTCCTTATCAACCTATGGCAGTCACACAGCCCCCTCCCTAAAGCCTCTCTCTGGCACACAAACATCCTGGGGAGCTTTCTCTGAGGTTTTCACATGAGAATGAGGACATAACAATCACTGAGAGGTTAAACAGCTGTCCAGAGTCACCCAGTCAACAGTGAACAGTGCTGGAATTCAGGCCCTCGCTTGACTGGGGCAGGTGCAAGTGATGTCACAGCTGGTGCATGTAACATCTGCACTCCAATCTCCATGATTGGAAGCAAGCAAGCCACTGAGCTGGATATATTGGGTAAGCCCGAAGAGCAACTTCTTAGGCAGTGTCTGGAACTATCTGAGGGGCCAGATTCTCAGGGGCTGAATGTGAACTTCTTCCCCTGGGCACTGACATCAGAGGAAAAAATCTTAGGTAGGAGGCAGCAATGCTTGTCTTAGAACACCCACCCCCTTCTCTGGGTCTCTGTGATGAAGGTGCTCAAATAACCCTGCATAAGCCTCAGGAAGGTGCTGCAGTGTCCCAACCCTCCAGAATGGAGACAGTGAAGCTTTTTTTGCCCCCTGTTGTGAGAATTGGAATGATTTCCAAGAATAGAAGTTGAAAATACCTCCCCTGAGTTCCCTCCAGCTGTGGCTGGGGCCCTGCTACCAATTTTACCCAGAAATCACACAGCACTAGAGCAGAAAACCTTGAAATTTTACACTTCCCAACTCCTTTTCTGTCCTTTTCTCTAGGTTCTTCCCAGGATACCCCAACCCAACACAACTCCCTTCTTTCCTTCTGGAGTAAGCTGGGCCTGGAATGAGTTTTGGATAGTTTCAGAGGAAACTGCTTCTGCCTGAGAGTCGGGCCCTTTTCCAGGGAAGTGTAACATGCCAGGAGGACCACTAACAGCTGCCTGATCACAGTCACCTTCTGCGTCCTGGAGCAGGTAAGTGAGAGGGCTCCTACAACCAAGCTTGGCTAATAAATACCCTGTTAATGTGAAGACATGAAAGGTGGAGCCTGACACCAGGATAGGAAAGCTTTGGACTGGCTTATCCATTTCAGTGAGCACTTACAGCAGGGCCCCTTTCTGACATTCTTCAGGGACAAAATGTAGCCCCCAAATGCTTGATCTGCTCCAAACCCATGAAGCTGCCCAATGTGGAGACATGTGCTGTCACCTTCATGGTCATGGCTTTCAGGATCTTCTGATGAGGATCAAGTTTGGAAAAAGAGAGCAAGTATCGCTATTCATATTCTCTTAGAGTCTAAGCAGGATGTAAAATAATGGCGATTTCTGGGGTAGCCTGGAATTGTGAGAGTCAATCTAGAACACTGGCTGGACCTTCTCTGGAATAGGGACTTGGGTTGGGGTTCCATGGACAACGAGTCTAACAGATCTTAGACAATGTATAACTATCTAGATTGGAGAAACTGTCCCTATTGCCAGGCGCCAAATCCATTCTTTACAGATGATGTAAGTGAGGTGGTCTTTTCAAACTATTTCCTCAGACTGGTTCTTTTTGAACTTCATGCCTGTTGATGATGCAGATATTTATTATACTTTCCCAGAAAAAAATTAGTATGTTGATTTTTCCTCACCCTTTTCCTTTTAAGATAAAATGGGGGAAATGAGGGGCTAGTCCACATTGGATACAAACTCACAAAAGTCCTTCACGCCTCAGATTTTTAGTTGGATCCAAGGCTGATCTCTGCTTCATGGCCCAAGGTAACTGGGCATGGCATCAACCATATAGGATTCTGCATAGGAAATGCACTAATTAGTGTTTTTCTTTCTGCTTCTTAGATCATGAAATCTATTTGGTGCATTACAACAAGGGTTCAAAAAATTACCTACTGCAATATTATAAAGTAGATTAAAATGAGGGTAGGCCAACTGTTGGTAAACTTTTTCTTCATGTGTATGCATGTGTATGCTTGTGTATGTGTTTGAGTTTTTACTTAGTTCCTATGTGAAATGTATTTCTTACTGCTGCTCTCATTTAGAAGAGTTTGAAAGATCTGCTCACAGGGTCTAGTTCTCTTTTCAAATACAACTCCCCTCTCTAGCCGAATTGCCTCTTCAGGCTCCCTCAATAAAGGCTTATGTTTCTTTGCTCAGGGGTCCTCAATATGAGTATGATCTGTAAGAAGCGAGCATGCGGGGGTCACTTGCATCCCAGGCTGATCACTGATGGCCTTTCCTCTATATCTGAGAGTGCTCTGAGCCTCAATGTCCTGCAGGTTTACACGCACAAACACTTGCACACTGATCACTCCTGGAAGACCCTGCAACCTCTCAGAGAGTTACCCTGTCCTGCTCTGGCCTGGGAGTGACATGAACACAATACTGCTTTAAGTTCCCTGAGAAGGTCCGATGTACAGGGGTTGTCTAGCACCAGGTGCAGGGCAGGGGCAAGATGGGCAGGTAGTAGGTGACAGGAAGCTGTGGCTGGTGCCATGGAGCCTCAGTCTCCCCTGACTCCAGCAGGTCAACACAGTTGCTTAGGTGAGCAGACATGTGCCAAATCTATAGTTGGGTCAGACATGGTCACATAAATGGTCTGGAAAAGTGTAGGTTTGTGTTCACCTCCCACACCCACCCTGGGGCAAGGGTTCATACACCTCCCCGGCCCCTACTTTCTTTCCAAAGGGGTGTGGAGGAGCTGGCTTCAGCATTTCAGATGACACATTTAGGAAAGAACATTATCTGTCAACCACTAAGTGAAGCACAATGGCATATTGTACTTTATTCATTTAAAAGAAATTGTACAATACTGCTGGACACACAGGGCACCAGGCAAAGAGTCTAGGGAATTATTTATTGTAAGTACCAAGACCCACATGTGTATTTTTTAGAAATTTTAAATGTTTATTTTTGAGAGAGAGACAGAGTGCAACCAGGAAAGTGGCAGAGACAGAGGAAGACAATCCAAAGCAGACTCCAGGCTCTGAGCTGTCAGCACAGAGCCTAATGCAGGGTTTAAACTAACAAACTGTGCGATCATGACCTGAGCTGAAGTCAAATCAGATGCTTATCTGACTGAGCCACTCAGGCACCTCACCCCCACAAGTGTATTTTTATGATACCAGCCATCTAACAAGGGATAAAACAATACATTCTGAGACGTTAAACTTTTGAAGACTTGGTCTTTTTTACAATTGATCTAACAGAGAAGTCAGAGAGGACAAGGTGAGATGGATACATATGGAGGTTGTGATGGGATTTAGACAAACCAGGAAAAAGATGCAAGGGCTTTAGCCTAGTTCCTGTATTCTAGCTGGATTGGGCCCTACAGGACTGCTGATAAGGACATCTGAGCTTCCCCATCCCATAATAGGGGCAAACTTGTAGGCAATCAAAATGCATAGTGTGCTTAGGAGCAAAGGAAACGGCATTGTACAACAAAGTCAGTGAGCCTGGAGCTCACCCAGATTGTCTCTCTCAAGCCAGAATGGTGGTTGAGACCTCCAGGAACCTCTGTTTCCCATAAACAAGAACCAAGACTATTTTAGAGAATAGTCAAGAGAGTTCTTAAAGAAGGCTTTGAGTACAAGGACAAGGGAAGGCTACTCTTAGGTATTCTCATTGTAGAATGTTCTTTCAGTCAGATCCAGACCAGGGCTCCATCTTTCTAGTTTCTAGCCAGCTTTGCCTATGCGTGCTCTGCCCCACCACCAAGTTATTCTCTCTGTCTTAGTGCATCTCTACTCCCTGCAAACAAAGACACCATCCTTACTGACCTATTGTACCTCAAGTTTGGCACAGGGGCCTGTGGTGAAGGACACTAAATATTCTGTGGGCCCAGGCTGCAGGAAATTCTTGTTCCTAAGCAGATGGGATGGTGATCACATCATAATCCATCAGCTTTCCTCCCTCTGAAGTTCCAGTATCTCCTGATCATTTCGTTAGGTATCTCTATCTCCTAATGGAGGTCAGTTTCCCTGCAACATTTTCTGAGAAGTGGGGGCAATATGGGTTTTTTCCTCATATTTTCAAATCAGTAGGTCTTCATTAACTTGTAGTGAGGATAGGAGGTGAAAAAGGACTGTGATTTCCTATATCTCCCCAAATTAGGAAGGATGCATGCAGGGAAAAATAAATGGCATTTGATAGCAATAAGAGAACACACATCCCCAGGGAAAGCATCTCAGCATCCAGCATCTTTCAGGTCCTGGAGCTGGAGATTTAGCATTAACTAGGATTGTCTTCCATTTCTGTCTGGCAGGAGCAGAGAATCACACTGTGGTTTAAATATTGAATCCTCAATCATTGCTGTGCAATTTGAGGTTTGTTTCTCATCTGTGAGACACCATTTCTTCACCTGTAACCAGGAATACTAATACTTCTTGTCTAATAGGGTTTGGAGAAGATTACTCAAGAGAAGGCATGCAAAAGACCCAGCCCAGACAGACTCACAGATCAGAATCTTCATACACTGTGGTAAGAGTTGGAGGGAGTAAGAAGAACCAGAGGAATCTCTTCCTCAGAGATCCTAATAAGACCAGAGAGGATTCACCAAGAGGTTGCTGTGGGGCCTGCCCAGAGCTTCGTCTGGATCTTAGCATGAAATCCTCACTGGCGTCCTCTGAGGTGGGTAGCATGACTTCCCTGCTGTACAAGACAGAATACTGGGGCTTGGTTTTCAACATGAAAAACATTCAGATTACCCTGGGCCCAGTTTGTCCCAAACTCAGGTCTCTTGACAATTTCTCATTGGGAGGTTGTCTCCAGACCTTATGGAGGATGAAAGCACAGATAATTCTGAGGGGCAGTGTTGCAGGTTGGACTTGCCTGTGGAGAGTAAGAAGCTGCACCACATGACTTGCAGTCACATGAAGTGTGTCAGGGCTGCAGTCCTTCTGAGGCAGAAACCTAAGTACTTAGGTCCTAAGTCTAGCAGACTTCAGAGACTCCGTAGATGGGTCTGGAAGGGAAGCCCTCATGGAATAGATGGCCCCTAGGGCTCACAGGGAAACTCCTCAGCCAAAGAGGCAGTCTTCATTTAAAAATGTTTTAAAATTTGCATCTATACATGCAGAGATAGTATATATCTTAAGGGGAAATTACCACAGCAACCAGTCATAACTTGTGGATTGGGAAAACCCACTAGCCAGCACTGTGTGTGTAGCACCTGGGAGGACAGTCCATTAGGTAATCCCAACCATTCTTTTTCCCAGTATTGCTTTATAAAATGCTTGCAATCTTACCACAGGCCTCAGCTTACAAGAGAAAGCTCACAGCAAAACATAAATATTTATAATAATCATCACAACAGTGACAAAGATAAACAATCATGTAAAACTTAAGTGCTGACTTTAAAAACTAGGAGGATATTATTTGGAAGGTTCTTTAACTTGATTTTGAAGTGGATGAGGGACAAGGATTCCTTAGGTATGCAGTTATTGGTGAAAGACATGGAAAATGGGGAAAGACAATGCACTTTTCAGTGTTGTTAAAAATAATTAAATTGTTCTTAACTCTGAAGACATATGGATTCAGGATATGTGGGTCCTCAGGATTGAAGGATATGGAGAGTTTGCATGAGCTTGCTTCTTCCCTGCAGATATCCCTCATGGGCTATCCTGTTGTCCCAGTCTGGGAGAAGGTGTACCTGTACCTATTTGCCTCCTGACTAGGCAAACCTTATGCTGCTCTGTGGCTCAAGTGCACTCACATGTGTAATCTCAAGTCAGCAGTGCTGACTACTGACATCAAGGTGCAAAGCTTTCCTCAACAGTCTCCTTGGAGTCCCTAAAATGTGCACATCTCCTGCATGAGCACCTCTGCTGCTTTTATTTTCAATAGTTTTATTGGGATATAAATTATACATTCTACATTTTCACCTCTTTAAAGTTTTCTGTAGCTTTTAATATATTCACAGGGTTGTACAGTCATCATTATCAAATTTAGAACATTTTATTATCCAAAAGATAGCCTGTACCTCTTGACTGCCACCTCTTTTCCCTCATACTGTTTGCTCTACACATCTAGGAAACCCCCAACATGTTTTCTGTGCCTATGGATTTGCCTGTTCTGGACATTTCATATGAATAGAATCATAAAATACATGGTACAATGGACTGTCTCCTTTCACTGATCATAAAGTTTTGAGGTTCATCCATGTTGTAGCAGATATCAGCACTGTATTTCTTTTTCTTGCCCAATACTGTTCTCTTGAATGGATAGATCACTTTTGTTTATCCATTGATCAGTTGGTGGACAACTGTGTTAATTCCACCTGAGGAGTATTATAAATAATACTGCTATGAACATTTGCATGCAAGTTTTTTTATTTTTTTAAATTATTTTTAATGTTTATTTATTTTTGAGAGAGAGAGAGAGAGAGAGAGAGAGAGAGAGAATGAGCAGGAGAGGGACAGGGAGAGAGGGAGACACAGGACTTGAAGCAGGATGCAGGCTCTTATTTGTCAGCCCAGAGCCTGATGTGGGGCTGGAACTCATGAACCACAAGATCATGACCTGAGCCAAAGTGGGAAACTTAACCAACTGAGCCACCCAGGTGCCCCTGCATGCAGGTTTTAAATAAATGTATGTTGTCACTGCACTTGGGTATATACCTGGCAGTGGAATTGTTGGGTCATTTGGTAACTCTGTTTTAATTTTATTATTATTTTTATTGAAAAATAATTGACATACATCACTTTATGAGTTTAAGGAATATAACATGATGAGCTGACTTACAAAAATTGTGAATTGATTATCACAATAGGTTCACTAAACATATATCATCTCATTTAAATATAATAAAAAAGCAAAGAAATAAAGGGGTTGCCTGGGTGACTCAGTTGGTTAGGCATCCTACACTTGACTTCAACTCAGGTCATGATCTCATGGTTCATGAGATAGAGTCCTGCATGGGGGTCTGCACTGATCACATGGAGAATGCTTGGAATTCTTTCTCTCCCTCTCTCTCTACACCTCCACCCCCACTGCTCTCACTCTCTCTCTCTCCCTCTCTCAAGATAAATAAACATTTAGAAAAGAGAAAGAATATCTTTATGATGGGAACTCTTATGACTGATTCATTAACAACTTTCCTATAAACCATACAGCAGTGTTATCTAGTCATCAGGTTGTACAATACATCCTTTTTATCTTATAACTGAAATCTTGTAACTTTTGACCACTTCCTCCAACTGCCGCTTTTTTCAACCTCTGCCTCTCCACAAGTCTGTTCTCTTTTCTATGAATTTATTTTACTTTTAGATTTCACACATGAGTTAGAACATACAACATTTGACTCTGTCTGGTTTATTTTACTAGAACGAGGCTTTCAAGGTCCATCCATGTTGTCACAAACAGCAGGATTTCTTCATTTCTTCATTCTTCATTGACAAATAGTTTTAAACTTTTGACAAACTATCAAACATTTTTGTAGAATCTTGTTATTTTTAATCTAATTGCCTTTGCAGTGAAATGGATGTGGACCTGACACCCTCAGTTTGGGGTACCAAAACTGATGATTCTTCTCCTGCCCTCTGCACCCAGCCCTCCTAACTCCCCTGCTCTTCCTATTTCTGCAGGTCACTCCACTTCTCAGTGACATGACCCAGCCCACCTCATCCCTTTACACCCCATTACCTACATCCATCACCTCTGCAGTGCAATACAATATGGGCAGGAGCTTCTTACCTCAGGAGACTGCTGTAAACATAGAAAAGGCTGTGATAGAAGGGAAATTGCTGGAGGTGGTCTCTGTGGTCAGGAGCACCCTGGAGACAGCGTCCAGTGCCCCAGTGAACATTGCTGTGACTGGAGACTCCGGCAATGGTATGTCTTCCTTCATCAATGCACTACGGGGAATTGGGCATGAGGATGAAGCATCAGCCCCCACTGGGGTAGTGAGGACCACCCAGATTCCCACTTCCTACTCTTCCTCCCTCTTCCCCAACATGGTGCTGTGGGACCTGCCTGGCACAGGAGTTGACACCCAAAGCCTGGAGAACTATATAGAGGAGATGCAGTTTAGCCACTATGACTTCTTCATCATTATTGCATCTGAACAGTTCAGCATGAATCTAGTGAAACTTGCTAAAGCCATTCAGGGCCTAGGAAAGAGGTTCTACATTGTTTGGACCAAGTTGGACAGGGACCTCAGCACAACTGCCCTCTCAGAGGAACGACTCCTGCAGAATATCCGAGAGAATATCCGTGAAACTCTCCAGAAGGAGGGGGTGTATAAACCCATCATATTCCTGGTCTCCAGCTTTGAGCCCTCATTGCATGACTTCCCAGAGCTTAGGAAAGTCTTGGACAAGGACGTCTCTGACATCAGGTACTGTGGTCCTCTAGAGAATCTGTCCCACGCTTATAAAAAGGTCATTAATGAAAAAGTGACCATTTTGCAAGGGAAAATAGCCTCCAAGTCTTTCCAGGACTCCCTTGGCATCTGGAATGCAGATGATCTGGAAGAGTGTCTGAATGCCTACCACTTGCTCTTTGGTGTGGATTATGTATCTCTCCAGCAGGTGGCTCAGTGCATGGGGAAACCCATGGAGGAATACAGAGCCATTATGAAATCTAGGGATCTGCAGACTGTCCTCAGAGGGGACTGGGCATTATCTTGCATGAACTGTAATACAACCTCTTACTTATATTCAATTCTGAGATACATCCCACTGTTAGGTAATGCTATTATCAACTGCCTGAGAAAGTGGAAACACAGACGCCTCCTTGAAATAGTTGTTGAGGATACCAGGGCCATACTGAAGAAAATCCTGACAGACTCCATCATCTGAAGAGGTGACTTCTCATCAGGCTCCTTCTAGTGGAAAGTCAGGACATCTGGGGTCTTCTCCTCATACTGTACCCTTTCTGAATTTTCAGTTGAGGTCAATACTTCCACTTTCGTTGGTACTAAATTCCTTGAGGTAAATAAATTGACTCACTCATTTTGAACCCATGTCAAGAAACACCAATATATGTTCAACTTCTTGTATTTCGTACATTAGTTTGTATTTGAGGGTGGAAGAAAATATTTGCTCAGTGTGACACACAATCTTGTTCTGTCATATTCTTGTCAGTTAATGTTAACATCATTTCTCTGATGCCTCTTTGTGTCCCCTGTTCTTTCATTTATCACTTCACACTCTGCAGAATCACACACCTTTCACCTGCCCCTAGATCACTGTAGGCACTTTAAGATGGTCTCCAATATTATCTCCTATTTTTATGGCTATTTAAACCCTTTCCCTGGAGTAACTAATAAAATATGCAGCAAGAATGAAATGTCCAAAAATTCCAAAATTTTGTTATGAAAAGCCTGCAGTTTTTGTCTTATAAGGACTCTCTGTTCACTGACTCTCTCTCATTCTTCCTTGTGTAGTCTTTCATTATCTCTCTGTCTCTCTTTCTGTATCTCAGTCTCTCTCTGTCTAGTAACTATAGGAAGTTTGAACTAACCTGCTGGAGAGGAACTGAAGGATTAGAGGTTATGTGGAGGAGAACTGAGGCAGGCTCATTAACTGCAAACCAGATAAGCACATCATCTTGGGAGCGAATCCTCCAGCCCCAGGCAAGGCTTCAGAAGATGCAGCCCAGCTGATAGTTTAACTACTACCTCAGGAGAGACTCTTATCCAGAAACATATAATTAAAATCACTCCTGGATTTCTGAGCCTGAGAAACTATAAGACAATAAACATTTGTTTTAAGCCACAAAGTCTCAGGGTAATTTGTTACACAGCAACAGGTAACTGATAATACCATTAAGAAGTTCCTTACAGAACTGGCAGTTGTCAGTGGCTTCTCTTTGTGACAGTCAATCCTGCATGGGCACAGCATGAAGGAGCTGAGTCCTCCCCAAACACAGTTCTTCTCTCCTTGGCCTCTGGAAATGTCTTTCCCTGCTTTCTAATTAAGGACCAGCCTCTGCCAACTCTCACAGGTCATTTCATCCAGCCTCAAGACACATGGAGTTATCCTGTTTAGGGCTCTATCTTTAAAGGGGGAAAAGCAGGAAAATAATGAAGGAGGAAAACAGAGTGATGTTCACTAGTGAGAAAGAGATTAAATGACAGTAGAATGTGAACACTCCCCTGAGGAAGAGGGGGCTATGGTTCTCTGAGAGCCTGTTCAGAGATCCCAACCAGACTTTGATGTCTGTACCATGGCCCCTGGATTCCAGAGGGAATCATGAGCTCTTCAGTTCACACCTGCCTTCCAAAACTAGCAGGGTGTGTGGAAGTTGGAGACTAACTCTAATGTACCTTCGTAGAGCTCAGGAATTCACATTTCTAATTCCTTGCATAAGTGGGAATATAATACATGTTGAACCAATTTAGTTAATTTTAAAAAATCAGAATAACAAAAGTATTCAGTGGTGAACTACCACAAAACAAGAGACTATAAAATTCAATGTAAAATCCTCTCACACCTGTCTAAGCCCTATTACACATGGGTAACCACTTTTAACTATTTGTAGCTCTGCCTTTATCTATCTTAATATGATTCAGTTACTAATTAAGGACCAAGAATTTAGCTTATTTTGAGTGTCCACACTCAAAATTTCTGCCAGTCATATTTGGTTTTAGATCTTCTTTGATTTTCCTTTGACTTTTAAGTAATATAATACACATTGTATTTTCTGAACAATCCTGGAAATATATCCTGCCTTCTCACTCTTACAGGTGTTAACCTGCAATCCTATTTTCTTTACAGAATTTCTTCTCTCTACTTCTCAACAAGTCTGCCACACCTGAAACCTATATTTCCAACACTGATGGCTTGTATATCCTGTTTTATAATTCAAAATACATCTTTGATTATTCTAAAGATTTGATTAAACCTGGCAAGCACTAAACAGTTTAAAACTTTATAATGTAGTTATGGTTTCAGTTTATGCTTCTGATCTTGGTGATTATGATCATGATAATGATGTTCACCCAGACTCAAGTAAAGTGACTGGACTTACACAGAAGGACAAATAAACCTATGTCACCAAATCTGTGTAGCTTAAGGGAGAAGATAATTAAAGGAAATCTGGAGAAAAGTAATAACGTGATGAAGAAGAAGCAGAGTGTAATTTTATCATAATAATATGCTATGCCATTCCCTTATGCCTCAGATAATTCTGCTTAATAACCATGATATTAATCTGTAAGATCCCTTCTTTCTAAAGATGTTCTAATGTAACACCTCTAGTTCCTATTCTCTCTTAGACTAGTTGCTCTTCCAGCCTGGAGCACAGGCTTCATTTATATCCTCCCAATATCTTGGTGGTGCTGGTGCTTCTTGGATTCCCTGTACATTTACATTGAGTCCATTCTCAAACAAATTGGGGGGAAAAAACTCTCTGGGTGGTAAACTTTCTGAGCCTTTGCATTTTCTATTAATGCCTTTATTTTTTTTTATCACTTTTAATAAATAGTTTAACTGATTATAGGATTCTGGATATAATATAATTTTCCCTTAGAACTCTGAAGATATATCTCCTTCAAGCATCCCATGCTTCCAGTAAAAAGCCCAAAGCCAATTCAGTTCTTATTTTGCATGGTAACCTGTTTGTCTCCATGGAAAATTGTAGGTATTCTCCTTCCTTGGGGTTCAGAAGTGTCACCAGGAACTAATGACCTGGAGAACTTCCACTAACCATTCAGTTTCAGAAGGTTCTTATGTGAAGACTGGCATGAAAATACCTACAGGAAACTGAAATTCTTATGCAAGTGAGAGAAACTAAATCTGGAAAAGCTGTATACTGCATGATTCAAAATATGTCACATTCCAGAAAGGCAAAACTGTAAAGATGAGAAAAAGATCATTGGTTCCCAAGGGTTGGGATGGGAGGTTGGGATGAATACATGGAGAACAGATGCCTTTTAGGACAGTGAAACCACTCTGTCTGATACTATAATGGTGAATCAATGTTGGATTAAATTACACATTTGTCAAAACCATAGAATACACAACATCAAGAGGAAACTTAATGCAAACTACAAACTTTGAGGGATAAGGATGGGTCAGTTTGGGTTCATGAATTTTATGATGGTG
This sequence comes from Crocuta crocuta, assembly GCF_008692635.1. Lineage (NCBI taxonomy): Eukaryota > Metazoa > Chordata > Mammalia > Carnivora > Hyaenidae > Crocuta > Crocuta crocuta. The sequence goes on from NW_027533170.1 coordinate 9,929,343, forward strand.
TGAGTTGTGGATAGGAGGCTGTACTTGTGTGAAGGCAGGAGGCAAATGGGGACTCCCTGTACCTTCTGCTCAATTTTGCTGTGATGCTAAAATTGGTCTGAAATATAGTCTATTGAAAAAGAAAATGGTTGCTGATATTGTTCTTCAGCTTTGGTGTCATAGACTCTGGGTCTGGAGTTCTCTCTTGTCCAGCAAGAGAGGGGACCAGGATTAAAATGTGAGAAAAGCTAATATCTGGGAGGAGACAAGAGCTCTGAGTAAGGGTCCTTGCTCTGTTTTTATTAAGATCAGAAGTCTTACAAGAAGCATGATGGATGTGCACAAAGAGACAATTAAACCATGAACATTAACTCATGGGTGTGAGGGAAAGGGAGATTTGAAGATATGCAGTGTTAGGGATTTGGGTCAATGAAAAACAAAGTACTGGTGCCGGACAGAGGGTTGTTTATGGCAGGCAAGAGGCACCTCATTTGTTTATCTTAATTAGCCTGGGGGATAAGACAAATAGAGCATGCTACTTCAGGGCCAACAAGGCACCTTTCTTTTGCTGATAAGCTCTGTTCCAGTCAACTTCACCCTGCTGGTTTATAGCCCTGTTTACCTGTTTACTTATACTGATCCTTCCTTCCTGTGAAAGAAGCTTTCTGCTATTGTACTAAATTGGAGGGTGCTTCGATCCTGAATATCTAATCTTGATTACCTAACCTTGGATGTTTTCATCTGAGGCTTCCTATTCATATATGCCTTGTTGACCCATGGGTGCAAGCTCAGAGAATTCCTAAGCTTATTCTCCACACTTTGACATTTTCCTTTTTACTTTTTCTGAGTGTAATATGTCTTCAGCAGCTAGCTACAGCAAGATATATATTATATTACATGCACACATACACATAATATAAAGCAAGATATAAATATAAATACTTGTGAACTCCCAAATTAGGAACTAGAATGTTTTGTACATCGTTCAATATTCTCACATGCTTCTTCCCCATAACTTGTCTCTCCACATCTCTTCTCAGAAGTATAGCTCTTTCAATTTTGTGTTTAACATTTTTCTGCTTTCTTTGTTTTTTACCATAGATTTGTGTTTCCTCAGAAAATATATCATTTAGTTTTGGTTGTTTGCTTTGGAAAAATAGAATTATTTTGTGTGCTGTCTTTTGCAAGCTGTTTTTCATTTACAATTGCTTATATCATATGTGTTTTCCACTTTGTGAAGATAGAACATATTACCTATCTATTCCATCAAAATGGATATTTGGGTTTGGGGTTCTTTACACTTTTATTTATTTTTTTTAATCTTCAACACAATTCTGCTATAAGCATTTTATGCATGCTTCTAGTACACCTGTGTCAACTTTCTTCAGAGCCAGGAGTAGAATTGCTGGGATTTTACACATTGCACCAAAAGAAGAGAATGCATTGTTTATGAAACAGCCTCAAAGCTCCCATAATTCAGATTTTTTTGTATTTCTATTACTTTTGGACAGTTGAGAAAGATCTGCCTACTCTTACATCTCAAATGTAGAGTCTACTTGTAACTTGGTGCCTCTGCCTTGAGGAAGTTACTGGTGTCAAAACACATTTACATCTGAAGTAGCTTTCTCAGTCATGTCCTTTAAGCTCTCCAGGAGATACTGGCTCAACTTCTGGGTGTGTATGAATGGACCTCAGCAGAGGTACTGGAGTTCTCAGACACATCCACATCATTGTCTAGTCCAATTCTAACATTACACAAGGACTACTCCTACTAATTTTTTTTTTAAATAATTAAGGTTTGTTCTGGGCTGAATGATATACCCCCCAAGTTCCTATCTTGAAGCCCTAACCCCCATCATGACAGCATTTGTGGGAGGTTTTTAAAGGATGCAATGAAGGTTAAATTAGGCCTGATCCAATAAGACTGGTATCTTTAGAAGAAGGGGAAGAGACACAAGGGATGCCACACACAGAGAAAGTCCATGTGAGGACACAGCAAGAAGGTGACCATTTGCAAGCCAGGGAAGGAGGCTTCAGGAGAAGGAAAACTTACTGGCACCTTGATCTTAGACTTCCAGCCTCCAGAAGAGTGAGAAAATAAGTTTCTGTTATTTAAGCTAATTTAAGCTAC
>NW_027533170.1:9931578-9948167 GCF_008692635.1 Crocuta crocuta
CCCCCCCCCCCCAGTCCATGGTATTTTGTTATGGCAATCTTAGCAAACCAACCTCCTGAAACTAAGAGCAGTTTCCAGAATATAGTCTGATTCCCAGTAGGTTTTTATTTCAATTCAGTACCTCAGGTTGTCTCCGTTTGATCTGAAGTGTACATTTAGTCAAGTTTGAGAACTTTGGACCCCAAAGAACTAACTCTCGATTCCTTTGCCACTGAAGCCTTGAAAACACTCCTTGTCTTCCTGCTACCACCATGGCCAGCCTGGGAATGCCTTATCTGGGTGCATGGGCCCAAGTGGTGCTTGGCTGGACTTCAATTTCCCACCCACAGATTCTCTACTATCATTCCTACACTATCATCACATAACACAGGTTGGACTCCAGTGTGTAACAGAGCCAGAGTGGCTCCTTGGTACCCTGGGTGTGCTCTGAGTATTGAGGCCACAGGTCAGGGCTTATGTCCCAGGGCTTCCTCCTTGCTGCATGGGACTGCAGACTTTCTGAACAGTGACTCTTCTCACTGGATTTGAGCAGAGAGATATTTTGTGTTCATAGACTATAAAAGACAATTTCTGCCTTTTGCATTCTCTCAACTTGAGAGGATCAAAATGTTGACTACCCAAAAGATATGACACCACCTCATATTGAGAGTCATTTTCAAAAGTAAACATAAAATAAAAGTCCCATGAATTCAGTGATAAGAAAAAGAGTGTTCTATCTGAGAATGAATTCAAATGACTCAAGAAGCCCATAAAAGCAAATGTTGGCACTGTGTTTCTAGTATCAACAATTGGAGACTAAGAAATTCAGGCTGTCTGGTTGCAAGATAGGTGTTCTGCTTGTGGAGCAGAAATGTTTCTTATCTTCACCAAGGCCTGGGTGGAACCTCGTTTGAAACCACCACATTTCCCTTCATTTCATAAACTAGCATCTGACTATTAACCTTATCACCTCCATATTAAGGGCGGTGCTGGCAGTGGAAATGTTTCCTGCCCTCAGTACCCTCAGAGGTTAGTGGGTGGAAGCAGACAATAGAATTCAAGCAAATTATTTATAATTAGATGACCTAAAGCAAACTTGCTGTGCAAAGAAGAAGTGTGTCTCTCTGGTAAAGACTATCCTTGGCCTAATAGAAACTTCACTGTAAGAAATATGGTCAGTGGTGTAGTAGTAGCATTGTATGGTGACAGATGGTAGCTACACTTTTGGTGAACACAGCATAACTAATAGAGATATCAACTCATTATGGTGTACACCTAAAAGTTATGTGGCAATGTGCATCAACTATATTTCATTTTTATTTTTTTAAATTTTTAATGTTTTTATTTATTTCTGAGAGAGAGAGACAGAGACAGAGACAGAGACAGCGTGAACAGGGGAGGGTCAGAGAGAGAGGGAGACAGAATCTGAAACAGGCTCCAAGCTCTGAGCTAGCTGTCATCACAGAGCCTGACGCGGGGCTTGAACCCACGAATCGTGAGATCATGACCTGAGCCGAAGTCGGACGCTTAACCGACTGAGCCACCCAGGTGCCCCTATTTCATTTTTAAAAATGTAGGGGTGCCTGGGTGGCTCAGCTGGTTAAGCGTCTGACTTCAGCTAATTCACAGTTTGTGAGTTTGAGCCTCACATCAGACTCTGTGCTAACCATTTGGAGACTGCTGGAGATTCTCTCTTTCCCCACCACCTGTGCTTCCTGTCTTTCACAGAATAAATAAATAAACACTAAAAAGATGAAAAGTAAATTTAAATTTAAAAAGGTATCCTAGGACTTCTAAGTTGCAGTGAAAGGATGTGTTTTCCCTGCACCTCTGGCAGCATGAAGTGGGGTTTCCATGCACCCTTCTCTGTGCTCATCCACTCCTTCCTCCTTCCATGGAAGATGTTTGGATGGTAACAGACTTTGGTTCTCATTCTCTATTGGGAAGATCTTTGAATCAAAGGTCTTGAGTTCATGGGACTTAGCTTCTGTCTTCTTTTTCCTTCACCTAGACCAGCGTAAGGCAAGCCTTAATCTCAAAAAGATTCTTCCAGTTATAGACTAGAAAGAGTGGATAGCAAGTTCTTTTTAATTCTCACATGAATTTACCATCAAAAAGCTACTCAGTATCTACAGTTACTTCAATGACCAATTTCTGCAAAACAAACTATCCCAAAACTTGGTGTCTTAAAAGAAGTAACACTTCACTGCATTTTAAAGTTCATGGGTCAGGAACTCAAACAGGGCTGAGTTGCTCCATGAAGTATCAATGGCAGCCACTGAGATGGTATTCAGCTGCAAACATCTGGAATAGAGTCTAAAGTGTCTTCACTCAAGTGTCCATTGCCTTTGGCAGTATAGCTGAAAGATTAAACTCAAGCAACACTGCCAAGTGAGGAACCTACATGTGGTCTTTCAAAAACCCCCTACACGACAGATTAGAGCTTCTAAAGAGACCATACAAGAGATCCAGGTAAAGGGTGCAGGGCTTTTATGTTCCAACCTTAGAATTCCCAGAACAACACTGATAACACTGATAAGTTATTAACATGAGGCAAGATTCAAGTTGGTGAAGTGAGAAGCAAAGAACTTGCTGTCATATCAATTGGATCTATTTTGGATAGTGTGGTGCTTTTCATTCTTCCCAGAGATACCAATAAGGCAGATGGGATCTGAGGCAGGTTACAAATTATGGTATTTTGGTGAATTAAAAAATATATTCCACAAACATACAATGAGATGTCAAGATATAGCTGAATACGGAAGAAAATTATTTACACTATGAGTTTTAAAATGAATATGCTATAAACACATGTCTGATTTTGAATTATATAGCTTGAAGTTGAAGCTAAGATTTCAGAAATTTCTCGATTACATAGTTTGCAGGAGTCCAGCTCCAGCCAGTCCAGGAGTCCCTGAAGGATGGATGGTGTCAGCGAGAGAGTGATGAGAGAGCCCCGAGATTCTTTCTGATCACCAAGCAGGCATCTCTGCTCAGTCTGGGTTCTCAACTTTATTTATATGTGAAGCTACAGGGAACAAGAAAGGTGACATTTGCCTTAGTAGATGAATAACATAAATTTTGCAGAAGTCTCATGTATAATCTTAGCATTAGTGAAACAACTTAGCTACAGGCATTCATGCTTATCATATGGGGATGGAAGGTATTTTTTGTGTGAGTACATATTTTCCAACGTTTAAGCAAAAGCTAGATACACAATGTTTCCAGCATAGCCTTGAGAAAAACCTTTTACGAAGAAACAAACAGAATTGTGTACATAAAGGTCAATCTTTTATGAGTAAGGGTTATTAGCCTGTTTATAGCTCAAGGGAAGTATAAAGGAAAACAGGATCCTGCAGGAGACACAATGTCTACTCTCACAACCTCAAAGGAAGAAGATATCTTTAACGTTAGCCACAGGACTTATAGTTCCCACAACATCATCCATGCCAGGAATAGTGTGCTACTTTATTTGAGAATATTATTTTATTAATTGTTAAACAAAGGGTGATATCTGACCTTTTAGAGTAACCAGTTGCTCAGCTCTAGTCATAATTCCCAGACCACTGAACATCAATGTTCTTCCACATCACAAGTCCCTGACCAGGTGCAATCATCATACCAGGGCCAGAACGAGGGTACAAGTCATTCTTGATCTCAATCAACCAAGCACTCTGTGGTACAGTGCTCAAGCAGAAACTTTAAGAACAAAGGGGTAGCTATCAGTCACCATCCAATGGCAGGAGACCTTGCAAGCTTGCCTTAACCTCACAAGGAGTATTCTCAACTAGTGAGTTCAGAATGACTCCTAACTATAGTTGATACTGCAGTGATTACAATAAGCTCAGGAGATCACTCAATGGTCTTATCACAAAATTTGGGAGAAAATGCAGATTTCTATCACACATCAAGTATTAATCAAGTTAAATAAGCTACGAAAAATTGTCCAAAACTTGAATTAATGTGAAAAACATGATATTATGTCCTTTCAAAATCCTACTAGGGCCGTCTAACTGGGAAAGTAACTTGCACAGTTAATAAGTCCTCAGACATTTCATGATTTAATAAAACTGATGAGGGACAATAACAACTGAGAAGAGGTGCATTTACTTTACATCCAGTAAAATCTGTAGCAATCAAAAGAGCATTGTGATGGCAGAACAATAAACACATAAATCAATAGCACAGAATAGAGCACCCAGAAATGAACCTATCATTATATGGACAATTAATCTTAGACAATTCAGGAAAGAATATTCAACGGGGAAAAATATAGTCTTCTAAACAAATGGTGTCAGGAAAACTGGACAGCAACATGCAAAATAAAAACGGAACCGCTTTCTTACACAATACACAAAAAATAAATTCAAAATGTATTCAACATCTAAATGTAGTATCTGAAACCTTAAAAAGCCTAGAAGGAAGCATAGACAATAATGTCTCTGATATCACCCATAGTAACATTTTCTAGATAGGTCTCCACACTTATGGGAAACTACAGCAAAAATAAACTATTGAGACTACATTAAAATAAAAAGCTTCCGCAGAGCAAAGGAAACATTCAACAAAACTAGAAGTCAACACAGCGAATGGGAGAAGATATTTGCAAATGCCATATCTGATAAACAGTAAGTATCAAAAATACATAACTTCCTGTACTGGCAACTGCTAACTTACTGGAGCAAGATCGACTCTTTCACAGAGGCAGTAGGAGTCTCCTCCAGGAGACCAGACCACACCAAGTGTACTGAAAATTGAGTGCTTCACTGGGTGTTATATGGAAACCAACTTGACAATAAACTATAAAAAAAAAAACAAACCTACAGTTCTGGTGGAATAGAACCAGGCTTACCTTATATTTTTCATTTCATTTTTTTTAATCCTTTGTCTTCTTTTATCTTTTGGAATCAGGCTCATAGAGTTGTTTGTTTGTTTGCTTTGTTTCATTTTCTTTTCTTTTGATCAGACTTCTTTTTTTCTTTACTTTTTTCTTTTTTCTTTTCTTCTTTTTGTTCTTTTTCTTGGAAATCAGTCTTATGGATTTTTTATTCTCTATTTGTTTTCTATTTGTTTCCATTCTTTCTGTCTTTTTTTTTAAGGATCAGGCTTTTTATTTCCTTTTTACAGGCTTATTTTTTAAATTTCTAATGTTTTTAAAATTTATTTTTGAGAGAGAGAGAGAGAGACAGCGTGAGCAGGGGAGGGTCACAGAGAGAGGGAGATACAGAATCTGAAACAGACTCCAGGATCTGAGCTGGGTGTCAGCCCAGAGCCCGACCCGGGGCTTGAACCCACAACCCGTGAGGTCATGACCTGAGCTGAAGTCAGATGCTTAACCTACTGAGCCACCCAGGCACCCCCAAGCTTATTTTTACAAACAAACACTAGTACAAAAACCAGCACACCTGGTTAAAGCTTCAAGCACTCCCCACTGCAAACAAGGAGGAGCTCTATAGAAGGCTGACCAGTGGGAAAGAGAGGCCAAATGCAACAGCATAGAGCACACAACATACACCAGAAGCACTTCCTAAAGCCCCAGGCCCTGGATAACATATGACCCTTTTAATGTAGCATTACTCTCAAGTGTAGGAAACATAACAAGATTTTAAAAGATACAAAAGACAGAAACTTAGCTAAAATGAGAAGACAAAATGATTCTCCCCAAAAGAAAGGTCAGGAAGAAATCACTGCCAGGGACTTGCACAAAACATATAAAAGCAATATATCTGAACAATAACTTAGGATAGCAGTAATAGGACTACTACCTGGGATTGAAAAAACACAAGAGATACCAGAGGAACTCTTACTGCAGAGATCAAAGTCCTAAGAACTAGGTATACTAAAATTCAAAAAAAACCACAACACTATAACTGACTGAATACAGTACAACAAGGCTCGAAGAAGCAGAGAAGAGAATAAATGATATACAAGATAAAATTATGGAACATAATGAAGCTCAAAAGAAAAGGGAAGGAAAACTTTTAGATCATGAGAGGAGACTTAGATTTAATAATATAAAATGAAGCTATCTATATTATAGGAGTCTCAGAAAAAGAAGAGCATGGAAAAGGGGCAGAAGGGTTTTTTGAACATATTATAGCTGGGAATTTCCCTAATCTGGAGAAAAAAACAGGCATCCAAGTCCAAGAGACATATAGAACTCCACAAAAATCAACAAAAACAGATCAGTACCTTGAAGTATCCAAGTGAAACTTGCAAAACAAAGAAAAACAGAATTCTTAAAGCAGCTAGGGAAAAAGACCTTTAACCTACAAAGATAGACAGATCAGGTTCACAGTAGACCTGTCCATTGAAACTTGGCGGGCCAGAAGGAAGTGCCAGGAAATATTCAATGTGCTGAATAGGAAAAATGTCAGACAAGAATGCTTTATCACCAAGTCTGTCATTCAAATAGAAGGAGAGATAAAACTTTCCCAGATAAACAAAACCTAAAGGAGTTCATGACCACTAAATCAGCCCTGTAAGAAATTCTAGGCGGGGGTGGGTGGGGGTCCTCTCCAAGTGGAGAAAAGATAAAAAAGGCCCAAGCAGCAAAGACTGAACAGGATTAGAGAACATCAACAGAAACATCAACTTTACAGGTAACACAATGACACTAATTTCATATTTTTCAATAATCATTCTGAATGTAAATGCTCAAATCAAAAGACACAGGGTATCAGTATTACAAGTTTCAATTATATACTGCATAAAAGAAACTCATTTTAGACCTAAAGACACCTACAAAATGAAAGTGAGAGGATGGAGAACCACCTGTCATGCTAATGGATGTCAAAAGAAAGGCAGAGTCACCATATTTATATCGGGCAAACTATATTTTAAAACAAGGACTATAACAAGATATGAAGAAGGGCATTATATCATAATTAATGGGTCTATCCATCATGAAGATCTAACAATTGTAAATATTTATGCCTCTGGCTTGGAAACAGCCAAATATATATCAATTAATCACAAAGCTAAAGAAACTCATTGATAATACCGTAATAGTAGAGGATTCAAATACCTCACTCACAGCAATAGGCAGATCATCTAAGCAGAAAGTCAACAAGGAAACAATGGCTTTTAATTACACACTAGTCTACATAGACTTAACAGATATATTCAGATCATTTCATTCTAAAGCAGGAGAATCTACATTCTTTTCAAGTACACATGGAACATTTTCGGAAATAGATACATACTGCTTCATAAATCAGCCCTCAACAGGTACAAAAAGATATACCTTGCATATTCTCAGATCACATCACTATGAGTCTTGAAGTCAAGCACAAGAAAAAAATATTGGAAAACCCTCCAATACATTGACGTTAAAGAACATTCTACTAAAGAATGAATGGGATAGCCGGGAAATTAAAGAAGAAATTAGAAAATACATGGAAATCAATGAAAATGGAAGCAAGCCCAAACCCTTTGGGATTCAGCAAAGACAGTCCTAACAGGAAATTACACTGCAATTCAAGTCTACCTCAAGAAACAAGAAAGGTCTCAAATACACAATCAAACCTATACTTAAAGGAGCTAGAAAAAAAACAGCCAGTAAAGCCTAGACCCAGCTGAAGAAGAGAAATAATAAATATCAGAGCAGAAATAAATGATATAGAAACAAGCAAACAAACAGTAGAACAGATCAATGAAACTAAGAGCTGGTTCTTTGAAACAATAAACAAAATTGATAACATCACAGCTAGATTTATAAAAAGAAAAGAGAGAACACCAAAACAAATAAAATCACAAATGAAAAAGGATAGATCACAGCCAACGACATAGGAATATAATTATAATAATTTACTATGACACATTATAGGGAAATAAACTGGACAATCTGAAAGAAATGGACAAATTTCTAGAAACTCACATACTACCAAACTAAAACAGAGATAGAGAATTTGAACAGACCCATAACCAGCAAAGAAATTGAAACAGTTATCAAAAATCTCCCAACAAACAAATGTCCTGATGAGATGGTTTCCCAGGGGCATTCTGCCAGACACTTAAAGAAGAGTTAATACTTATAATTCTTCTCAAACTGTTCAAAAAATACAAATGGTAAGAAAGCTCCAAACACATTCTCTGAAGCCTTTATTACCTTGATTCCAAAACCAGATGAAGACTCCACAAAAGAAGAGAATTATAGACCAATATTCCTGGTGAACATGGATCCAAAAATTCTCCACCAGATATTAGCAAATTGAATTCAACAGTACATTAAAAGAATTATTCAAAGAGAGGCAAACCATGAGAGACTCTTGAATGCTGACAAAAACTGAGGACTGATGGACGTGGGGGGGAGGGGGGGAGGGGCATGGAGGAGGACACTTGTGGGGATGAGCACTGAGTGTTATGTGGAAACTAATTTGACAATAAACTATTTGTAAAAAAAAAAAAAAAAGAATTATTCAAGATGATCAAGTGGGATTTATTCCTGGGCTGAAGGGATTCACAAATCAATCAACGTGATATACTACATTAATAAAAGGAAGGATAAGAATCATATGATCTTTAGGGACCCTGGATGACTTAGTCAGTTAGGCACCAGACCCTTGATCTTGACTCAGGTCATGATCTCAGTTTGTGATTTTGAGCCCTGTGTCAGTGTTGTCAGCACAAAGCCCACTTGGAATTCTGTCTCTCCCTCTCTCTGCTTCGCTGCCTCTTTCTCAAAATAAATAAATGACCTTAACAAATGAACCACATGATCCTCTGAATAGATTCAGAAAAAGCGTTTGACAACATCCAGTATACTTTCTTGATAAAAACTGTCAACAAAGTAGGGATAGAAAGAACATACCTCAGTGTCATAAAGGTCATATATAAAAGACCCACTGCTAATATTATTCACAATGGGGAAAAACTGAAAGCTTCCCCCCTAAGGTCAGAAGCACAACAGGGACATCCACTCTCACTACTGTTGCTCAACACGGTAGTGAAAATCCTAGCCTCGGCAATCAGACAACAAAAATAAATAAAAGGCATCTAAAATGGTAAAGAAGTTAAATTTTCATCTTCACAGATGACATGATACTCTGCGTGGGAAAACTGAAAGATTCCACCAAAAAAAACCTGCTAGAGCTGATACATGAAATCAGCAAGTTGTAGGATACAAAATCAATGTACAGAAATCGGTTGCATTTCTATACACCAATAATGAAGCAGCACAAAGAGAAATCAAGGAATACATCTCATTTAAAACTTCACTAAAAGTCATAACATGCCTAGGAATAAACCTAACTAAAGAGGTAAAAGATCTGTATGCTGTAAACTATAGAACACTTATGAAAGAAATTGAAGAAGACATAAAGAAATAGAAAAAACATTCCAGGCTCATGGATTGGAAGAACAAATATTGTTAAAGTGTCTACACTACCCCCCACAAAAATCTGCACATTCACTGCAATCCCTATCAAAGTAACACCAGCATTCTTCACAGAGCTAGAACAAACAATTCTAAAATTTGCTTGGAACCAGAAAAGACCCCTAATCACTGAAGTAATGTTGAAAAAGAAAACCAAACATGAAAGCATTACAACTCCAGACTTCAAACTGTATACAAAGCTGTAATCATCAAGACTTTATGGTACTGGTACAAAAACAAATACATAATCAATGGAATTTAATACAATTTCCAAGAATGGACCAACAAATATATGGCCAACCAGTTGTTGATAAGGCAGGAAAGAATATCCAATAGAAAAAAGACATTCTCTTCAACAAAATGTGTTTGGCAAATTGAACAGTGACATGCAGAAGAATGAAATTGGACCACTTGCTTACACCACAGACAAAAATAAATTCAAAATGGATGAAAGACCTAAATGTGAATAGGAAACCATAAAAACCCTAGAGGAGAACACAGGCGGAAACCTCTTTGACCTCGACTGCAGTAACTTCTTACTAGACATGTCTCTGGAAGCAAGGGAAACAAAAGCAAAAGTGAACTATTGGGACCTCATCAAGATAAAAACTTCTGCACAATGAAGTAAATAATCAACAAAACTAAAAAGCAACAGATAGAATAGGAGATCATATTGGCAAATGACATATCAGATAGAGTAACCAAAATCTTTAAAGAACTTATCAAACTCAGCACCCAAAAACAAATAATCCAGTGAAGAAATGGGAGAGGACATGAACAGAAACTTTTCCAAAGAAGATATCCAGATGGCTAACAGACATGAAAAGATGCTTACCATCACTCACCATCAGGGAACTATAAATCAAAACCACAATGAGATACCACCTCATACCTGTCAGAACGGCTATAAAATTAACAAATCAGGAAACAACATGTTGGCAAGGATGCAGAGAAAGGGGAACACTTTTGTACTGTGGGTGGGAATGCAAACTTGTGCAGTCACTCTGGAAAACAGTATGGGGCTTTCTCAAAAAGTTACAAGTAGTACTACCCTATGAACCAGCAATTGTACTAATAGGTATTTATCCAAAGGATACAAAAATGCTGATTTGAAGAGGCACATGCACCCTAATGTTTATAGCAGTGCTGTTAACAATAGCCAAGTTAGGGAAAGAGCCCAAATGCCCAAAAACTGATGAATGGATAAAGAAGAATGGTATATATATTCAATGGAATATTAGTCAGCCATGAAAAAGAATGAAATCTTGTTATTTGCAACAATATGGATGGAGGTAGAGTGTCTTATACTAAGCAAAATAAGTCAGTCAGAGAAATACAAATATATGATTTCAGTCAAATGAGGAATTTTAGAAATGAAACATATGAACATAGGATAAGGGAAGATATAAAAAGATAAAAACAGAGAGGGAGACAAACGATAAGAGACTCTTAAATAGAGAGAACAAATTGAGAGCTGCTGGAGGGGAGGCAGGTGGGGGGATTGGCTAAATGGGTGATGAGCATTAAGGAGTGAACTTTTTGGGAGCATTGGTTGTTATTCATGAATCACTAAATTCTACCCCTGAAACCAATACTACACTGTATGTTAACTAACTAGAATTTAAATAAATTTGGAGGCAAAAAATACATAGATAAAGAACTGATACAAGTCAACACCCAAAAAACAAACAATCCAATTACAGTGTGGGGAGAAGGCAGAAACAGAAATCTCTTTAAAGAAGACATACAGATGGCCAACACACACATGAAAATATGCTCAACATCACTCATCATCAGATAAATGTAAATCAAAACAACAATGAGATATTACCTCATACCTGTCAGAATGGCTAAAATCACCAACACAAGAAAAAATAAGAGTTGGTGAAGATGTGTAGAAAAAGAAACTTTCTTACACTGTTGGTGGGAATGCAAACTAGTGCAGACACTATGAAAAACAGTATGGAGGTTCCTCAAAAAGTTTAGAAAAAGAACTAACTATCATCCATAAATCTCACTATTGATATTTACCCAAAGAATACAGAAACACTAATTCAAAGGGACACATGCATCCCTGTGTTTATAGAAGCATTATTTACAGTAAGAAATTATGGAAGCATCCCAAGTGTTCATTGATAGATGACTGGATAATGATGTAGTATATATATAAAATGGAATATTATTTAGTCAGAAACAGAATTAAATCTTGCCATTTGCAACCATATGGATAGAACTTGCGATTATAATGCTAACCTAAATAAGTAATTCCTAGAAAGCCAAATACCATATGGTTTCACTCCTATGTGGGACTTAAAAAACAAAATAAATGACCAAAGGAAAAAAAAAGGAACAGAGAGAGATGAACCAAGAAATAGACTGTTAATTATAGAGAACAAACAGATGGCTTCTAGAAAGGAAGTTGATGAGGGATGCATGAAATAGGTGATGAGGATTAAGGAGAGCAGTTTTGATCGGCACTGGCTGATGTATAGAGGTGTTGAAGCACTATACTGTACACCTGAAACTACTTTAACAGTGTATGTTTACTATATAGTAGTAGTAGTAGTAGTAGTAGTTAATAATAATAATAAAAGACAAACAGATGGCCCTTGGTTCATATTTAATCAGAATTATACTTAGCTTAAATGTTTTTACTTCAGGTAAAAAATTTACTTACTCATCACTTACATGTAACATCCAGTGTTCATCACATGTGCCCTCCTTAATGCCCATCACCCATTTAGACCATCACTTCCCCACCTTCCTTTAGTTTGTCCTCCAAGGTTAAGAGCCTACTATGGTTTCCCTCCCTCTCTGTTTTTATCTGATTTTATGTTTCTTTACCTTCCCCTATGATTATCTGTTTTGTTTCTTAAATTCCACATATGAGCTTAATACAAATTGAGCATGCATACTATTCTGACACAAGAAGAACCTGGGCTGAATGACTTGTATCCATTATACCCTCATACTCAGTGAATATAAAAACTACTTAGCTTAACTTCTCTTATTTCTTTGAGATATAACATAGGACAGCACTTTAAATTCTCAAAAATGTTGTGTCAGTAAAATTTTATTCCCCTCAATGTTCTCTTAAAATAAATATTTTATTTTATGCTTTCAGTCTTTATATTTAATGTGATTGGATTAAAGCATTTTTAAGATTATGGATTATTCATTCTATACAAAGTAACTATTTCTTCCGTCTGCAGGAACACTGATCTTGTTCAGATTTTTTTTCCCACAAAATATCATAAGATGCGCATGGTCATTCCCATCTCACCTAAAAAACCTATATGCTCCCATTGCTCCACATCCCTGGCTTAAGTGTGCAGATCTCCACGGCTGCTTACCCCAAAATCCGTTTCCTTCCTCCACTCTGGGGAAGTGGTGGTAAAGCGTTCCCTATTCTCTTCTCCAAACTTGAATACTCATCTTCTGGTGGAATGTGGGGAGGGCAGTTCAAGAAACTTGTGCTGAGTGCTTTTGATGTGGCTGTGTTGTCATAGACTCTGGGATATATATATGAAAAAAAAAGTTACAAATCTGAGACTGTCTTATCACATGTGTGAAGCAGGTTGAATTACTATTTTTTTCATTACTGACTTTAATTTCTATTCTGAGTCCACATCCCATAAAGGAATTCTGGGATCTTAACACACTCAGGGTTTCCCCTTTCCTAACCCTCAGGATTGGGTCTAAATTTTCAGATTTTGTGTAATGTCATAATGTTGGCCAGGCCAGGCCAGGTGTTGTTATCTGTCCATGCCTTCATCTGCCAAGATGTTGATTCTTGAGGGGCACCTGGGTGGCTCAGTGGGTTAAGCATCTGATTTCAGCTCAGGTCATGATCTTGCTGTTTGTGGGTTCAAGCCCTGCATCAGGCTCTGTGCTGACAGCTCAGAGCCTGGAGCCTGCTTCAGATTTTGTGTCTCCATCTCTCTCTGTTCCTCCCCCACTCATGCTCTTTCTCTCTTTCAAAAATAAATAAACATTAAAGAGATGTCCTTTCTTGTGTCAGATTCTGGCCACAGACCACACAGGATACAACCCATCACCCTTCATTTCAGAATGAAAGACACTATCTCAGGTACTTCTGTATTTCCCTGGTGGGCACATTGACAGTTGGACTGTCATCCCAAAATACTTTAGAAACTTGAGAAACAAGACCATCCTAGGCATTCTTCCATGTTGCACTCTGTCTTTCTTTCATGCTGTGGCAAACTCCCAAATTCCTAAGACTGTATGGGGAATCTTATTATTTTCCCTTCAAGCTGGACTTGGAAGGAGGTTGCAGAAAGGCATCAGCCTCTCCTCAGGGAGTCACCCTGTGTATGCTCTCAAAAGATTAGTCAGATGCTCAGAACTTCTCTTTTGGTTAGTATCACAAACTATCATGTCACACAAAGGGTTGTTCTGATGCTGGGGTACAACTAGGAGCTCCCTGGCCCAGTCTGGGCTACCATGAAATTCTTTCATGGAGAAAATGAGGTCTAAGTGAGATTTGAAGGGTGACTTGGAATGAGCTGCACAAGTGGAAGAGGGAAAAATCTCCCATGTCAAAAGGAGATCATGAACAAAGACAAAAAGAATGAAGCATCTAGGTACATCTGGGAAAGTGTAAGTAGACCTGCTGCTGGAACAAAGAATGCAAGCTCAGTAGTTGTAGAAAATGAGAGGAGGGGCCCACTAACTGATTCTTGAATAATCAATAAAGCTAAAGGGAATGTGCCATCTAGGGAGCATTACATAGGGGACTGAAGCTTATAAGGTGACCACAGAATTTATCATCCAAAAACTGAGATACTGTGAAAAGAGAAAACTGGGACCATCCAGCCCTACCAGAATGTTTGTTCATCCTTCCCTGATGAGGATTATCTAATCCAGTGTGTAGGTGGTATGGGGGATGGGATGTAAGGATGTAATATGGCAAGGAACAGTCCAGGTGAGAAATGTTGAGCGGGGGATGGACATAAGTGTGATACACAAAATATGCTGAACTAACAGGGCTTGGATATTTTTTGGTATGGTAAAAATGAGACAGAGGGATAAATCTAGGTCTTGGTCTTGGACCCTTGATCAATGAATTATCTGAGGGAGGGGGTGGTGAAGAAGCAGCAGATTTAGGAGCTGAGAGTATATGGAGGGTGATGAGTTGTTTAGCTCTGAGCAATAGGATACCCATACCTAATTCAAGCATATGTCTGTAAATTGAATGAAAGGAACAACTTGGGTGATGTGCATTGCTTTGTGCTTATGTAATAACTGTCCATAATTTTCATTTGGATCAGTCTTTTGCTATTATTTTCTGTACTAAAGGCAAAGCCACACAATTGCTTTGCTGTTATTTTCAAAAAATATTCCAGTGATGACTATCTCTTTCCTCTCCAGATCCACTCTCTCTTCTTCTCCACCTCGTTTAGCATCCTAACTGCCAGACCTGCATGGACTCTTTCTGTGGAGTCTCTCACCCTCTAGATGTTGTTGCAATTTGGCTAATGGATAACACTGGCAGGAGACTGAAAGGGAGAAGAGTGAGAGCAGTGTTTGATCTTTTCTGGTCTGCTAGGTTACTTCCCTCTCCTGTGGCCCCACCTATCTGGCAGTCCATGTGTATAGATCCCATCATCAGGGGCCAATAACCTGCTTTTCTATCTGCCCTTTCAGGCCTATGGGAGAGTCACTTCTCTATTGTTACTTGCTCTGAGATCAACACTTTCTCTTGAAGTCTCCCTCTAGCCTACCCATACCTTTGAAAACACTCCTTTTTTATTCTCCTCAATTAACCCAGATTGAGATTCCAAGATACCATCTCATTCTTGCCAGGATTCTGACTAATACAGTCCTACATAACCTTTTAAGATACTGTTTCCTGCACCTGCAAAGACTGCGGTCAGGGATAAGTATCTTTGAGACAGGGAGGTCTCCTTGGGAGTCCTGTCCCAATATTCAATAGAACAACAACAAAAAAGTTAGAACCATACTATCTACCTCAAAATTGTGACATGCCCCTTTGCAGCAGGTGTATCTCTGTAGGTCTAATGAAAAGAAGGAGTATAAGGGTTTTAGTGAGTAGGAATCAGCTTTAATGCAAGAGGGAGAAAGAAACTGATCCAGACATATATGACAATTTTCAACCCAAAACAAAAATTTTATACTCTGAACCCAGAAAAATAAGTAATGACTTTCACAAATATTTGTTCTTCAAAGGAACAGTTCATTAGGGGCTAGGATTGGGGCTAGAAGAACGTGGATGGAGCTAGAATGTATTGTGCTAAGCGAAATAAGTCAAACTGAGAAAGACAAATACCATCTGATTTTGTAATATGTGGAATTTAAGAAACAAAATGGATGAACATCTGGGAAAGGGAGGGTAAAAGGGAAGAGAGGAAAAGAAATCACAAGAGACTCTTAATGATAGAGAACAAACAGGGTTCATGGAGGGAGGTGGGTGGAGAATGGGCTAGATGGGTGATGGATATTAAGGACGGCACTTGTTGTGATGAGCTCTATGTTGTATGTAAGTGATGAATCACTGAATTCTAGTCCTGAAACCAATATTGTACTGGATGTTAACTTACTAAAATTTAAATTAAAATAATAAATAAAAATTAAATAAGAGGGTAAAAGGGGTAAAAGTGTTGGACTAGAAAGATAGGAGACAAACCATGAGAGACTCTTGAATGTTGAGAACAAACTGAGGACTGATGGATATGTAGGAGAGGGAAAGAAGGGTGATGGGCATGGAGGAGGGCACTTGTGGGGATGAGCAACCTGACAATAAACTATTTTATTTTATTCTTTTTTATTTTTAATGGTTTTTATTTATTTCTAGGAGAGAGAGAGAGAGAGAGAGAGACAGCGTGAGCAGGGTAGGGTCAGAGAGAGAGGGAGTCACAGACCGAAACAGGCTCCAGGCTCTGAGCTGGCAGTCAGCACAGAGCCGGACGCGGGGCTCGAACCCACGAACCGCGAGATCATGACCTAAGCGAAAGTCGGACGCTTAACTAACTAAGCCACCTAGGCGCCCCAACAACAAACTATTTTAAAAAGTTGCTTTCAAAGAACTATCACTCCTGGGAGTTGAAGAAAATGTTAGCTTATTTATTTATTTTTTAAATAATTAATTAGTTTAATTTTATTTTTTTTTCTTAGTTTAGTGTCAAGTTGGTTTCCATATAACACCCAGTGCTCATCCCAATAAGTGCCCTCCTCCATGCCCATCACCTCCCTT
>NW_027533170.1:9954037-10043600 GCF_008692635.1 Crocuta crocuta
CGGACGCTTAACTAACTAAGCCACCTAGGCGCCCCAACAACAAACTATTTTAAAAAGTTGCTTTCAAAGAACTATCACTCCTGGGAGTTGAAGAAAATGTTAGCTTATTTATTTATTTTTTAAATAATTAATTAGTTTAATTTTATTTTTTTTTCTTAGTTTAGTGTCAAGTTGGTTTCCATATAACACCCAGTGCTCATCCCAATAAGTGCCCTCCTCCATGCCCATCACCTCCCTTCCCCTCTCCCCCACCCCCATCAGCCCTCAGTTTGTTCTCAGCATTCAAGAATCTCTCATGGTTTGCCTCCCTGAGAAAATATTAGTTTAAAATTCTTCCTTTCTACTGGAGAAAAAAAGATATGCTATTGAAAGAGGACCCCAAAACAGCCTAACTTCCACTTGAGAACAAGCCTACTGGACTATTTCCAAGCCACTTTTCATCAGAGGAAAGGATTATCATTCGTTTGTGTTTGTTTCCTTGGTTTCTAGCTCAAGGAAACATCTTTGCTTCATCCCCCTGAAGCAGAGAATGGTATGTTTACCCAAGAATTGGATATAGCTTGGAAGGCTGAGGATTGTTCATAACTAAGAAGTCATGAAAATCAGTCTTCAGTTCATTTTACAGAGAATTTACAGATCCAGGGACTTCTGATGGTCTCTGTACTTCTCCACAGATAAGCTCATACTCTATACCACCTGCTAGAGAAATTCATCACCCATTCCAAAGAGTAAACAATAGGCAGTCAGACAATACTCCTTATCATTTTGATCCTGGAGGCCAAGGGTATCCTGAAAACAATGTAAGTTTATTATTTTCTGCAGAGATGTTGTCTTGTCATTAATTATCTTCTTACAGGTGTGGGACAGGTTTTCCAGGATACCATGGTACCTGATGTTGGAGAGGTCCTTATGCAAGTTGCTCCTATGCTCAAAGAAGTCATGCAATACGGGTCCAAGCCTAGAGACCCAGAATATGATGAGTTCACACACTCACTGCTTCTGGAGTATTTCCCAGATATTCTCCTGCTTATTTTGTGGGAGTCATTCTTCTGAGATGGCATTTATGCTGAGGTCTGCGTTGTATAGCTTGGTCCATATAATGAAGAATCTTTTTCCTGGTCTCTGGGTGGTTTTGGCAAGCTTCACAGGATTTGCGCTGAACTGCTTGGATGTAGTGATGGTGAAGAGGTCATACTGGCTAAACTGCATTTCCTTCATAGAGTTCTCCAGGCTTTGGATGGCAGCCCCTGTATCTGTCAGGTTACATAGAACCATGTTTAGACAATGGGAGGAAGTGTTTTAAGTGGGAGTCAGGGGAGTATTTACCACTCCAGTGGGAGCTGAGGCCTCCTCTTCATGTTCAGTTTACTGCAATGAAATTGTGGGAAATCCCATTGAAGAAGGAGGACACGGCATTGCTGGAGTCCTCAGTCACTTCAATGTTCACAGGGGTATAAGATGCTGTCTCCAGGGTCCCCCTGACCACAGAGATCACCTCCAACAATTACCTTTTTCCCAACTCATTTTCAATGTTCATGGCATCAAACTCATATAAAAACTCTAGCCCATGTCATACTGTACAGCTGAGTGAAGAATGTAGGTAATGAGGTATGAAGGAAGAGGGCTGGCTACATCACACTGGTGACCAGAGTAGAGTGTGAAGAAGAGGGATGAGTAGAGGAGTTAGAAGAGTTGGGTGCACAGGGCAGCAGAGGAATCATCAAGCCTAGGCTATCAGATCTACACCAAAGCTTATAACAAAGATGTTTACATTACAGAGTGAGCAACATCTTCATTCAAGAATATATGTACTCTTGAGGGTCAGAGAGACTGTTGAGGAGTGCTCTGCAGTTGTGGTGCCAGTGGTCAGTGCCAAAGCAGGTTATAAATGAGTGTGGAGTTGAGGTATAAAGCATCATGAGGATCATTCAATCAGGAGCCAACAAGCTGCACGTCCCTCCTCCACCCCCATCCTTCATGGTGGATGCTTACAGGGCATGGGTGAGATCATATTCATTCTCCATATCCTTCACTCCTTAGGACTTACACGCTCTCACTGCATTTGTCTTTAGAGTGAAGAATAATTTATTTTTGGGAAAAATACCTAGTATTGCAATTGCTGAATCACAGGGTAGTTCTATTTTTAACTTTTTGAGAAATGTCCATACTGTTTTCCAGAGTGACTGGACCAGTTTTCATTCTCAGCAACAGTGCTGGAAGGTTCCCCTTTCTCCACATGCTCACCAACAAGTGTGTGTGTGTGTGTATGTGTGTCTGTGCGTGTGTGTGTGTATGTGTTGTTCATTTTAGTCACAAACCGATGGTTATCAGAAGGGAGCTGGGTGGGGGGATGAGTTAAATAGATGATGGGGACTAAAAAGTGCACTGGTCATGAGTACTGGGTGTTGTATATAAACGTTGAATCACTAAATTGTACACCTCAAACTAACATTACACTATATGTTAACTAACTGGAATTTATATAAAAAACTTGAAAAAAAAATACTTTATTTTTATTAAATTTGAAAAGTATATTTCTTTCCTTTCAAAACATTTCTTCACCAAAAAGTCTGCTATCTTTCAACACGAAACGCATGCCTAAGGAATGCCTATGTCTCTTCAATTTGAACATCTAAGTAACAACAAACTTTCCAAATAATATCTTACTGATTTTAAATCAGCACTTATGTTTGTATATAGCTGTTTATCATTGTCACTATGGTTATTATAAATATTTAAGCTGCTCTGTAAATGTAGATTTCTCTTGTAGGCTGAACCTGGTAGTGAAATTGTAGGCATTTTATAATGTAGGGTAAGGGAAAAGAATTGGCTGGGATTATCTAGTAGACTCTCCTCTTGTGTGCGGCACACAAGAGTTTTGGCTGGTGGGCTTTCACAATCCCATAAGTTATAAGCGCCTACTTGGTTATTTCCTTTAAAAATCTACTACTACCATATGCATAAATGCAAGATTATTAAAATCATGACCAGCTCTATGACCGAGTGATTTCCCTGACAGCCCCTTGAGGTCCTTTTGTTCCATCATGGTTTGTCTGCCAGACCAACCCAAGAAGCTGTTGGAGACCCATAGCCACACCAACCTGTTATGATTCTGTCCCAGAAGACTCTCTATTCCTTCTGTCGTATAAGGTTTACACCCATCTGTAGGCCTCATGGTGGAGCTTCATGCTCTTCTCCTTAGGGCACCCAAGCTTGGTTATCCTGGGGTGGGTCCTGCTTGCATCACTGCTCCCCTAACTTCTCTAGTTGCAACCATCTCCAAAACCTGGACTCACCTTTCCCATGAAGAGAATGAGACAAGAGACAACGTCTGTCTTGTCCCTTCCCCCCAAAAAACCTGGGTTCCTGTTTGTGGGGGACATGGAGGTTCCCAGAGACCTCAGGTATAATCCTGGCTGCAGGGCAACACTCTCCTGGGTGAGTTGTAGTCTCACTGACTTGGCGTGTAAAGGAGTTTATTTTGTCTCTGACTATGCTATGGATTCTGTTGACATCTAATCTTGTCCCTAGTATGGGTTGGGCAAGGTTCAATATTCTTATAAATAGTCCCATGAGACTAGCCAGCCAATAAGGACAGGAACTGGGAAGGAGTCTTGAATCCTTGCCGTGGTTTGTTTAACTCCCATCATCACCTCCACATGCACCCATATCACCCTGACTTCTCTATTAGGTCACTGAAATTACCCTGTCTCCTAATAAGATGTAGAATAAGTGTCTGACAATTAGTTTGCTTGCTTATAAAGTGCATACCTGACACTGATGCCAAGACATCCTTTCCAAGACATCCACTCAAATAAACATATTAACAACTAGACAACTGGATAAAGAACCTGGTCACTCCACTCATGATATTCTTTTCTTAGAAAGCCTTGATGTGCTGGATAACTGACCACCTGAGTCATTTTGCTTTTGCCTTCCTGTGTTTAATTACCACTCTTATGTTTTAAATGCATCACCAGAGTGAACCCCCAAATCTATAGACATTCTACCTTTAGCCCCAATAAGACAGAACCCCAAGTCCACATCTCTCTTTCTCTCCCCTCGACCTCACTGTGTGGCATTTGCCCTCCAGCCATGTGCTCAACTCAGCGAGGGCCAATTTCAGTGTCTATTCCTGGAAATGACTCCAGCCTCAGGAAGGGGATGCAGTGGGTTCACTTCCAGTCTAGAGAGCCAGGGCACTGCAGAGTCTGCCTGAGCCCCTCATTGGGAGTCCACCATGGTATCTCTTCAGAGGCCCAGAAGACTGGGAGTGTGGCCATGCCCTGCTGCCTTCTACCTGAGCC
The DNA here is from genome assembly GCF_008692635.1 of Crocuta crocuta. Taxonomy (NCBI): domain Eukaryota; kingdom Metazoa; phylum Chordata; class Mammalia; order Carnivora; family Hyaenidae; genus Crocuta; species Crocuta crocuta. The sequence goes on from NW_027533170.1 coordinate 9,958,345, forward strand.
ATTTCTCTGATGTCAGCACCCAGGGCAGTAAGAAGTCCACATGCAGCCTCAGGAAATTCGCTCCTCAGATGAACACACTCACTGTCCTCAAAATTCTTCCCTGAGGTTACCCAAGCTACACATGTCAGAGGATCACTTGCTTCCACCCACTGAGATCACAGTGAAGATGCTCCAAACAACATGGAGTTCACTTCCTCACTCTAGCTGGTGTCAATGTACTTTCCCCCACCAAATGAGGGCCTGAGTTCTAGCATTGATCAGTTTGGCCCCAGTGCAATCTACAATTTTTATATGCCTTTCATGGGCTCCATATTCTACCATGGATTCCTGCTCCATGTGGGAGAAGGAGCCTAGGAGAGGCCTGCAGACCTCTAACGTGTGGAGTAAATGCTTCACCTGCAGAGGCCGCAGCTGTGCTGGTGGCCAGGGAACAATTCCACTTGGTAAGAGCACCAGAGTGATTATCCCACATCTGTTCTCTCCCACTTGTCTTGAGTATGGGTCATGTGATCACAGGGCATGCAAAACCCAGAAGGTGTGACTGTGGACTGTGACATGTGAACTCAGGACCTCATGCCCCAACTCCACTGAGCAGTGGAGAAGGAGCTGTGAACTTGGTTTCGGCTGCAAAGCTCTCTGCAAGTGGTCAGTGGCACTATATGCTAAGTGCCTATGTGTTGTCTTTGTCCTCAGTCATTTACAGGAATTGCACAATGTTTGTGTTCATGGGTGTGAGTCTCTATGCGATGGTCTCCTAACATGTGGTCAGTTTGAGGCTGGGCAGCAGGTAGATTTAAAGTTCAACTTGTTCTTCATAATATTCCTAATCCCTGGACCCTCCCAGACTCTACTCCAGTTTATTATTCTCGCCTCCCTCTCCCCAGTTTCTTGCAAACTTATGGATGTGATGGTAATCTTCCAAGAAATTAGTGATATTTAAATTCTACCCTAAACCTACAAAACATTACACAAATGAATAAACAAAAGACTCGGGAATGAGGAGTTTTTTAGTGAGGGCCAGTTTCAGTGCATGTACATGTGTACTCAAACACATGTTAATCTCACGATCCAACCATTTTTCTGTGTACAAAGGCAAGACCACAGATCTGGGCATAAGAAACGATTGATTTCCCTTTCCTCTAGAGACAACATAACAACATCCTTATAAATCATACTTCCTGATTTCCTACTGCTGAGTTCGGAGCAACAAGTCGACTCTGGACCCTGAGGCGTGCATACTGAAGCATCAGACCCCGGACCACTGGGTGCTGCAGACAGTCCAGACCAGAGTCAACCAACCAGGGCACTAGCCCCAGAGCGATTCTCACACTCTACTGAGGAGCAGCCCAGCCCTGGGGCTTTCCTGAGTGGGACCTTTCTGTCATCCACTACCAAGAGCCCCATCACTGTCAGGGTACCTGAGTCTCAGAGGTATTTCTTACCTTACTACTGAGGGCTGTAATTGACTATCTGTGTGTGTTCATCTGCATCCACAGCCCAAGTTCATGTATGAGCTTGAATCTTAGCCTTGCAGCTGTTTCTACCTAGAATTTCAGTCTCTCTTGTCCCCTGCTTCCTCCCTTATTCCTCCATCATCACAGTGATTGTCTCTATGTCAGACAGAATATTTCTCTGATGTCCCCAAAATATCGCAAGAGGGAGAGATTAATCACTGACTACACACAAAAGAATATATCTAACAACAATCTGAAAAGAACTGAGTTATTTCTCTTTTGAATCTTTTACTTTCTTGTGTAATACAATGATCACCTACACAGTGAGCAATCATTGCAAGACATAGAACATCTCTAACACCGTATGTTATAGCCCCCTCCCCTGTTTACAAACTTTGGCCAGTACATAAAGGACTAGAAGATTAGAACACTGTGCACAGCAAGCTAGCCACATTCTTGCAAGATAAGTTTCTCAAGAACTGCACAACAAAATTAGGCAGGAAGCCAGAGGTTAGCACAATAACTACGCTGTCTGCCTCTATAGCAGACAGCCACATAGACAATATTTGTATCTTAAAAAACAGGTCCTAGTCACACAGATGCCTGGGAACCTAGCAAAGCCTAATAAGCTCAAGAATGTAAGCTCTCCCCTGCTGCTATTCGGGGCTGCTTGATTTGGGTGCTCCCCAAGCATGCCCAGTGCTGAATAAAGAAGTGTGTCATGCCCATTTGTGTTCCTGTACTCTGTTAACTGATCTCGGCTTGGGTGGCTACAACACATATACCTCCCTCTGTCCTCCTATTCACTCCAGTTCTGTGCACAGCCGCTGAGTAACAATTTTATGAAGTATGTGTTTATGATTCATTTATTTTATTTGTGTTACCACATACATATGCATGCCTAAACAATGTATGGTTTAGTTTTTCTGAAGCTTTATTTCAAGGGTTTTCTAATGATTCTTAAGATTTAATCTCAACACTATATTTATTAAGAGATTAATTCCTCTCTGTATAACTATGGTTTATTCCTTTCAGCACTATATTGGTCAAGTTATTTATCCATTCTTTGCCAATGCCTATCATCTCTTCTTTCACAATTTTAAGACTGCTGTAGGATCACAGGTTCATACATCTGTGCAAGGTGAATTTTCAGCATAATATTAGAAGTGGAAACCTTGAGACACACAAATGAGCAATTTTATAAGATTGAGCCACATTGCTTCTTTAAAGTGATTGTATTCATTTCCATTACTAGCTGTTACCTTTCAGTGATTCTAACAATCTACATTCTCAACAAGACCTGGATTTGTCTGACTTTAAAATTATTCCATTTAATTACTGTACAATGTCCTCTTGAAGTGCACAGATGTGCCTTTGTCTCATTACTCATTAATCTTTGATACTTTCTCTATTTTTTCTCACATGTGTTTCTTTTTCCAAGAATGTTCTGTTCATGTCTTTTGCCCACCTCCGTGCTGGATTATTTTACTTTTTCTTATTGACTTCTGGAATTTTTAAAATACTTTCTTTCCTTGATCCTTAGTTGACTAAATTTGTGCAAATATCTTCTCCAGATTTGTGGAAATTTTAAAACTTTGTTTTTACATTTGTTCTCATGAAGAGAAGCTTTTCATTTCAGTGTAGTCAAAGTTGTTACATGTTTCAGTCTGTTTTATACAGCTATCATCTGTGTATCTTTATATAAGCATCATATCATTTGAGTAATCTTTCTCTAAGAACCGTTATATGTTCTTCTATAGTTTCCATTTGAAATTTAGGTCTTAAATCCATCTGGAGTAGATATTCAGTAACCTCTGTCCACATAGAGAATTAGTTTGTTAGCTCCACTTACTAAAAAGTTTCTTCTATACCCACAGACATTCCCTGCACTTCTCCCATGCAACAGAATTCCATACATGTTCAATCCTATACAGGGCTCTGTGTTCCTTTCTGTGGGTCAGTTGGTCTAGCCCTGTGCCAGTAGACAACTCTCTTAGATACTATAGCATTTAAATAAAGCTTATCTGATACAGTAAATCCTCCTATATTCTTCTTCCTCTAAAGAACTTTGGCATTTTCCTCTTGATCTTCCATATGAATCTTAGAATCCAGGCTCCCTCCTTCTCTCTCAGCTATCCCACCTGCTGTCTTGTCAGATTTCTCCAGAGCCCCTTTTGGTAAGTTAAGTTATCGATGAGATGTGACCTCATCAATGGCGAGCAGCATCCATACCCAAATGTGAACACGTGACTGCCACAACTGGGCTCCTAAAAATGAAAGAAGCAGAAACACAGAGAAAGGTTAGAGTCCTTTTCCTTTTTGATGGAAAATGCTTCTCATTCACTGGAAGCTTTGGAAACTTGCTCACCACCTTCCTCCCTGTACCCAGTGTTCCCATAGGAGTCGTGTCTAGATGACCTCACAGGGGTTATCAGAGACCTGACTCTCATGGTCCCTGGTATTTCTGCCCTCTTATCCCTTCTTGATTCGTGTGAAGTCAAAACACTTTTGGGCCCCCTGGGTGACTCAGTCAGTTAAGTGTCTGACTTTGGCTCAGGTCAGGACCTCACAACTTGTGGGTTTGAGCCCCACATCCGGTTCTGTGTTGACAACCTAGAGCCTGGAGCCTGTTTTGGATTCTGTGTTCTCATCTCTCTCTGTCCCTTCCTCCCTCACATTATGTCTTTCTCTTTCTCTCTCAAAAATAGACAAACATTAAAAAATTTAAAAAATACATGCTTATGTTACTTTTCCTGTAACTGCTTATTGTGTGGAGAAATGATGGTTTCAGTTTCTTGTTCTTTTAATGTGGGCCCTCAACTATCAGTCAAATCTTCTCGATGGAGGAGCTGTCATCCTTCCTGTTGTCTTTCACACTTTACCCCAGCAAGACAGGGACTCTTCAGCCTCTTGCTTAGTGTAGTGACTTCGGGTGCACCCAGTGCCTGCATTTCTGAGGGAGGACAGGTCTGTGGAGTGTTCCTATGCCAGGACTCAAGGGAACTCTTTGCTAGACTCAGCATTTTCAGCTGTGTAAGTGAAATCATTCATAGCCTCTGACATCAGAAAACTTTTTTCTCTCTAGACTTGGTGAATGAGCCAAATGTACATTTGCAATGATGCAATGCTCTTTATGCTTGGAGCATTGAGTGGCAGGGGTAGCTGGTGGAGAGCTAAGATTTCATTCAGCTGCTCAAGCCTTCCTCTTTGAAGAAGAGAAAACCATGTGTCTAAAAATATCATTTTTCCTCCTCCTTTTTTTGTGAAAGTAAATTTGGAATTAACAGACTGTTTACTGGGTGTCTATAACTGAAAACTATGCCATGTATTCATGCAATCAAGACCTCATTACCACGAATATATTTAAAAGCTTGCTGAGTTTTAATAATTAGTAGCAATGCAGAATAAATCTTTTATTGGACATAGTTTTTCATCTATTTGGGCTGTAACAAAATATAACAGACTGGGTAACTTATGAACACAAATCTATTACTCATCATTCTGGATGATAGAAAGACCCAGATCAAGGCACCTGTAGATTCAGTGTTTGATGAGAGCTCACATCAGAGGTGAACATTTCTTCCTGTCACCTCAAATAGAAGAAAGGTAAGCTAGCTCTCTGTAGTCTCTTAAATGGCACTAATCTGCTCATGATGGCTCTGCCCTCATGACTAAGGCACTGACCAAACATCCACCTACTAATACCAGAACTTTGAGCTTGTACTTCATCTATGAAGTTTGTGGAAGAAACAAGCATTCAGTCCATAGGAGACATATAGATAACATCTGTTTGTGGAGGTTCGATTGACTTCCCACCATCGTCTTAGAATACAGCACTTTTTCTCCATTTTAATATGCATTTCATTATCCTTTGACTATAATTGTCTCTTCCTTGGGATTTTCCCTTTAACTAGTAATATCATCTGCTTGGGTACTTCATTAGTAATCAGTTAAATAAAATTCTTAACACGTTATCATTTTATATTTCTTTGAGAGTCATGACTTTCCTCTCTTTTGAGAATTGTCTCTGAAGGACATAAAGGATGGGGGTGAAATCGAGCATGCTCCTATTGGTGAAAGCCTACTGGTAGTCCCTGAGACAATCTTATGTATACGATATTTTTATTTTTAATTTAAATTTCAGTTAGTTAAAGTACAAGGATTGAATTGAAACTGTAAATCCTCTTTATTTTTCCAATTGCTGCACCCATGTCCCCTCTGACAACCACTGTTTTGTTTTCTGTTTATGGTCTCTCTCTTTTTAAAAATTCTTTCTTCCTTCCTTCCTTCCTTCCTTCCTTCCTACCTTCCTTCCTTTTGTGTCTTAAATTCCACATATGAGTCAAACCATATTGTATTTGTCTTTCTCTGTATGACTTATTTCACTTATCATTTTATACCTTAGGTCCATCCATGTTGGTAAATGGCAAAATCTCATTTGTTCTTATGGCTGAGTAATTTCTGCTATATATGCATATATATAGCATATACATACACACACAGTTACATTTCAGTATATGGTGTGTCCATTTTTGTTTCAAGATATTTTTCATTTGTCTTTTGATTTTCTCTTGATCTGCTGGTTCTTTAGGAACATTTACTTAATCTGAACATATGTGTGAATTTTTTTTTCGAAGAACATGCTCCTGGTTTCATTAATAACTTTAATATAAATTGACTAATGCTCCAGTCAACAGACATAGAGTGACAGAATGGATTAAGAAAAAGCAAGACTCATCTATATGCTTTCTATAAGAGACCCAATTAATACCTAAAGACACATGCAGATTGAAAATGAAGTGATGGAAAAGCATGTATAATGCAAATGGATGCGACAAGAAAGCTGGTGTAGCCATACTTACATCTGATAAAATAGACTTTATAAGAAAGACTATAATAAAAGACAAAAAAGGACAACATAAAATCATAAAGAAAAAAATCCAACAAAGAGACATAAATATTATAAATATTTGTGCACCCAACGTGAAAGCACCCAAATACATTTTTATTAATAACTATTAATAACAAACATAAAAGACCTAATCAGTAAAAATATAATAATAGTAGGGTACTTTAATAACGACTTAAATCAATAGACAGATCATTCAAATAGAAAGCCAAAAAGAAAATTGTGGCATTGAATGATACATGAGACCAAATGGATTTAACTGATATGTTCAGAATATTCTATCACTAAAGAGCAGAATACACATTCTTTTCAAGTGCACATCGAGCATTCTTCAGAACAGACCTCATATTAGGCCACAAAACAAGTCTTAATAAACTTAAAAGATCAAACTCATACAATGCATCTGTCCTTAACAGAATGCTATAAAACTAGAAGTCAATCACAAGAAAAACCTGGAAGAGTCACAAGTACATGGAGATTAAATAACATGCTACTACACAATGAATGGATCAACCAAGAAATCAAAGAGGAAATTAAAAAAATACATGGAGAGAAGTACAAATAAATACAAAATGGTCTAAAAACTAGGATACAGCATAAGCATTTAAAAGAGTTAAGTTGATAGTAAGAAATTTTTCAAACAAACAACCTTATGTTACACTTAAAGAAGCTAAAAAAAGAAAAACAAAATCCCCAAATAGTAGAAAGAAGGAAGTAATAAAGATTACAGAAGAAATGAATAAAATAGAACTTACAAAACAAGTGGCACCTGGGTGGCTCAGTCGGTTTAGCATCTGACTCATGGTTTCACCTACTGCCGTAATCTCATGGTTAGTGGGTTTGTGCCCCATTTCGGGCTCCACACTGATAGTATGAAGCCTGCTTGAGATTCTCTTTCTCTGTCCCTCCCATTCTCTCTTTCTGTCTCTCTCTTAAAATATAAAAAAATATTTCCCTGATGAGGAGGGATGCTGAACATCGTTTCATGTGGCTGTTGGCCATCTGGATGTCCTCTTTGNGTAAATAAAAAAATAAACAAATAAACTGTAAAACAAATAGAACAAATTAGTGAAACAAGGAACTGGTGTTTTGAAAAGATCCACAAAATTGATAAACCGCTACTCAGACTCATGAGGAGAAAAACTCACATAAATAAAAATCAGAAATGAAAGAGGAGAAATGGCAACTGATATGTCAGAAATACAGAGGATTATAAGAAAATATTATTAAAAATTATATGACAACAAATGGACAACTTAGATGAAATGTATAAATTCCTAGAAGCATAATTTTCCAAACCTGAATCAGGAAGAAATAGAATATCTGAAGAAATCTACTATAAGCAATGAAATTAAATCAGTAATAAAAAAACTCAAAACAAACAAAAGTCCAGGATTAGACAGATTCACAGATGAATTCTAGAAATCATTTAAAGAAGGGTTAATACATGTTCTTCTTAAATTATTCTAATAATAGAAGAGTCAGAAAACTTCAAAATTTATTCCATGAATCCAGTATTACCCTAATACCAAAACCAGATATAGACACTACAGAAAAAAAAAAATGAGAGCTATTGGTCAATATCACTAATGAACACAGATGCAAAAAGTTTCAACAAAATATTAGCAATCCAAATCCAACAATACGTTACAAAAATCATTCACCATGATCAAATGGGATTTTTTCACACATGCAAGTGTGGTTCAATACTTGAAAATCATTCAAAGCAAATCAATCAACATGATATATCACATCAATAAAAGAAAATATTTTAAAAAAATATAATTTTAATTATGATAAAAACCCTTATCAAGGTTAAGTTTAGAAGGAATGTACTTCAAAATAATAAAGACAATGTATGAAAAACCCACAGCTGACATCATATTCAATTTTAAAAAACAGACTACTTTTTCCTGAAGGTCAGAAACAAGGGAATGGAAATTCCCACCACTCTTATTCAACATACGCTGGAAGGCTTAGCCGAAACAATCAGACATGAAAAATGAATAAAAAGCATCCAAATTGGTAAGGAGGAAGTAAAGCATTCACTATGTATTGATGAAATGATACTACATATAAAAACACCTCAATACTCCACCAAAAATCTACTAGAATTCATCAGTGAATTAGGTAAGATCACAGGGTACAAAATCAGTGCACAGAAATCCACCATATTTCCATAAAGTAATAAAGAGGCAGCAGAAAAAGAATTATGAAAAAAATCACATTTACAATTGCACCAAAGATAATAGAATATCTGGCATAAATAACCAAAAAGGCTAAAGACCTGTACCCTGAAAACTATAAAGCACTGATGAAAGGAAGTGAAGATGACGCAAATTGAAAGATATTTCTTTTTTTTTTGAAGAACAAATACTGTTAAAATGTCCATACAATACATAACAGTGTAGAGATTTAATTCAATCCCTAACAAAATACCAATAGCATTTTTCACAGAACTGGAATAATAATCCTAAAATTTGTGTGGAACTATAAAAGACCCTGAACAGCCAAAATAATCTTGAAAATAGAAAAACAAAGCTGGAGTATCCTAATTCCATAATTTAACCTATATTATAAAGCTTTAACGATCAGAACAGTATGTTAATGGCACAAAAATAGACACAAGATCAATGGAATAGAGTGGCACCTGGGTGGTTCAGTCAGTTGAGAGTCTGACTCTTGATTTTGGCTCAGGTCATGATCCCAGGTTTGTGGAATCCAGCCCTGCGTCAGTCTCCACGCTGAGCATGAAGCCTACTTAATATTATCTCTCACTATCCTTGTACCAGTCTCTACTTCTCTCACACTCTCTCTCTCCCTCTTAAAAAAAAAATCAAGGGGATGAAATTGAAACTCTAGAAATAAACCCACATGTATATGGTCAATTAATGTAAAGGAAACAAGAATGCACAAAAGGAAAAGACAGCTTTTTCAACAGTGGTTTTAGGAAAATTGTATAACCACATCCCAAAGAGTGACCACTCTTTACACCATACATAAAAATAAATTCAAAATGATTTAAAGATCTAAATGTGAGGCCTGAAAACATAAAACTCCTAAAAAATATATTCAGGAATCTCTTAGACATCTCCATCAGCAACATATTTATAAACATGTCTCTCCAGTCAGGGTAAACAAAAGCAAAAATAAACTAATATGAACGCAACAAAATAAAAACCTTTTGCACCGGGAAGGAAACCATAAACAAAACAAAAAGGCAGTCCAGTAAATGAGAGAAGATATTTGCAAATGATATACCTAATAAAGGGTTAATATAGAAAATGTATAAAGAAGTTATACAATTCAACATGGAAAAAAATGCAATTTAAAAATAGGCGGAGGACTTTGGGCTGCCTGTGTGGCTTAGTCGGTTGAGCACCCAACTGCGGCTCAGATCATGATCTCGCAGTTCCCAAGTTCAAGCACCACAGTGCACAGAGGGCTCTCTGCTTTCAGTATGGAGCCTGCTTTGGATATTCTGTATCCCTCTCTCTGCCCCTTCTTCACTTGTGCGTGCGCGCTCTCTCTCTCTCTCTTTCAAAAATAAAATAAACATTAAAAAAGTAAAATTAAAAATAGGCAGAGGATCTAAATAGACATAACTCAAAACAAAACATACAAATGATCAATAGATATGAAAGGATATTCAACATCAATAATCATCAGGAAAACGCAAATCAAAACAACAAGACTTCATGTCAAAAGTTAGAATGGCTTAAAAAAATAACAAGTGATAGTGAGGCCAATGGAAAAAAGCGACTATCATGTATTGTTACAGGTTTGTAAGTTGGTATGGAGTTTCTTCAAAAAATCAAAAATAGAAATATCATATAAACCAGTATTATACTCTTGGGAATTTACATAAAGGAAAAAAAATACAAATTCAAAAAGATATATGTTCACTGCAGGATTAATTACAATAGTCAATATATGGAAGCAATGAAAGTGTGCATTAGTAGCTGAATGGATTTAGGTGATACAGTAGAATATTATTTAGCCATAAAAAATGAGAGCTTGCCATTAGAAACAAGATGGATGGACATAGAAGGAATTATGATAAATGAAATAAGTCAGAAAGAGAAGGGCAAATATCATATAATTTTAATTATATGTAGAATCTGAACAAACAAATGAACAACAAGAAAACAGACTCTGAAATACAGAGAATAAACTGATAGTTGCCAGAGGAGGTGGGGTTGGGGGAAGATAAATTAATAAGGAAAAATTGAGATGTACAAACTTCTAATTATAAAATAATAAGTCACACGAACTAATAGTACAATATAGGGACCATAATCAATAATACTGTGGTAATGTTGTATGGTGACAGATGTTGACTGCACTTATTGTGGTGAGCTTTGACTAATGTATAGAATTGTTAAATTCATATATTGTGTACCTGAAACTAATGTAAAATTTTATGTTATTCTTCAAACAAAAAAAAAGAAAGGGAAAAAACTCCACGTTGAAGGGGGAGTTATTTGTAGGGGATCACCAGAGTTTATTGGACTGATGGCAGTCACATATTTTTGTCTTATTTTTTAAAAATACAGCTTTATTGGGGTGTCTGGGTGGCTCAGTCAATTAAGTGTCCGACTTCAGCTCAGGTCAAGATCTCACAATTCATGGGTTCCAGCCCTGTGTCGGGCTCTGTGCTGACAGCTCAGAGTCTGGAGCCTGTTTCAGATTCTGAGAGATCCCTCTCTCTCTGGCCCTCCCCGGCTCTCTCTCTTTCTCTTTCTCAGAAATAAATAAAACATTTTTTTAAATGCACCTTTATTGAGCTATAGATTTTATTTCTTGACCTACTTGTCAGTAAAACAGATGTCTGTCTGAAACACATTAATGAAAAAATATTTTTAATATTTTGTTATTTTATTTTACTTTATTTGTGTATTTATTTAAATTCAAGTTAATTAACACATAGTGTAGTACTGGTTTCAGGAGTAGAATATAGTGATTCATCACTTACATATAACACCCAGTTTTCATTCCAACAAGTACCCTCCTAATGCCCATGATCCATTTAGCGCATTCCCTCACCCACCTACCCTCCAGCAACCCTTAATTTATTCTCTGTATTTAAGAGTCTCTTAGTTTGCATCCTTTTATGCTTTTATCTTATTTTCTTTCCCTTCCCCAATGTTCAACTGTAGGTTTTTAATTTCCACATATAAGTGAAATCATATATTTTTCTTTCTCTGCCTGACATAATTTCACATAGCATAGCATATAGCACATATTTCATCCTCTAGTTCCATCCATGTTGTTGTAAATGGCAAGATTTCATTATTTTTGATCCCCATGTAGTATTCTAGTGTGTGTATGTGTGTGTGTGTGTGTATTCATTCATCAGTCAATGGACATTTGGGCTCTAATTTAGCTATTGTTGATAGCACTGCTATAAATATTGGAGTGCATGTGCCTCTTCAAAGTATAATTTTTGTATCCTAGTATTCAGCAAAGCTGTCATTCAGAATAGAAGGAGAGTTAACGACTTTACCGACAAACAAAAACTAAAGAAGTTGTGACCACTAAACCAGCTTTGCAAGAAAGTTTAAGGGCAACTCTCTGAGTGGAGAAAAAAAAAAAGAAGACAAACCAACAAAGACTGCAGTAGATTAGAGAACATCATTAGAAATGCTAATTTTATAGGTAATACAATGGCACTAAATTCATCTTTAAATAATTGCTTTAAATGTAAATGGACTAAATACTCCAATCAAAAGACATAGGGTAGGTATCAGAATGGATTTAAAAAAAAAAAACAGTATCCATCTATATGCTGCCTATAAGAGACTCATTTCAGACCTAAAAACACCTACAGATTTAAAGTGAGGGAATGGAGAGCCATATATCATGCTAGTGGATGTCAAAAGAAAGCCAGAGTAGCCATACTTATATCAGACAAACTTGATTTAAAAAAAAAAAGGGATGTAACAAGAAATGAAGAAGGGTATTATATCATAATTAATGGGTCTATCCAACAAGAGGATCTAACAATTGTAAATATTTATGCCCCCAACTTGAAATAATCCAAATATATAAATCAATTACTCACAATCATAAAGAAACTCATTGATAATAATATCCAAATAGTAGGATACTGTAATACTCCACTTACAGCAATGGACAGATCATGTAAGCAGAAAATCAACAAGGAAACAATGGCTTTGAATGATACACTGAACCAGATGGCAGATGGATATAACAGATGTATCCAAAACATTTCAATATAAAGTGTCAGAATACACATTTTTTTGAGTGCACATGAAACATTATGCAGAACAGATTACACTCTGGGTCTCAAAATCAGTCCTCAAAAGGTACAAAAAGATTAAGATCTGCCATACGTATTTTTATACCACAACACCATGAAATTAGAAATAAACGACACAAAAAAATTTGGAAAGCCCTCAAATACATGGAAGTTAAAGAGAATCCTACTAAAGAATGAATGGGTTAACCAGTAAATCAAAGATGAAATAAAAAAAAAATACACGGAAACAAATCAAAATGAAAACATGACGGTCCAAACCTTTGGGATACATTAAACACAGTCCTAAGAGGAAAGTACATTACAATTCAGGCCTATCTCTAGAAGACAGGCCTCACATACACAACTTAATCTTACACCTAAAGAAGCTAGGAAAGGAACAGCCATTAAAGCCTAAAGTCAGTAGAAGAAAGGAAATAAAAAAGAAATAAATGATATAGAAACAAACCAACAAAAATCAGTAGAACAGATCAATGAAACTAAAAGTTATTTTTTAAAGAATAAATAAAATTGACAACCGTCTTGCCAGACTTCTCATAAAGAAAAGGAAGAGTACCCAAATAGATAAAATCAAGAATAAAAGAGGAAAGATCACAATCTAACACCATGGAAATACAAACAATTATAAGAGAATACTATAAAAAATTACATAGCAACAACTTTGGGCAATCTGGAAGAAGTGGAAAAATTCCTAGAAAGTCAAACACTACCAAAATTGAAATGGGAAGAAATAGAAATTGGAATTGTTCAGCTATTAAAAATTTCCCAACAATAAGAATTTTGGGCCACATGGCTTCCCAAAGGAATTCTACCAGACATTTAAAGAAGAGTTAATACTTATTCTTCTTAAATTGTTTTTAAAAAATAGAAATGGAAAGAAAGCTTTCAAACTCATTCTGTGAAGCCAGAATTACCTTGATTCCAAAACCAAAGAGCCTACAAAAAAAATTTACGGGCCAATATCCATGATGCACACGGATGCAAAAATTCTCAACAGGATATTAGCAAATAGAATTCAATAGTACATTAAAAGAATTAGTCACCATCATCAAGTGGGATATATTCCTGGGCTGCAAGGCTGGTTAAATATTTGCAAATCAGTCAATGTGATGCACCGCATTTATTTATTTTTTAATTAAGATTTTTATTTTTTAAAGTTTATTTATTTATATTGAGAGAGAGAGAGACAGGGGGAAGGGCAGAGAGCGCGCGCGAGAGAGAATTCCAGGCAGGTTCTACACTGTCAGCACAGAGCCCAACTCAGGGCTTAAACCATGAGATCATGACCTGAGCTGAAATCAAGAGTTGGACGCTCAACTGCCTGAGGCACCCAGGAGCCCTTATTTTAATTCCAGTTAGGTAACATATACCATTATATTATTTTGGGGTGTATAATATTTTAACAGGAGGAGCTTTGAGTGTACTCATCTAGAATAATTACCCAATACCAAAAGAAAAATCCAAGGCTCAGGACATTGTGTAGAGAATGCTACTATTCTTGTAAACAGGAGAAAATAGATTGTGCACATTTGCTTATATATGCATAATATGGGCCTGTAAGGACGACATGGTCCTTCTGGTACAGAAACTTGATGAATGGCTATTGTGTGTGAAGGGACATATTACTGTACCATCTACAGCTGTTGAATTATAAACTATATTGTTGATTTCTATTCAACAAATAAATGAAAAAATAAAAATTAAAGCCAGAATATGGCTCCTCAGGACACAGGACTACTCCCTAATCAGTTTCCAACCCAACTGGGTATACTGCTTTTAAATTCTTTCACTAACGACACCAGCGTTAGTAAAGATTCCCCAAGTTTCAGTCCTCAGTGCTTCAGAAGACTGCCCTCACTTTAGACAACAGCTGCACTTGTAGGGATTCTCCAGGTCACCTGGACCTCCAACTGACTGTATAAAAATGTGAGGGTTCCCATAATCCCTGTTTTTGGTAATTGATTAGAATGATTCACAGAAGTCAGGAAAGCTGTATACTTATAAGTTCAGGTGTATTTAAAAAGGATAACACATACGGTGAGGTCTGGGAGGGAGTACACAGCTACCATGTCTCTCCCCAGGGAATCAGAGACAGTACCTTTCCAGAATATCAATGCAAACATCAACTAAGAAGCCCACTGAGCTTTGGTATCTAGAGTTTTGATTGGGGTTTCATTATGTAGACCTGATTGATCAAATCATTGGCCACTTGATTAAACTAAATCTCCAACCCTTTCTCCTCTCCAGAAGTCCAACTGGCTCAATGTCCCCACACTCTATTCATACGCTTCATCTTTCTGGTGCCTAGGTACCTGTCTGAAGCTATCTAGGGTGTAAGAATGTCAACTCCTGTCACTCAAGAAATTCTCAGGGTTTCTGAAGCTCTGTGGCAGGAAGAAGAGACAACGACTAGATATACATTTTGTTAGACTTCAATACTCATTGAGTTTGGGCTGTCCAGTGTTAACAGGGGGCCAGGAGTGCCATTTTTCCAGGACTCAGGTCTGTGTTCTCTGATTCTGGATTCAGAATCTGCCTGGCCTAGAACCAGGGGTCTGATTAGAGTGTCCTCTCAAGGGTCACTGAGAAGCCTCCTGCCTGGAATTCTGTTCCTTTCTCTCACTCATGCTGCCAAAAACACAAAATCAGTGTCCATTTTGCCTTTTAGTTTCACTTCCTGGAAACAGCTGTGTTTCTCAGAAAAGGAGCCCTCAGAACTTTGATTTCACTTTCTGTTCTTGGAAATGCAGGGCTCTGCAATGTGATGGCTTCTTTTCTATTGGCCAGATTCGTATGAGGGTGGAGCAGAGACCAGAGACCATTTAAATCCTTCCAGCTCCTCACACACAGTTTAGAAGTTTGGATAACAGTCAGCTCTTTAATCTCTGCAGGGACCACACCAGCACACAGGACCTGTTCCAGTGCAAGGACGATCTGTGGACAGGAGTGTTCCTGGGTGAGCACTTCAGACTCAGCATTTCCTGCTCTGCCAGTGGACACTTTCAGAGCTCAACACTGACACCAAGTCTCTTTTCTTTCAGGAGCTGGTAAGCAAGAAATCACTTTGGATTTAGTTCTGGTCTAAAAATAGAATTATAGATCTGTCCAAATGTGGTAGAAGCTGGATACTCAATTTTGGGTCCTGTGGACTTGAAAGGGTGAAGAGCAGGATGGCACAGCACAGAATGGCTGTGAACCATTTAGAAAATTTAAGTTGTTTGGGATAGTTTCAGAGTGCGGTTGGAGAACAATCTTTATTTCTGTGAACTGCAGAAGATTCGTGTTAATGTCAGAGGAGTCAGTGGATAGGGGCTTTCCCCAGCAGCTTTTGTCATCAGATACGCCCCATTTGATGGTAAATACCTTTCCCTGGGGAGATAATGCATATTATCTGTTTAGAAACAAAATTCAAATCAACAAATTGTAAAGAGTTGATTGACTTTAAAGATCCATGAACTTTAGTAGTATCTTATCTCCTAAATAGAAAGGAGCTTCAGGAAAGGAAATGTTTTAAAAGTAAGAGAGAAAGAAAAAGAAATTATGAACAGTTAATCTGTCACTGTGCAAGTATCAGCCTTGCAGCAGGGAAAAGCTTCAACTTAACTGGAAAACACACATACATTAAGAAGAACATGTTCATAGCAGCACTCTCAACAATAGCTAAAACATGGAAAGAGCCTAAGTGTCCATCAGCGGACGAATGGATCAAGNGAAAAATAATAAAAGATAATAATAAATAATAATAAAAAAGAACATGTTAATAGCCCAAACTAGGTGACAATTAAATAAAGACTAGCTGCAGGTGTTCAAACATCCACAGGGAATAGGTATGAGGCATCTGGGGGCAAAAATAATATTTCCAGGGTAATAGACCAGACAACTCAGACATTGTTGGTAGATCATTTCCACAATTTTATAGAAGTCTCCTTTCGAATGTTTAGTCGTATTTTGAGTCATCTTAATGCACTATGGCAGTAAAGAAGTGAAAAAAAAAACACTGGAGTTTTCCAGGGAGCCAAGAAAAATTAAGCAGCTGTCCTGTGTTTCCCAAAGCCCTGATGGTTCAATGGACAGCCATTGTTTACCTGTCTTATTTTTTCTGATTCAGAAACAGAGTGTTGCCATGTTACCCTGACATCAGAATGGTAAAAATCTCTGAGGGAACAATTTGGCAACAGCAGAATGAATTCTTTCCACATGTGCCATAACCTTTATATATTCTTTCTCTGGATACCTTTCCATGAAAGTCAGCTGGGGCATTTTCCTGATATTCCTGTGTAGTTCTTTTAATGTGAGCCACTATTTTGATGACAGCAATTTCAGAAGGTAAGAGAATAATTACAAGTGATAAGATTATACCTGGACACATCAAATTTCCAGAAATTTCACATAATTTTTAGAACACTTATATACCTTTATACATACAACATAAAATACAGGATTTTTGTTTTCTAGGAAGATCACTTAAATGTTAATGGAACTCTCACAACCATTATTAAAAGCAGATCAAATGTTTAAAAATGCAAACTATAAATTTGTCCCTTTAACTTAAAGAAAAGAAACCAAATTCTAATTTTGTACCAGCTTACTTTTTAATAAAATTTGTTCATTCCAATGTAAGTCAAGCCTGACAATGAAGAAAATTGCTTTCCAAATATTCCTTTTCACAACCTTTTACAACTTTCTTTTGCCTCAAAAAAAGTACATCTCCAGTACACAGACATTATTTTTAAAATTTCTCCTACATTCAGAGATGTTTTAATTTTTATTTTTAGTAACTGACCATATACAATAATTAGAGTTGTTAACTCTTAGAATTTAATTTCTAGTGAAAACAGTGAAACTAGTGAAAACTTACTAGTATTTGTTAACAGTATGTTACACTAGCTTTCTTCAGGTTGGCAAATTTATAATTATATTTTTTATTTTCTAAAAAGGTGCTTTTTTATATTACAAATTTTCACTAAAGAACACCAAAATAGTTTACCAACAGACCTACATTTATCTTTAATACAACCAAAATTAGAGAAGCCTCTGTTTAGAAATTGCTTCATTACTTTAACTTCTTTGGAAATTATCAATTCTAGTAGGCTTCTGGTGGAATCTGTCGCGTCTACTATGTAGAGTATAATGTCATCTGCGAAAAGTGAAAGTTTGACTTCTTCTTTGCCAATTCTGATGCCTTTGATTTCCTTTTGTTGTCTGATGGCTGATGCTAGGACTTCCAGCACTATGTTAAACAACAGTGGTGAGAGTGGACATCCATGTCGTGTTCCTGATCTCAGGCGGGAAAGTTCTCAGTCTTTTCCCCATTGAGGATGATGTTAGCTGAGAGCTTCTCATAGATGTTTGATGATGTTTAAGTAGGTNTTCCTTATGAGGTATCTGTGTTCAGAATATGGGTCTGATATGGAATATTGTGAGGTCTGGTCAATACCAGCAGGCTTATATCCAACATGAGCCAGTAGTAGCAGAAAGAGATACCAGTTTTCATTTCTCATGGTAGAAGCTGCAAACATTGCCATTTCCTTGCTGTGATTGCCATCCAAAGAGGCCAGAGCGGGTCCCAGCACATATGGTTTTGATGTTTTCTTTTGTTAATGTGATGTATCACATTGATTGATTTGCGAATATTGAAACAGCCCTGTAACCCAGGAATGAGTCCCACTTGATCATGGTGGATAATTCTTTTTATGTGCTGTTGGATTCAATTTGCAAGTATCTTGAGGGTTTTTGCATCCATATTCATCAAGGATATTGGCCTGTAGTTCTCTCTCTCTCTCTCTCTCTCTCTCTCTCTCTGCTGGGTCTCTGTCTGGCTTGGGAATCAAAGTGATGCTGGCTTCGTAGAAAGAGTCTGGAAGTTTTCCTTCGATTTCTATTTTTTTGAATAGCTTGAGAAGAATGGGTATGAACTCTGCTTTAAATGTCTGGTAGAATTCCCCAGGGAAGCCATCTGGCCCAGGGGCCTTATTTGTTGGGAGATTTTTGATAATGGATTCAATTTCTTCACTAGTTATGGGCCTGTTAAGATTGTGTATCTCTTCTCATGTGAATTTTGGTAGTGAGTGTGTGTTTAGGAATTTGTCCAATTCTTCTAAGTTGTCCAATTTGTTGGCATATAATTTTTCATAGTATTCACTGATAATTGCTTGTATTTCTGAGAGGTTGGTTGTAACAAGTCCATTTTCATTCATGATTTTGTCTATTTCGGTGCTCTGTCTTCTCTTTTTGAGAATACTGGCAAGAGGTTTGTCAATTTTGTTTATTTTTTCAAAAAGCCAACTCTTGGTTTCATTGATCTGTTCAACTGTTTCTTTGGTTTCTATATTGTTTATTTCTGCTCTTATTTTTATTATTTGTCTTCTCCTACTGGGTTTGGGGTGCTCTTGTTTCTCTCCTGGTTCCTTTTGGTGCGCTGTTAGATTTTGTACTTGCGCTTTTTCTAATTTCTTGACATAGGCCTGGAGTGCAATGTACTTTTCTCTTAGGACTGCCTTTTGCTACATCCCATAGAGTTTGAATTGTTATATTTTCATTTTCATTATAAGAACAGAAATTTGATAATATTTTCTAGTTCATTTTTATGGTCCCATAATTTCTACTTCATTTTTATGGTAATTTATTTGTATTGTATTTTACAAAATGATTAGTCTCTAATGGATTAGACTTTTTCAAAAGATACATGTTCCTTCACCATGTAGTTTAAGAGTCACTGGTGAATATCACATATATCCTATTTTTAATAAGCATGTTTTTTTTAAAAAAGGAAATTATCAAGATATTTAATTAATTTAAATTAAATCATTACTTTATCTAATTCAGTGACACTTTGTTTCAGTTTATCAAAAAAGATTTTGGAAACTATTTAAATTTACCCAATAATTCATTTTTCTTTAGTCAGCTTTATGTTCAAATGTATGATCAAGAGTTGCGTGGTCTATCATGTGAGCCAGAAAAGGCCCCCCTACAAGTTCACCTAAACTTTTCAAAAATTTTATTTCCACATTTATTCCATGTCTTTTTCTTAACAATTATGCTTAGATTACCCATAACATCAGTAATCACACATCATGAGACATCAAAGTTAATTATTCTCCCAAGATTTTTTTATTTTTATTTATTTTTTAATTTTAATGCCAGTTGTTAACATACCGTGTAATATTAGTTTCAGGTGTATAATTCCATACAACACCTGGTGCTCATCACAAGTGAACTCCTTAAATTCGATCTTCTATTTAACCCATCCCCCGCTTCCCACTTCCCTTCTGGTGACCATCAGTTTGTTCTCTATAGTTAACAGTCTATTTCTTGGTTTGACTCTCTCTGTCTCCTTTTTCTCCTTTGCTCATTAATATTGTTTCTTAAATTCCACATATGAGTAAAATCATATGGTAATTTTTATGTCTGACTGGCTTGTTTCACTTAGCATTATACTCTCAAGCGTCATCTATGTCATTACAAATGGCGATTTCATTCTTTGTATGGCTAAATAATATTCTATTATAGATATCTCACGTCTTCTTTATTCACTTATCTATCAATGGACATTTGGACAGCTTCCACAATTAGACTATTGTAAATAACGGTGCAATAAACACAGAGGTGCATGTGTCCCTTTGAAATAGTGTTTTTGTATTTTTGGTATAAATACCCAGGAGTCCAATTGCTGGATCATAGGGTAGTTCTATATTTAACTTTCGGAAGAATCTCCATACTGTTTTCCACAGTGGCTGCACTAGTTTTCATTTCAGCTAAGTGTGCACCAGGATCCCTTTATCTACATCCTTGCCAACACTTTTGTTTCTTGTGTTGTTCATTTTACCATTCTGACATGTGTGAGATAATATGTCATCATAGTTTTGATTTGCATTTCCCTTATGACAGGTGATGTTGAAGATCTTTTCATGTATGTGTTGACACTGTGGAATGTCTTTTCAGTGAAATGTCTGTTCATGTCTTCTGACCATTTTTAAATTGGGTTATTTGTTTTTAAGGTGTTGAATTATATCAGTTCCTTATATATTTTGTATATGAATTCTTTATCAGATATATCATTTGCAACTATCTTCTTCCATTCACTAGGTTGCCTTTTAGTTTTGTGGATAGTTTTCTTCGCTGTGCAGAGGCTTTTTACCTTCATGTAGTCCTAATACTTTATTTTGCTTTAATTTTCCTTGTCACAAGAGAGACATTTAGAGAAGTGTTGCTATGGCTGATGTCAGAGACATTACTGCCTGTGCTTTCTTCTAGGATTTTGATAGTTTCAGGTCTTACATATAGGTCTTTAATCTATTTTGAATTTATTTTTGTTTTCGGTGTAAGAAAGTGGTTCATTTTGATTCTTTTGCATGTAACTGTTCCATTTTCCCAACACCATCTGTTGAAGAGACTAGCTTTTAAAAATGGATATCCTTTCCTTCTTGGCTAAGATTAATTGACCATATAATTATGAATTCATTTCTGGGTTTTCTTTTATTTTCTCCTTCCCTTCCCTTCTCTTCCCTTCCCTTCCCTTCCCTTCCCTTCCCTTTCCCTTCTTTTCCTTTCTTTCATTTCATTTAATTTCTTCTTCCTTCCTTTCTTCCTTCCTTCCTTCCTTCCTTCCTTCCTTCCTTCCTTCCTTCTTTCTTTCTTTCTTTCTTTCTTTCTTTCTTTCTTTCTTGAGTTATACAGCATGCACTGGGGAGGAGCAGAGAAAGAGGGAGAGAGATCTCAAGCAGGCTCCCCACTGTCAGCAAAGAGCCTGTTGTGGGCCTCAAACTCATGAACCTCAGATCATGACCTGAGCCGAAACCAAGAGTCAGATGCTTAACCGACCAGGCCACCCAGGCACCCAGAAATAGGTTTTATGTTCTATTCCGCTGAACTATATTTATTTTTATGCTAGTACCATACTATTTTCTTAGATTTTTATTTAAATTCCAATTAGTTAACATACAGTCTAATATTAGTTTCAAGTATACAATTTAGTGAATCAATACTTATGTATAACATCTGGTGCTTATCACAACAAGCATACTGTTTCAATTACTACAGTTTTATAATATAACTTGATGTCTAAAATTGTGATGGTTCCAGTTTTGTTTTTCTTTTTTAAGATTTCTTTGGCTATTCGGTCTTTTTAGTTCCATATGAATTTTAAAATTGTTTGTTCTACATCTGTGAAAAATGCTGTTGGTATTTTGATAGTGTTTGCACTGAATCGGTGAATTTCTTGGGAGTATAGACATTTTAGCAATATTTGGTCTTCCCATCCATGAACATGAAATATCTTTCCATTTCTTTTGATTGCCTGAAGTTTCCTTCGTCAAATTTTTATAGTTTTCAGAGTACATGTTTTTCACCTCTTTGTTTAATTGTTTCCTAGATATTTTATTGTTTTGGATGCAGTTGTAAGTGGGATTGCTTTCTAAATTTCTCCTTCTGCTGCTTCACTATCAGTGTATAGGCATGCAACAGATTTCTGGACATTGATTTTGTATCCTGCAAATTTACTGAATTCATTTATCCGTTGTACCATTTTTTTAATGAGTCTTTGAGATTTTCTACATGTAGTATCAAGTTGTCTGCAAATGGTGAAAGTTTTACTTCTTCCAACCAATTTGGATGCCTCTTCTGTCCTTTCATATATAAGGTTTATTTTCAAGTTATCTAACATACGGTGTATACAGTATACTCTTTGTTTTGGTAAATTCTCATGATTCATCACTTACATGCAACACCCAGTGCTCATTCCAACAGTTGCCCTCCTCAATGCCCATCACCTATTTCCCCCTCTCTCCTGCCCACCCCCCATTAGTCCTCAGTTTGTTCTCTGTATGTAAGAGTTTCTTATGGTTTGCCTCCCTCTCTGAAAAATTTTCCCCTTCCTCCACCCCCCTTATTTTCTATTAAGTTTCTGAAGTTCCACATATGAGTTAAAACATATGATATCTGTCTTTCTCTGCTGACTTATTTCACTTAGCATAATACCCTCCAGTTCTACCCATCCACATTGTTGCAAATAGCAGGATTTCATTCTTCCTCATTGCCAAGTAGTATTCCATTGTATATATGAACCTTTTCTTCATATCCATTCATCAGTAGATGGACATTCGGGCTCGTTCCATAATTTGGCTATTGTTGAAGCACTATTATAAAATTGGGGTGCATGTGCCCCTATTAATCAGCACTCCCGTATCCTTTGGACAAATTCCTAGTAGTGCTATTGCTGGGTCATAGGGTAGTTCTGTTTTTATCCTTTTGAGGAACCTCCATAGTGTTTTCCAGAATGGCTGAAACAGTTTCCATTCCCGCCAACGGTGCAAGAGGGTTTCCATTTGTTCACACCCTCTCTAACATCTGTTGTTTCCTGAGTTGTTAATTTTACCCACTCTGAGCAGTGTGAGGTGGTATCTCAATGTGGTTTTGATTTGCATTTCCTTGATGATGAGTGACATTGAACATCTTTTCATGTGTCCATTCTTCGGAAAAGTGTCCATTCATGTCTTCTGCCATTTCTTCACCGGACTATTTGGTTTTTGGGTGTTGAGTTTGGTAAATTCTTTATATATTTTGGATACTAACCTTTAATCCGAGATGTCATTTGCAAATATCTTCTCTCATTACGTCGGTTGACTTTTAGTTTTGTCAATTGTTTCCTTCATTGTGCAGAAGCTTTTCTTTAAAAATTTTTTAACATTTATTTAGTATTGAGAAATATAAAAAACACAGAGCATGATCATGGGAAGAACTGAAAGAAGGGGAGGTACAGAATCTGAAGCAGGCTCCAGGCTCTGATCTGTCAGCACAGAGCCTGATGCCGGTCTCGAGCCCACAAACTGTGGGACCATGACCTAAGCTGAAATCAGACACTTAATCCACTGAGGCACCCAGGAGCCCCATGCAGAAGCTTTTTATCTTGATGAGGTCCCAATAGTTCTTTTTTTTTTTTTTAATTTCCCTTGCCTCAGGAGATGTGTCAAGTAAGAAATTGCTGCAGTTGAGGTCAAAGAAGTTGGTTCCTGTTTTCTCCTCTAGAGTTTTGATGGTTTCCTGTCTCACATTTAGGTCTTTCACCCATTTTGAGTTTATTTTTGTGTATCCTGTAAGAAAGTGGTTCAGTTTCATTCTTCTGCATGTTGCTGTTCAGGTTTCCTAGCACCATTTGTTCAAGAGACTGTATTTTTCCATTGGACACTCTTTCCTGCTTTGTCAAAGATTTGTTGGCCATACATTTGTGGGTCCTATTCTGCGTTCTCTTTTCTATTCCATTGGTCTATGTGTCTGTTCTTGTGCTAGTACTACACTGTCTTGATGATTAGGGCTTTGTAATAGAGGCAAAAGTCCAGGATTGTGATGCCCCCTGCTTTGGTTTTCTTTTTCAGCATAACTTTGGCTATGCTGGGTCTTTTGCGGTTCCATACAAATTTTGCTTGTTCCAACAAACAAAGATTGTTTGTTCTGTCTTAGAGAAGAATGCCTGTGCAATTTTGATTGGGATTGCATTGAATGTGTAAATTGCTTTGAGTACTATTGATATTTTAACAATATTTGTTTTTCCATTCCATGAACGTGGAATGTTTTTCCAATTCTTTGCGTCTTCTTCAATTTCCTTCTTAAGTTTTTCTGCCGGAGACTGAAACTGCACAAGTCATCCCTGATGGCAAGACTCAGGAAAAAAAACCTGTGGGAAAAGACTGTAAGGCAGTCAGAAGAACCCCCTGAAGAATGCTTCTCTACTTGGTCTGTACCTTTTACTCTCACTTCTGCTGTTAGTCTATTCTAGGGTTAATATGAAACCAGAATCGCCCAAATTTCCCCCCTTCCTCCAAAATGGAATGTACCTAAATATCATGTCTGCCCTCTCAATCAGATGTTGTCTAATGATTATTGTAGCAATTAGCAAAATTGGGGATAGTCCGGTATGCATGGGATCTATAAGAGACCTAGAATTCATTTTACTTGTATGGGTCTAATTGCCAGTAAGAATACATATTATGCCATAAGCAGAGACAAAAACAAGACTTACTAGTTTTGGAGGACTTTCTCGGAAAAGTGTTAGAGAAATATTTGCCTGCTGATCTCAAGCCTGTAAGACAACTTATGGATTGTTCTGGCCAAAGAATGAGATTGGTAAATGCAGAGACCAAATTCTAGTTGATCCACATAAAACATTTCCATACGTCAGCTATGATAAATGTTGACATTGTTCTTTCTTAGTAAGGGGTTGTGAGAGTCTGTTACCTACAACCGTGGGTACAAGTATATCTTGTTTTTGCATGCCCACTGAATTTAAACAATTAAAGGGCACTGTGATCTCATGTGTTCTGGCAATATGCTTCACTTATCCTTAAATACCCTGCCATACGTAGTAAAGAATATGTAAAACTTTGTTATGACTACCTGGTTAAATTTTATTCTTTGAAGTGGAAATCATGTACCGTGAAATCACTGTTGCCAAGAAAACTTAGAAATGTTAAGTCCTATGACCGTATTCAAAAAATGTAAATTGTTTAAGCATGATTGTTTGGATTTGCTATATAAAAACCCTAAGCTGAAAAATAAATTTGAACAGTCCACCTGAAGAAGCTGGCTCCGTGTCTTCTTCGCCAATGCCAACCCTCACTCTTCGGGCTAACCCTGGCTTGCAGAGGCTGGACCCCTACATTTTTCTATAGTTTTCAGCATACAGATTTTTTTACATCTTTGGTTACGTTTATTCCCAGGTATTTTATGGTTCTTGGTGCAATTGTAAATGGGATCGATTTCTTGATTTCTCTTTCTGTTGCTTCATTACTGGTGTATAGAAATGCAACTTATTTCTGTACATTGATTTTGTATCCTGTGACTTTGCTGAATTCATGTATCAGTTCTAGCAGCTTTTTGGTGGAATCTTTCAGGTTTTCCATGTAGAATATCATGTCTTCTATGAAGTGTGAAAGATTGACTTCCTCCTTGCTAATTTGGATGCATTTTATTTCACTTTGTTGTCTGATTGCTGAGGCTAGGACTTCCAACACTCTGTTAAACAACAGTGGTGAGTGGACATCCATGTTATGTTCCTGATCTCAGGGGGAAAGCTCTCAGTTTTCCCCCATTAAGGATGATATTAGCTGTGGGCTTTTCATATATGGCTTTTATGATGCTAATTATGTCCCTTTTATCCTGAATTTCTTGAGGCATTTCATTAAAAATGTGTGCTATATTTTGTCAAATTCTGTTTCTGGGTCTGTTGACAGAATCATGTGGTTTTTATCCTTTCTTCTATTAATATAATGTATCACACTGACTGATTTGCAAACATTGAACCAACCCTGCAGCACAGGAATGAATCCCGCTTGATCATGGTGAATAATTCTTTTTTTTGCTGTTGAATTCGATTTGCTAGTATCTTGTTGAGAATTTTTACATCCATATTCATCAGGATATTGGCCTGTAAGTTTCCTTTTTTTTTTTTTTTGGTGGGGTCTCTATCTGGTTTGGGAATCAAGGAATGAGTCTGGAAGCTTTCCTTCTGCTTCTATTATTTGGAACAGTTTGAGAAGGATACATATTTACTCTGCTTTAAATGTCTGGTAGAATTACCCTGGGAAGCCGTCTGGCCCAGGACTCTTATATTTTGGGAGATTTTTTAAATTCAATTTCTTCACTGGTTACGGGTCTGTTCATTTTTTCTATTTCTTCCCTTTTGAGTTTTGATAGTTTGTGGGTATCTAGGAATTTGTCCATTTCTTCCAGGTTGTCCAGTTTGTTGGCATATAATTTTTCATAGTATTCTCTCATAGATGTATTTCTGAGGGATTGGTTGCAGTAAATCCATTTTTATTCATGATTTTATCTATTTGGGTCTTCTCACTTTTGTTTTTGAGAATTCTGGCTAGAGGTTTATCAATTTTGTTTATTTTTTTTAAAAAACAGCTCTTAGATTCATTGATATTCTACTTTTTTTGGGAGAGGATTCAGTCTTATTTACTTCTGCTCTAATCTTTATTACTTCTCTTCTTCTGGGTTTGGGGTTTCTTTGCTATTATGCTTCTAGTTCCTTTCGGTTTGCAGTTAGAGTTTGTATTTGGGATTTTTCTTGTTTCTTGAGATAGGCCTGGATTGCAATGTATTTTCCTCTTAGGACTGACTGCCTTTGCTGCATCCCAAGAGGTTTGGACTGTTGTATTCTCATTTTCATTTGCTTCCACATATTTTTTAATCGCTTCTTTAATTACCTGGTTGATGTGTTCATTCTTTAGTAGGTTGTTCTTTAACTTCCATGCATTTGGAGGATTTCCAAACTTTTTCTTGTGATTGATTTCATGGCGTTGTAATCAGAAAATATGTGTGATATGATCTCAATAATTCTATGCTTATTGAGGGCTGTTTTATGACCCAGTATATGATCTATCATGGAGAATGTTCCACGTGCCCTTGAAAAGAATGTGTATTCTGCTGCTTTTGAATGAAAAGTTCTGAATATGTCTGTCAAGTCCATCTGGCCCAGTGTACCATTTAAGGCCTAGATGATCTGTCCATTGCTGTAAGTGAAGTATTAATGTCCCTTGCAATTACAGTATTCTTATCAATAAGTTTGCTTATGTTTGTGATTAATTGATTTATGTATTTGGGTGCTTCAAATTGAGAGCACAAACATTTACAAATGTTACTCCTTGATAGATAGACCTTTTATTTATGATATAGTGCCCTTCTTCATCTGTTTTCACAGACAGTTTAAAATCAAGTTTGTCTGATATAAGTATGGCTACTCCAGTTTTCTTTTGACTTCTAGTAGCGTTATAGATGGTTCTCCATCCCCTCACTGTTTTTTTTCTTACAAATAGTTTATTGTCAAATGGTTTCCATATAACACCCAGTGCTCACCCCCACAAGCGCCCACCTCCATGCCCATCTCCCCCCTCCCCCCCACATCCATCAGTCCTCAGTTTTTTCTCAGCATTCAAGAGTCTCTCATGGTTTGCCTCTCTCCCTTTCCCACACCATTTCCCCCCTTCTTCTCCCCCATGGTCCTCCGTTAAGTTCCTTCTAATCCTCCTATACGTGCCAACATATGATATTTGTTCTTCTCTGCCTGACTTATTTCGCTCAGCATAACACCCTCAAGGTCCATCCATGTTGCTACACATGGCCAGATTTCATTGTTTCTCATTGCCATGTAGTATTCCATGGTATAGATAAACCACATCTTCTTGATCCATTCATCCGCTGATGGACACTTAGGCTCTTTCCATGTTTTAGTTATTGTTGAGAGTGCTGCTATGAACATTCATCCTCTCACTTTCAATCTGAAAGTTTCCTCAGGTCTAAAATGGGTCTCTTGTAGACACCGTATAGATGGATCTTGTTTTTTATCCATTCTGATACCTTATGTCTTTTTATTGGAGCAGTTAGTTCATTTACATTCAGAGTTATTACTGAAAGATATGGATTTAGTGTCATTGTATTATCTGTAGGTTTACTGCTTGTGGTGATGTCACTGGTCCTTTTTAGTCTTTGCAGCATTCCACTCAGAGTCCTTCCTGGGATCTGTTGCAGGGCTGGCTTAGTTGTCATATAATCCTTCAGTTTTTGTTTATCTGGGAAAGCCTTTATCTCTCCTATTCTGAATGACAACCTTGCTGGAATAAGAATTCTTGGCTGCACATTTCTCCTATTCAACCCATTGAATACCACTCCCTTCTGGCCTGCTAAGTTTCAGTATATAGGCCTGCTACTACCCTTATGTGTCTACCCTTGTAGGGTAGGTTAAGGCCTGTTTGTCCCTAGATGCTTTCAGAATTCTCTTTATGTTTGTATTTTGTCAGTTTCATTGGAAGATGTTAGATATGTTATAGTTTGTTTGTTTTTTTTTTTAATCTGAAGGGAGTTCTCTGTACCTCCTGGATTTGGTTGTCCTTTTTATTCCTCAGATTTTCTTCCTCAGAACTTCCTGAGAGAGGTTCTCAGCTATAACTTGTTCAAGTAAACCTTCAGCCCCTTTATCTCTTCTTCTTCCAGAACTCCTATGAGTCCTGTAAGGGCAATTCAAATAGAAGATAAGATAGAATATATTCAATAAAGGAGGATAGTGGAAAGCAATAAGAATTACAACATTCTTACAGTTTTTGTATTGAGTACTCCTTTTTTTTCACATTTCTTTTTTTTACCAGCTTTTTGCAGTGACACTTTCAATGAAGCTATTTTTTAATTTATTTACTTTTTCAGAGAGAGGGAGAGAGAATGAGCAGGAGAGAGGGGCAGAGAGAGAGAGAGAGAGAGAGAACCCAAGCAAGGTGCTGGGTCCATGCTCAGGGCAGAGCCAGATGCAGGGCTTGATCCCACAACCCTAGGATCATAACTTGAGTCAAAATCAAGTTGAATGCTCAAATGACTGAGCCACCCATTCACCCCTATTTTGGGAATTTTGACGTCTTTTCTATTAAGTGCCCTTCTAAAGTGATCTTTTCTGGGGCACCTGGGTGGTTCAGTCTATTAAACATCCAACTTCACCTCAGGTCATGATCTCATGGTTCATGGATTCAAGCCCTGTGTCAAGCTCTGTGCTGACAGCTAGCTCAGAGCCTGGAGTCTGTTTTGGATTCTGTGTCTCCCTCTCTCTCTGACCCTCCCCTGCTCACACTGTCTCTATCTCTCTCAAAAATAAATAAAAGACATTAAAAAATTTTAAAAAGTGATCTTTTCTAATTGGAATGTCCCTCATATAGGCCATTGCAATTCTAGGTTGTAATTCTCTGAGGGCTTGAAGCTGTTTGGTAGGACCCTGGCATAATTCTCCTATTCACATTAAATGTGAAGTTTAACCCACATTTTTATCCAGCCATACCTAGTCTCAAATAAGGAAGAACTCACATTTTTATCTGGTCTTAATTTGTGGCTCCTTACCTGACATCAAGCCAAGTTATTCAGGAAATTAAAAAAAAAAAAAAGCCTAGATTTTATAGCTTCCAAAATCATAATTCTTAAATATACAATATACAATGTGCTGGTGGGTAAAGCACTTAAGTATGGATTTAAGGATTCACTTTATTTATTTGTTTGTTTATTAGTTTATGCATTTATTTACTATATTTCTTAAAGCTAAAACTTTTCATCATATATATATTAATAGAAGCCAACCGTACTGAGGTAGTGGAACTATGGACACCAGCAGTACCCAAATAACCCAGGACTGGGCAAGGATTAAACCAACAGACCTCCATGAGTGGGGACTACAGATTGATTCCACACACATGGAGAACTGTAGCTGCTACCACATTTCCCAACTTGGAATCTGAGTTCAGAACCAAGAGCTCTGTGGACTGTTCAATAGAATGCCCTCTATTCATCACCACAAATTTCTATCATGGACTAAACCAGCAAATTCCATTATTGGAGACTGGAGACAGGAAGTGGGTAACAAACTAAGACAGCAAATAGTGGTAAATTGAAGCTATGGGCTGGAAGTGGGGAAAGGATTCCAATGTGGGCTTGTGTACTGAACCGGAGACTAAGAACTGTTGCTCTCTCAGAGCCCTCTGTCAGTGACAAGGTGATACACTAACCTTGGACTATAAAGCAAATTCGATCAGGGGCTCTCATGTAAAAAAAGAAAAGATCTCAAACCAACAGTTCTTGGAAATGTTGAGAGACAGTGAACTCAAATCTATTCATGGGATGCCACACCTGTTTCTTGTTGTCCCCCAAAACAGTCATAAGTTTGCTTTAGATCTCAACAATTCCACCAAATCTGTTTTACAAAACCTAAATTCAACAAAATAACTTCTAAATACCTAATTGGATTTATTAAATGATTTATGAATCAGGCAGTATCCCACCTAGCAAATAGAAAGGAGTTCCAACGAATTGAAGAAAAAGAAAAGTTTTTAAGCAAAGAGGGAAAGTGAGAAAAATTATCAGCAAACAATCCATTGTTTTAGCCAAGGTTGCCCTCCTAAGGAAATAGAAGGGGAACTGTCAATACAGTTTTCAGTTCTGACAAGGAAATTCCTATGTTGACTGGTGAAAGATTACATCCCTGGGGGCACAGAAACTTCTGTTAGGTAGTAAGTCTTGTTTTACTGATTTGGGGCATTAACTTAATATGCTCCAATATGACACTGTGTCATGATTTTTAACACATCTCTCCTTGGAACTATAAAGTCTGTGTCGTGTTGTTGAGAAGATAAGATGAGAAATGTATGTATAGATGTACATCTAAGGTTTATTGGCATGGATTTCTCATATTCCCTCTCATTTCTACCTCAGCTGCAGAGGACACACTACCAGAGGATGGAACACAAGCCCCTAGGGATATCATAAAAAAGTACTGTGTCCCTGCATTGCTGTTGTAACAGAAAATAATATATAACAGAACTTCACATACAACATCAGGTGAGGTTTGAGACCTTAACAATAGGGCATGACTTTTGTGTGTTGTAGTTGAAATTTGATTACCACATAGAATTTGCTGTCCATATGTTTGCCCTCCTGACCATGTCGCTTGACATGACAGCCCTTTTGCTGTATTTGTTCTGTTCCTCGGGACCCGTCTCAGTCAGAGATTTTCTCACCATCCCGTGTATTTCCCCCCACACTTTCTTATAATGCATAGGCACAAGACCACACCTAATAGGGTTGAAATCTTATTTCACCTTGTTGGCTTCTCTTTGAGACCCAGAATGTATATGTCTCTTCCATCCTCAGGCTTGCTCATTCTGCCTTGTGTGGTGCCTGCTCCCCAAAGGCGTGGTGAGGTGATTTGCTCTCCACACAGCAAGGGGCTGGCCCTGTACATGCCACACACTCAAGATTTCCTCTCTTCTGCACATAAAGAATATTCCTGCTGGGCAGTCAAAAGTGTTGATATCATCCTTTTTTAGTTGCTTCATAGATACTTCTTTCACTCATGGCAAGCAGGATTTCCACAAGTCTCTGTTCTAAGGAGGATGTTTGCATTCCTCATTCATATATATGCCAGTCCAGACCTTGTACACTTGCTCTGAATAATTTCTTTCCAAATTTGTTTTTGCCATCCTCTGTCCTGGGCTGCAGCCTGTGACCCCCACGAAGCCCATGAAAGATATGTCTGATCCCTCACTTTCAGCCAAAGGACATCTCTGCAGCCTGCATGCTGTCCAGACATCAGTGGTGACTTGAGGTGACTTGCTTCCTGACTTCAAAACTCTGCTCTCTGTCTCTGTAGGAGACAGTATACATATCTTTCATGTTACCTTTAGTCTTGAGTATATGATTTCTTCAGGTGCCCCATCTCAAGGTATAATAGTTCTTCAGTGATCAGATAGGTCCAGAACTGCAGAACCAGCTCAGTTTTTGATTGATATTAGGGAAGATGACAGAGGGACCTCCTTATCATGGTTGACTTCTTACAACATCTCATTTAACTTATGCTTCGGTCTTTGCTCACATCACCTTTCCATCAATGACACTTTATATAGTTAGTCCTCCATGTCACTTATCTCTCCCACCTGGTATCTGTCCCCTCTTATACAAAGGCATGAAACAGGTGATGGGTGGTGTCTCAGGACTGTTGGGGTGGCTCATATCAACTCCCAGGTGGATAGTCCCACATGGTTTTTGAGAACATAAGAAACCATGCCACCTGCTGTTTCTGCTCCAGGACATGTAGAAACAGTTGTCTCAACACCTTGTTTTATAAGCAAGCACACTTTCAGGATAAAAGAAAACACATTTGCAAGCATTAAAATTTCTATCACCTAATGAAGATATACAGTATCTCTTCTGAGGAAGGGAATCAAGAACAAAAATGAACTACTGGGATAAAAACCTCTGTACTGCAAAGGAAACAATCAATAAAACTAATAAGCAACTGATGGAAGGGGAAAAGATAGTTGCACATGACATATTGGATAAATGGCTAGTATCCAAAATCTATAAGGAACTCACTAAACTCCACACCCGAAAAACAAATAATCCAGTGAAGAAATGGGCAGAAGACATGAACAGGCACTTCCCCAAACAGGACATCCAGATGATCAACTGACACATGAAATGATGCTCAGCGTCACTCATCATAAATAGGGAGAGGGAGGGAGGCAAACCATGAGAGACTCTTGAATGCTGAGAACAAACTTAGGACTGATGGGAGTGGGGGGGAGGGGAAGGGGGTGATGGGCATGGGAGAGGGCACTTGTGGGGATAAGCACTGGGTGTTATATGGAAACCAACTTGATAATAAACTATTAAATAAATATATATTTAAAAAAGGGAGATACAAATCAAAACCACACTGAGATACCACCTCACTCTGGTCAGAGTGGCTAAAATGAACAATTCAGGAAACTCTAGATGCTGGTGAGGATATGGAGAAACGGGCATCCTCCTACACTGTTGGTGGGAATGTAAGCTGGTGCAGCCCCTCTGGAAAACAGTGTGGAGGTTTCTCAAAAAATTAACGATAGAACTCCCCTACGACTCAGCAATAGCACTGCTAGGAATTTACCCAAGGGATGCAGAAGTGCTGATGCATAGGGGCACATGTACCCCAATGTTCATAGCAGCACTCTCAACAATAGCCAAATCATTGAAATAGCCTAAAATGTCCATCAACTGATGAATGGATCAAGAAGATGTGGTTTATCTATACAATGGAATAATACTACATGGCAATGAGAAATAATGAAATTTGGCCATGTGTAGCAACATGGATGGAACTCGAGGGTGTTATGCTGAGCAAAATAAGTCAGGCAGAGAAGGACAGATACCATATGTTTTCACTTATAAGTAGAACAGGAGATACTTAACAGAGGACCATGGAGGAGGAGAAGGGGAAAAACTGGTTGGGGAGAGGAAGAGAAGCAAACCATGAGAGACTCTTGAATACTGAGAACAAATTGAGCCTTATGGGGACGGGGGAGAGGGAAGGGAGGTGATGGGCACTGAAGAGGGTGCTTGTTTGGATGAGCACTGGGTGTTATATGGAAACCAACTAGACAATAAACTATGAATGAATGAATGAATGAATGAATGAATGAATGAATGAAAAAATAAATACATAAATACACAAATAAAATTTTTTTTTTAAAAAAAGAAGGGTTTTCCAAGATAAGGGTAGAAACTGAGCAAGGGTAAACTTTACATCCAGGTCAGAAAGTCCACTCAATGCCTGGGCACAATCATAAGGGCTTCTGGGCACAATAGTGTGGCTAGGACCTCGGTTCTCTCTCCCCATAATAGCACATCCCAAGCCATCCATTTTTGTACTAACTCTTTTTCCTTTCTTCCTTTTTTTTCTTCCCCCAGGGCCTTCTACTGCTTAAGCCATGGGTCAGTCCTCCTCTTCTCCACCCTCTCATAGTAGTAGTGGTGATTTGGCCTCCAGCTTTGACAAGTTTTTTAAGGAATTCAAGCTGGAAACCAAAATCCTCTCTCAGGAAACCATCAGAAATATTCAATCATACCTAGAGAAGGGGGACCTTCAGAGTGCATTTTCTGAAATCAATGCCGCATTGAGAGACATTGAAAATGCCCCACTGAACATTGCTGTGACAGGAGAATCTGGGACAGGGAAGTCCACCTTCATCAATGCCCTGAGGGGGGTGGGGCAAGAGGAAGTCGGGGCTGCTCCCACGGGGCCAGTGGAGACAACCATGGAGAGAACCCCATACAAACACCCGACGTTTCCCAGTGTGACATTATGGGACCTGCCTGGCATAGGGACCACTACCTTTCAGCCACAAGAATATCTGGAGGAAATGAAATTTGGTGAGTATGACTTCTTTATTATCATCTCTGCTACACGTTTCAAAATCAATGATGCTCAACTGGCTACAGCAATTGGAAAAATGAAGAAGAAATTCTACTTTGTCCGAACTAAAGTGGACAGTGATTTACTTAATCTAGAGAAGAGTAAACCAACCACATTCAATAAGGATGAAATCCTGCAAAGGATCCGCGATGACTGTGTGAAACACCTGCAGAAAGCCAATGTGAGTGACCCTCAGGTCTTCTTAGTCTCTAGCCTTGAGCTGTCTGGCTATGATTTCCAAAACCTAGAGACCACCCTTCTGAGAGAGCTCCCAGCCCACAAGCGCCACATCTTCATGCAATACCTACCAAATATTACTGAGGCCGCCATTGACCGGAAGAGGGATTCCCTGAAACAGAAGGTCTGGCTGGAGGCCCTGAAGGCTGGAGCATCTGCCACCATCCCTTTGGTGGGTTTCGTTAGTGATAATGATGTGCAAACTTTAAAGGATGCTTTAACGCTGTACAGGTTTCACTTTGGGCTGGATGACTCATCCCTGAAAAACATGGCCGTGGACTTACACGTGTCGGTGGAGAAACTCAAGACAAACCTTATTTCTCCCCATTTGCTATCAATTGAGAAGGATAATGAGTCCTTAGGGGACAAACTGTTAAGATATTTGGAAAAATTCTGTGGTATTAGTGGAGGGCCCATTGCTTCTGGTCTTTACTTTCGGAAGATTTTCTATTTGCAAAGTTATTTCCTGGAGACTGTGGTGAGTGATGCAAAACGTCTTCTTACAATAGAGGAGGTTTTTAAGGACTCCAAGGGTTCTAAACAAGTCTAACTACTTTAGCATGTTGGGCATGGAAATGGGAAAAGTGGGGCATCCAGCTCCTGAATTACTCTCATCGTTGTTATGGCACTGGTGCCTGGAAAGATGACTTGGGCTTCCTTGTAGCAATCTTGAGCCATTGCTCTCAGAATGTATCACAGAGATTTTCATAATTCACTCTTGAACCAACCACCAACTTAAAGACTATTATTTGTCAGTGTGAGCAATCAGCTCTAAAGAATCCTTGCTTCATATAATCCTTCTTGGGAAAGTGAAGGACAATAATCTATGAGCTTCTGCTTCCGTTTCAGAGAATAACTCTTTG
This sequence comes from Crocuta crocuta, assembly GCF_008692635.1. Classification (NCBI taxonomy): domain Eukaryota; kingdom Metazoa; phylum Chordata; class Mammalia; order Carnivora; family Hyaenidae; genus Crocuta; species Crocuta crocuta. The sequence continues at coordinate 9,993,842 of NW_027533170.1, forward strand.
TGTGATGGTTACTTCATACGTAGCCATGGTCTTAAGGCTAAAATACTTAGTGATAAATGACTATACACTGAAAAGTGAATTTTTAAATAAATGTATACATAGTACACATTTGATGTTCATGACATTCTGTTATTAACACATAAATTCCTTTTATTAAAGATTTTGTTTAAATTCCAGTTAGCGAACGTACAATGTAATATTAGTTTCAGGTGTACAATGTAGTGATTCAACACTTCTGTACAACATTCAAGTGCTCATCACAACAAGTGTCTTCCTAAATTCCCATCTCCTATTTAACACATCCACCTATCCACCTCCCTCTGGTAACTATCAGTTGTTTACTATAGTTAAGTGTATGTTTCTATGTTTACCCCCCTCTCTCTGTTTTCCATTTGTTTGTTTGGTTTCTTAAATTCCACATATGAGTGAAATCATATGGTATTTGTCTTTTGCTGACTGACTTATTTCACTTAACATATGCTTACCTCCAACCATGTCATTATAAATGGCAATATTTCATTGTATTTTATGGCAGAGTAATATCCCATTATATATACCTATATCTATATCTATATCTATCTATCTATATATGTATATCTTATCTTTTATTTTATTTAAATTTTAGTTAGCATACAGTGCAATATTGGTTTCAGCAGTAGAATTCAATGATTCATCATGTACATTCAAGCCATTTCTCATCACAAGTATCCTCCTTAATACCCATCACCCATCTAGCCTACCTCCCATCCACATCCTTTTATCAAACTTCATTTTATTCTCTATCATTAAGAGTCTCTTGTGATTTGCTTCCTTCTCTCTCCTATTCCCCCTTCTAATATGTTCATCTGTTTTGTTTCTTAAATTCCACACATGAGAGAAATCGTATGGCATTTGTCTTTCTCTGATTAACTAATTTCACATACAATGACACATTCCAGCCCCATCCACCTGGTGGCAAATAGAAAGTTCTGGAATGGGAGAGGAGACAGTAGAACTGAATTGTCTGGTGTCAGGAGAACCATCTTGTCCTCAGTCCCGATTATGATTCTCCTTGCCCTTTATCTTTTATCCACCAAGTTGAAATTCTGTGTTTGCCACATTAGTGGTCACTGTGTTTTGGTCAGAAGAGCAGCAGTACAAGATGAGAAATAAGTGGTCAGAGGTAGTGTAGGTAATAGGAAAGGTTATAAATGTCTATTATCTCAGTTTTCTAAGAGTACCCCTCCCTTACCCTTGAAACATAGCTTTCTTTAAGACCTGTCTTATACCTTCCTCACAAAAATCCAGGTTCTTGTTTATGAGGGACATGGAGGTTCCCAGGGCCTCAAGTGCCACTTCGACACCAGGGAGAAAATCTCCTGGGTGAGTTCCAGCCTCACTGACTTGGGTGTGTAAAGGTGTTTCTTCTGCCCCTGACTATGCTATGGATTCTGCTGGCTATAAGCTTGTCCCTAGTATGGACTAGGAAAGTCTCAGTGTTCTTATCAGCAGTCCCATGGGGCCAGACCAGCCAGAAAGGACAGGAACTGGGCAGGCACCTTGAATCCTTGCGTTGGTTTGTCTAAATCCCTTCATACATTCACACATACCCCTATCACCCTGATTTCTCTATTAGATCACTGAAGAAAAAACAACAACAACTGGTCACCTAAACAGGTGTAGTATAAGTGTTTGTCAGTTTGCTTGTTTGCTTGTAAAGTGCATACCTGACACTGAAGCCAAGACATCCCTTCCAAGATATTCACTCAAATACACAACTGGGGTGCACCTGGGTGGCTCAGGTGGTTGAGCTACCAACTTTGGCTCAGGTCATGATCTCAGTCTGTAGGTGTGAGCGTTATGCTGACAGCTCAGAGCCTGGAGGCTTCTTCGGATTCTGTGTCTCTCCTGTCTCTCTGCCCATCCTCTGCTTGCACTCTGCCTCTGCCTCTGTCTCTGTCTCTCTCTTAAAAAAGAATATTTAAAAATTTAAAAAATTAATAAAAAATACACAACTGGTTAAAAAGCCTGGTCAGTCCACCCACGATGTTCGATGTTCTTTTCTTAGAAAGCCCTGGATGTCCTAGATAACTGACCTCTGGGTCACTCTGCTTTTCCCTTCCCATATTTTAAATACCATTCTTATATTTTAAGTGCGTCAAAAAAGAGTGAACCCCCAAACCCTAGACACCCCACCTTCAGCCCTAATAAAGACAGAACCCCAATTCCACATTCTTTCCCCCTCAACCTCGCTGTGTGGCCCCATGCATGCCGTGGGCCCTCCAACCCCTGTGAGTAAGCCACCTTATTTTTCAAAAATTTCTGATGGTTTTTGCTGTGGTGTGTCTTGCAATCATAAGAAGAAGTACAAGAACCAGTCCAGCCACAGCATGGACTTTGGCAGAAAAATGTCTATGCTGGCTAGCCAGAAGTATTAGGGGCCCAGGTGAGTGCCCGAGTCACTTCCAGATACTAGGATCACTATCAGTAGGCTGAGACAGACACAGTAGAATGGTTTAAAGACCAAGTAAGTATTTGTGCATCTCATATTAAGTGCTTGGTATAAAAATACACATTCAGGTCTATCCCACATCTGTTTCACACACTTGTGTTGAGGAAGGGTCATGTGATCACAGGGCACTCAGGACCAGAAGGGCTGACTGTGGACTGTGAGATGTGCACTCAGGGCATCAGGCCCCAGCCCACAAAGCACTGCAGCCATTCCTGACCAGAGGAGAAGTAACTGTGAGCTTGGTCTCAGCTGCAAAGCTGTCTGCAAATGTCCACTGGAGCAATCTGCCAAGTGCCTATGTGCTGTCCCTGTCCTCAGTCATTTACAGTAGTTGCACAACGTTTGTGTACATGGCCAGTTTGGGGCTGGGCAGCAGGTAGATTTGAAGTTCAACTTGTTCTTCATAATCTTCCTAAACCCACCTTCCCTGGCCCCTCCAAGACTCTACTTTAGCTTAATACTCTCACCTCCCTCTCCCTAGTCTCTTGGAAACCTTCATATCACTGACACCCTAAACCTATAAAACTTTAAACAAACAAGCAAGAGATTCACACATGAGGCACTTTCCTGGCTTTTTCTTAGGATGTCTAAACTAAAGCCACATATTTGAAGGTTCCTGTTTGGATAAAAATCTGCTTAATACCTTGAACTCAGCTTAGATGCTACAACAGCTTAGATGCCTCCTTGAGAACAATAAGATTTTGTCAATCAAATCAAATCAAATCAAATCAGAACAAACAACCAAAAAGTAAACTTCAAGAGTGTGTTAATTTGAGAAAAGTTGGAAGAATACCTACACAATAAAGAATAGAAAGCTTACCAAGGGGCAGTTGGTGAAATTGTTAATTGCCAAGGGCTTTGGCTCATGGTCGTGTTCACTTTATTCATTCACTTTTTCACTTGTTCATTCAGCATTAATTGAATAGTGACAACATGTGAAGATTCTGGGCTCCTTCGAGAGTCTTGAGCCATTGTTTGAGTCCTTTCCAAATGAGCACTAGGGATATTGCAGGGAATAAAAGGAACCAAGGCCCTGGCCACATTGAGCTTTACTTCATAGGGGAGAAATACAAAGAATAGTGGAGAAATTAAAAGGTGACATAGAGCCAGATGGTGCTGGTGCCATGAAGAAAATAAAGAAGTGTAAGTAGAAAGGGAGGATATTTCAACTTGGTGGTCAGAGGCTTCTCTGAAGACCTGACACAAAATGTGCATAAATGGAGGATTAGTGTCCCAGGAGCAGTGGATAGAATATAAAATTTTAAGGCATGAAAATGCAAGAAGCTTCCCATGTCCATTGACTGGCTGGGCCCCCCCCCTGGGGTGCAGTATGCAGTAGTGTGCACAACTGGGGAGTGGTAAGAAATTAAGAGCTAGAAATAATCAGGGACCCAGTGATGAAAGACACTGGAGGGCATGGTATTTGCTTCAAAATTTATTGTAACTGTGATGGAAACCACTGAAGAAAGCAAATTCCCTAATTTAGGTTTGGAAAGAGTTTGTCACACAGATTATCCTGGGAGCCAAAGGGACAGGCTTAAAGCACCTAAATGTGCTTATGTAGTTGCTCATGTGATAGACGGTGGTGGATTGCATGGGAGGAAGAGAGACAGAGGTTTGAGAGGACATTGGATTTGCCATGTATTTGAAAGTTAGACCTTCCAGTTTACTTAACTGGTGGGGGAAGATATGAGAGATAGGATATAAGAATCACAAGCTGGGTTTGTCCTGAACAATTGAGTGAAAAGAAGTGCCATTCAAGGAGATGGGGAAGGTTCTGGGAGAGTAGCTCTGGGGGTAAGAGTGAAGTAGAGGAATCAAGAATCAAGGACTCAGAAACAGGATTGTGAGACTTGTGGTGCCTGTTTGAACTCAGAGTGGAAATGGAGTGTGGATGGGTAGATATTTGTTTCAGGGTGAGCAGAGAGCATGGTTGTGCTGATTTCTAGCTGTCGGACCTATGACATATCACTCAAAAATATTTCCCTTTATCCTCAAAATGGTGATTGATTCATTCACTCAAGGACTTTGTGGGGAGTAGTCCTAAATAAAGGCAATTTAACATTTATATAAAACATTTATATAAAAGAACTCTGGTACAGTGAAAGGGCTCCATCGAGAGACCTAAATTATTAGGAAGCGTACACCAGGTAGATTAACTTGGGAGAGAGAAATTTGCCACCACAAAATTTCTCTCCCTGGAACATATGGGGAAAGGAATGTAGGCAAACTTGTGAGGTGAGATTTGCATTAGGTTCCCTTACTTCCACCTTTGATTGGCCACTTTTTTTCCTGTCTGTTGGCTACTTTGTTCATTCCTCTTGCCCTCAGGCATACATTGGTATCCACTTAGTCCAGCAAAATTTTTGAAAATATATTTTTCTCCATTCAGTTGCTTTAGCAAGTTGACAAAAGTTGTTTGATATCATATTTAAGTCAATTTCTGTCCTCTTTATTCTGTTCCATTGTTGTGTATATCTATCCTTTCTTCAATAAAATAACATTCCAATTACAGAAATTTTCTGTAAGTAGTGGAATAGAGTAAGAATGGGGTCTGAACCTTTCATTTTTTCTTTTTCTTTCTTTCTTTTTTTAATGTTTTATTTATTTCTAGGAGAGAGAGAGAGAGAGAGAGAGACAGCGCGAGCAGGGGAGGGTCAGAGAGAGGGAGTCACAGACTGAAACAGGCTCCAGGCTCTGAGCTGGCAGTCAGCACAGAGCCCGACGCGGGGCTTGAACCCACGAACTGTGAGATCATGACCTAAGCGAAAGTCGGACGCTTAACCGACTAAGCCACCCAGGCGCCCCTAATTTTTCTTTTTTTATGTATTCTGTTTTCCTGGTCTTTCTTATATAATTTTATTTTTTAATTTTTTAAATTTTTTTAATTTTATTTTTGAGAGACAGAGCATGAGTGGGGGAGGGACAGAGAGAAAGGGAGACACAGGATCCAATACAGGCTCCAGGCTCTGAGCTATGAGCACAGGGCCTGATGCAGGGCTCAAACTCATGAACCATGAGATCATGATCCAAGCTGAAGTCGGCGCTCAACCGACTGAGCCACCCAGGCCCCCTTATAATCTTAGAATTAGAATGTCTATATCTCTGAACAAAGCTTGCTAGGATTTTTATTGAAATTGTTTAAAATCTATAGATCTAATTAGAAAAAAATTGACATCATCACATTATTGATGCTTTCACTGATGAACACAATTGGGAATTCCTTGTATTTGAATATTCTTTTTTTAATCAGTGTTTTGTAATTTTCAGTGTATAGCTTCTGCTCATCTTTTGTTGTTTATATCTAAGCATTTCATTTATTTAGTGTTATTTATTTATTAAAGAGATCACCCATAGTCCATTGTATATTCTTCTGGTCCTTTGTCATAAATAAATTGACCATATATGCTTGGGTTTATTTCTGGATACTCTAGTATGTTCCACAGGACCATGTGTGTACTGTTATGCCAATACCATACTGGTGTTGATTACTATATAGCTTTGTAGTACAGTTTGAAATCAAGAAGTGTGATGTCTCCAGTTTATTGTTTGTCAAGATTGCTTTCACTACTCAAGTTCTTTCATGGTTCCTTACAAATCTTAGGATCATTTGTTCAGTTTTTGTGAAAAATGCAGGTATTGAATTGAACCTGTAGATTGCTTTCGGTAATATGAACGTTTTTGTAATATCATTCTTTCAGTCCATGAGTACAGCATATCTTACATTTATTTGTGTCTTCTTCAGTTTCTTACATCAATGTCTTAGAGATTTCAGTGGATATGACTTTCATCTTCTTGGTTAACTCTGTTCCTAGGTGTTTTATTCTTTTTATTTCAAATGCAACTGAATTCCTTTTGCTACTGTAACAGATGTATATTTTTATTGAGGTATAATTAACATGTAGTGTTATGTTACTTTCAGTTGTACAGTATAAGTCAACAATTCTATACGTTTCTCAGTACTCATCACAATGTGTATCCTCCTAGTCTTCTTTACCTATTTTAACAATCCCTGAACTCATCTCCCTTCTGGTACAGTTTGTTTTCTGTGCTTAAGGATTTCTCCTTTCTTAACTTCTTTTTTCCTTGTTTTGTTTTTTAATTCTATAATTAATTCATTTGCTCATGTGAAATATGCTTACATCCAGGGATAAATCCTGATTGTATGATCCTTTTGATAATCTGTTGTATTTGTTTTTCTAGCATTTTGTTGGAAAAAAATTGCAGCTATACTCATTAAGAATACTGGCCTGTAGTTTTTAAAATTCTAGTATCCCTGTCTGGCTTTAGTCCAAAGGTAAATCTGGTTTTGCAAAATGAGTTTGAACATGTTTCCTGCCATTCAATTATTAATAAGAATTTGAGTAAAATTAGTATTAGTTATTCCTTAAATGTTTGGTAGAATTATTCTATATTGAGAGACTTGATTACTGACTTAATCTCCTTTATCATTATTTGTCTGTTTACATATTTTAAAATTTCTTCCTGAATCAGTCTTGAAAGCTGCATATTTTCATAAATTTATGCATTCTTCTAAAAATGCAATCTTTGCACATATAAAATCTTTGGATTTTTTTTTTTTACAAATAGTTTATTGTCAAATTGGTTTCCATATAACACCCAGAGCTCATCCCCACAAGTGCCCTCTTCCATGCACATCTCCCCCCTCCCCCCCACATCCATCAGTCCTCAGTTTGTTTCTCAGCATTCAAGAGTCTCTCATGGCTTGCCTCTTTCCCTTTACCCCACCATTTCCGCCCTTCTTCTCCCCCATTGTCCTCAGTTAAGTTCCTCCTAATATTCCTATACGTGCAAACATGTGATATTTGTCCTTCTCTGCCTGACTTATTTCGCTAAGCATAATAGTTATTTCCAATTTATTTATGCGGACTTCATCTTTTTTTTCTCAGTTTAGCTTAAGGTTTGTCAATTTTGTGTATCTTTTTTGAAAAGTAGCTCTTAGTTTTGTGGTACTTTCTATTGTTTTTTCTTGTCTTTAATTAATTTCTCTCTGTTCTTATGTTGATTTTTTTCCTTCCACTTGCTTTTAGGTTTTTTTTTTTCTTCTTTTGTATTTCTTTGTTGGATATAGTTAGGATATTTTTGATATATTTCTTTATTCTTGATATAAGGAGTTACCCCTCTAAATTTCTCTCTTTGAACTGTGTGTGTGTGTGTGTGAAACATTTAGATATGTTGTGTGTTGCTTATGTTTGTTCAATAAATTTTTCATTTCCCTTTTGAGCTGCTCTTGGCCCATTAGATGTGTAGGAGTATGTTGTTTAATATGTACATATTTGTGAATTTTCTTTTCAAAAATCTTTATCCTGGTTTCATTACTTATTTGAGTGTAAACAGACTAATGCTCCAATCAGTAGACATAGGGTGACAGAATAGATTTTTTTAAAAAATCAAGACTCATATGCCTATAGTAGACTAATTTCATACTTAAATTCATATACAGATTGAAAGTGAAGGATGGAGAAGTATTTATCATGAACACAGATGTAAAAAGAAAGCTGGTGTAGCAATACTTCTATCAGACAAAATGGACTTTAAAACAAAGACTATAAGAAGAAACAAAGAAGAACACTATACAATCATAAATGAAAGAATTCAACAAGAAGATATAATGATTATAAATATTTATGCATCTAACATGGAAGCACACAAATACATAAAAGCAGCTATAAACAAACATAAAGGAAGTAATCAATAGTAATAAAATAATAATAAAGTATCTTACACCCCATTTATATCAATGGAGAGATCATCAAAATACAATATCAATAAGGAAACCATGGCCTTGAATGACACATTGGACCAGATGATTTAACTGATATAGATCATTCCACCTTGAAATATCAGAATATACATTCTCTTTGGGTACACATGGAACTTTCTCCAGAATAGGTCACACATTAGGCCACAAAACAAGCCTCAACAAATTTTAAAAGATTGAAGTCATCCCATACACCTTTTCTGACCACAGTGCTATAAAACTAGAAATCAACTACACACACACTCACACACACACACACACACACACACCACACAATCTGGAAAGAGCATATGTATATGGAGGTTCAATAAAATGCTACCACACAATACATGAGTCAAACAAGAAATCAAAAAGGAAATTAAAAAATACACGAGGACAGATGAAAATAAATTCACAGTAGTCCAAATCTTTGGGATGCAGCAAAAACAGTTCTGAGCTTTAAATTTATACCAATACAGGTAGGTTTACCTCTAGAAGAGAAAAGTCCCAAATAAAAACCTAACCTTACATCTACAGAAGCTAGAAAGAAAAGAAAAAACAAAATCCAAAAACAGTAGAAGAAAGGAAATAATGTAGAATATAGGAAAAATAAATGAAATTAAACTACAAAACCACTAGAAAAGATCAATAAAATAAGTAACAGGTGCTTTGAAAAGAACAACAAAATTCATAAAATTCTAGTCAGACTCATAAAAGGAAAAGAGAGATAGAGTGAGGGGGGTTCATATAAAGAAAATCAAATGAAAAAGAAGAAATAAGAAATGATATTACAGGAACACAAAGAATTGTAAAACAATATTATTAAAAAAATTATATGCCAAGAAATTGGGTAGCATAGAAGAAATGGATAAATTCCTAGAAACATGTTACCTCCCAAATCTGAATCAGGAAGATATAGAAAATTTGAACAGACTGATTAACAGGAATGAAATGGAATGATTAATCAAAATATTAATTTAGGACCAGACAGATTCACAAGTGAATTCTAGCAAACATTTAAAGAAGAGTAAATAACCTGTTCTTCTCAAACTATTCCACCCCCCAAAAAAACTAGAAGAGTAAAGAAAACTTCCAAATTCATTCTATAAAACTAGTATTACCCTGATACCAAAACCAGACAAAGACACTAAAAATAAACAAACAAACAAAAAAGAGAACTCTTGGCCAATCTTTGATGAAATAGATGTAAAAGTTCTCACAAAGTGTTAGCAAACAGAGTCCAACAATACATTACAAAAATCATTCACCGCAATCAAGAGGAATTTATTCCCATAAAAAACTGTAGATCAAAGTATGCAAATAATTCAAAATAAAACAATCAATGTGATATACCACATTAATAAAATAAAGGGTAAGAACCATATTATCCTTTCAATATATGCAGAAAAAAACATTGACAAAGTACAATGTCCATTCATATTAAAAATCCTTTACAAAGCAGATTTAGAGGGAAAAAACCTCAACGTAGTAAAGCCCATATATGAAAAACCCACAGCAAACATCATACTCAATGGTGAAAAACTGAGAGTATTTCTCCTAAGGTCAGGAATAAGATGAGATTATCCACTCTGGCCACTTTTATTCAACAGAGTACTACAAGTTCTAGCCACAGCAATCTGCCAAGAAAAAGGAATAAAAGGCATTCAAATCGGTAAGGAAATATAAAACTATCACTATTTGCAGATGAGAAGATACTATGCAGAGAAAACTCTGAAGACTCCACCAAAAAACTACTAGAAGTGATCAATGAATTCAGTAAAGTCGCAGGATACAAAATCAATGTATAGAAATCCACTGAATTTCTATAAGCTAATAATAAAGTAACAAAAAGAGAACTTAGAAAAACAATATCAGTTACAGTTGACCCCAAAATTCTAAAATACCTAGGAATAAGCTTAACAAGATAAGTGGAAGACGTGCACGCTGAAAACTATAAAACACTGATGAAAGAACCTGAAATTGACACAACAAATGGATGGATATTTCACATTCACACATTGGAAGAACAAATACTGATTAAGTGTGTTTACAGATCATAGCGCTATAGACATATAATGCAATCCCTATCAAAATACCAACACCATTTTCCACAGAACTGGAACAAGAAATCCTAAAATTTGTATGTAACCACAAAGGTCCCCAAATAGTGAAAGTAATCTCAGGAAAGAAAAAACAAGCTGGAGGTATCACAATTCCAGATTTCAAGTTGTACTACAATGTGGTAGTAAATAAAACAGTATAGTACTGGAACAAAAATAAACACAACATCAATGGAACAAAATTGAAAGCCTAGAAATAAACCCACACATTAATGTACCAAAAAGAAAAGGCAAAAATATGTAAAGAATAATAGTGTTTTCAACAAATGGTTTTAGGAAAACTGGACAGCTTCGTGCAAAAGAATGAAAATGGACCACCTTTTACACCATACACAAAAATAAATTCAAAACTGATTAAAGACCTAAATGTGAGAATTGAAAACATAAACTCCTAGAAAATATATGTAGTAATCTCTTGGGTGTCTCCCTTAGTGACATATTTATGAATTTGTCTTTCCAGGCAGGGCAAACAAGAGGAAAAATAAATTATTATGACTACAACAAAATAAAAATCTTTAGCAAAGGGAAGGAAAGTACAAAGAAACAAAAGGCAACCTAGTGAATAGGATAAGACATTTGCAAATAATATATTTGATAAGGGGTTAATATAGAAATGTATAAAAGATTTATATAACTCAACACCCAAAAAAAATCCAATTTAAAAATGATCAGGGGACCTGATTAGACATTATTCCCTTCCAAAAACAAAACCAAAGAAACAAACAAAATCCCAAAAAACTTACAAAGGATGACAGATATGAAAAGACGATCAACACCACTAATCATCATGGAATTACAAATCAAAACCACAGTGAGATAGGTCACACCAGTCAGAATGACTAGTATTAAAAATATAAGGAGCACTTGGGTGTCTCAGTTGGTTAAGCGTCCAACTTCAACTCAAGTCATGATCTCATGGTTTGTGAGATCAAGCCCCATATTCGGTTGTCTGCTGTCAGCACAAAACCTTCTTTGTATACTGTGTCCCCCCGCTTTGCCTCTCCCCTAATCATGTTCTCTCTCTCAAAAATAAACTTTTTTTAAAAAAAGAGAAAAAATAAAAAGTGTTGGTAAGGATGTGGAAAAAAAGGGAACTACCACACACTGTTGTGGGAACGTAAATTGTGCAACCACTGTGGAAGATTGTATGGAGTTACCTCAAAAGATTAAAAATAGGAATAGCATATAATCTAGTAATTCCATTACTGTGCGTCTACCCAAAGAAAACAAAAACACTAATTCAAAAAGATATGTGCACCTATATGTTTATCACAGCATTATCTATAATAGTCAAGATATGGAAGCAATGCAAGTGTGCAATGATAGATGAATAGATACACAAGATATAACAGGCACACACAATGGAATATTATTCAGCCATAAAATATGACAACATGGATGACTTAGAAGGTATTATACTAAGTGAAATAAGTCAGAAAGAGAGAAGTACAATGTAATTTTACTTTTATGTGGAATCTGAAAAAGCAAACAAAAAAACAGACTATGAAATACATAGAACAGACTGGTAGTTGCCAGAGGGGAGGTGAGTTAGGGGAAATATAAAATAAATAAAGGAAATTAAGAAGCAACAAAATTCCAGTTATGAGATACATAAGTCAGAGAGATGAATAGTACAGCAGAAGGAATATAGTCAATAATATTGTAACAATGTTGTACGATGGCTGCACTTATTTTGGTGAGCTTTGAGTAATGTATAGAATTGTTGATTCAATATGTTTGTACCTAAAACTAATATAATGTTTTATATTAATTATTCTTTAATCAAAAACTTTTCTGGTGGGAAGAATGGATAAACTCCAGATTGGAGGAGAGAGTTGCTATTTGCAGGGCATCACAACAGTTTACTGAACTGATGGTAGGTCCATTTCTTTTTCTTCTTATTTTTGAAATGACAGATTTATAGAACTGTAGCTCACAAAGGTCTTATTTCTTCAGCTACCTGTCAGGAAAACAGATGTTTGTTTGAAAAAGTGTTAATAAAAATATTTTTAACAGGAGGGGCTTTGAGTGTGCTCATCTAGAACAGTTAGAAAATAGCAAATGAAGAATTCAGGGTAGAGGACATTGTGTAGGAAATGCTGCCATTTTTGTAAAAATGAGAAAATAGATGTGCATATTTTCTCATATGTTCGTTAAACGGACCTGTAAGGATGACACGGCCTGCCTAGTACAGAAACTTCATGAATGGTTATTGTGTGTAGAGGGACATATTATTGTATACACCTTACATCCATTGAATTATAATAGTGGATTTCTATTCAAAAGATAAATGGAAAAAAAATTAAAGCCAGAATATGGCTACCAAGGGTTACTCCCTATTCAGTTTTGACTCCAAATGGGTATATTATCTTTTAATTCCTGCCCTAATCACCAGAGTTAGCAGACTCCTCAGGTTTCAGGGCTCAGTTCTTCAGAGGACTGCCCTCACTTCAGACACTAGCTGCACTTGCGGGGCTTTCCCTAGGTCACTTGGACCTGTAACCAACTGCCTACAATTTTGAGTGTTCCTATAACCCCGTCATTCTTGATAATTAATTACAATTATTCTCAGAGGTCGGGAAAGTTTTATAGGTAAAAGTAAAGTTTTATTTAAAAGTATACACATTGAGTGAGATATGGGAGGGAGTACACAACTTTCATTCCTCTCCCCATGGAATCAGGACACATCACCTTTACATAACACCATTGCAGTCATCAACAAAGAAGCCCAATGAGCCTTGGTGTCCAAAGTTTTGATGGGGGTTCCATTACACAGACATGATTGATCATATCAATAGCCACTTGATTGAATTCAATCTTACCCGTTTCTCCTCTCCAGAGGTCAAGCTGGTCCAAGTCCCTACCTTCTATTCACAGGATTGGTCTCTCTGGTGACCAGCCACTGACCTGAAGCTATCTAGAAACCAGCTAGGAGTCACTTCATTAGTATAATAAAGTCAATTTCTATCACTCAGAGAATTTCCATGGCTTTTGAAGCTCTGTGCTAGGAACTAGATATACTCTATATTAGACTTCATTCCCCATAGATTTTGGGCTGCCCAAAGTTAACAGAGGGGTCATAAGTGTCATTTTCCCATGACTCAGCCATATGTTCTCTGATTCTGAATTCAGATAATACCTTTCCTGGAGTCTGGGGCTTGGTTAGGGTCCTCTCAGGGGTCACTGAGAATCCTTCTTCCTGGGGTCTTGTGCCCTCATCTCACTCATGATGCCAAAAAAACAAACCAAAATGAGTGCCTATGGTGGCTTTCAGTTTCATTTCTTGGCAATGGCTGTGTTTCTCAGAAAACGAGCCCTCAACACTTTGATTTCACTTTTTTTTTCTTGGAAATGCAGGGCTCTGCAATGTGATGACTACTTCTTTACTATTGGCCAGATTCATGTAAGGGTGAAGCAGAGACCAGAGATTATTTCTGTCCTGCCAGCTCCTCACACACAATTTAAACACTGGATGACAGTCAGCTCTTTAATCTCTGCAGTGACCACACCAGCACACAGGACCTGTTCCAGTGCAAGGCCAGTCTGTGTACAGGAGTGAGTGATCCTGCTGTGGGCAGCTGGGGGCATTTCAACCAGACACAGCATTTCCTGCACTGCCAGTGGACATATTCATAGCTCAACCCTGACACCAAGTCTCTTTTCTTTCAGGAGCTGGTAAGTGAGAAATCACTTTGGATTGAGTGCTGGTCTAAAAATAGAATTATAGATTTGTAGGGCTAAGTGTGGGAGGGCCTAGATGCCCAGTTTTGGGTGCTGTGGACTTGAAAGGCTGAAGGGCAGGATGGCTGGTGGATGGCTGTGAGCCATTTAGAGAATTGAACTATTTGGGTAGTTTTCAGAAGACGTTTGCAGAACAAATTTTATTCCTGTGAACCACAGAAGGATCACGTGAATGCCAAGGGTGTCAGTGGATAGGGGCTTTCCCCCAAGAAGTCTGCCCTCGGATATTCTCCCATCTCATGTCTAAAAACCCTTTCACTTGGGAGACAATACATATTATCATTTTAAGAACAAAATTCAACTGAATATATTTGAAAAAACTACATTAAATAATTCATGAATTAGGCATCTTATCTAGCAAATAGAAAGGCGCTCCATTGTGCTGTGGGAATGTTTTTTAAAGGAAGAGAAGGGAAACAGAAAAATTATTAACAAAGAATCCATTGTTTTTGTCAAGATCACTCTCCTCAGGGGAAGAGAGAAGGTCTATTAACAAATTTCCAGGGTGCCTGGGTGACTCAGTTGCTTAAGTGTCCGATTCTTAATTTTGGCTTAGCTCATGATCTCTTACAATTTTGTGAATTTGAGCCCCACGTCTGCTTGGGATTCCCCCTCTCTCTCTCTCTCTCTCTCTCTCTGCCCCTCCTCTGCTCATGCTCTGTGTGTGTGTGTGTGTGTGTGTATCTCAAAATTAAGAAATACACTTTATTTTTTTAATAGTTTATTGTCATGTTGGTTTCCATACAATACCCAGTGCTTATCCCTACAAGTGCCCTCCTCCATGCCCATCACTCCCCTTTCCCTCTCCCCCATACCCATCAATCTTCAGTTTGTTCTCAACATTCAAGAGTCTCTCGTGGTTTGCCTCCCTCCTTCTCCCCCTGTTTCCCCCCTTCTCCTCCACGATCCTTCCTTAAGTTCCCCCTAATCCTCCTATACGTGCAAACATATGTATTTGTCCTCTGCGTGACTTATTTTGCTCAGCATAACACCCTCAAGATCCATCCATTTTGCTACACATGGCCAGATTTCACTCGTTCTCATTGCCATGTAGTATTCCATTGTATAGATAAACAACAGCTTCTTGATCCATTCATCCGTTAATGGACACTTAGGCTCTCTCCGTGTTTTGGCTATTGTTGAGGGTGCTGCTATGAACATTGGGGTCCATATGCCCCTAGGCATCAGCACTCCCGTATCCCTTGAGTAAATTCCGAGCAGTGCTATTGCTGGGTCATAGGAGAGTTCTATTGTTAATTTTTTGAGGAACCTCCACACTGTTTTCCAGAGGGGCTGTACCAGTTTACATTCCCACCAACAGTGTAGGAGGGTGCCTATTTCTCCACATCCTCGCCAGCATCTAGAGTCCTCTGGTTTGCTCATTTTAGCCGCTCTGACGGGCGTGAGGTGGTATCTCAGAGTGGTTTTGATTTTTATTTCCCTGATGAGGAGGGATGCTGAGCATCATTTCAGGTGTCTGTTGGCCATCTGGATGTCCTTTTTGGAGAAGTATCTGCTCATATCTTCTGCCCATTTCTTCACTGGATTGTTTGTTTTTTGGGTGTGGAGTTTGATAAGTTCCTTATAGATTTTGGATACTAGCCCTTTATCTGATATGTCATTTGCCACTATCTTTTCCCATTCTGTCGGTTGCCTATTAGTTTTATGGATTGTCAAGAAATAAACTTTTAAAAATTATTTTAAAAGTTTCCTAGGGCTAACTACGAAATTTCTATGTTACTTTAAAGGAGACATTCCTGGGGGAACGAAGCTGTAGTTAGGTTAGGTATTAAATCTTGGTTTGCTAAGTCAAGGCCTTAACTTAATATGGCTTCCTATGCCCTGTGGTCTTATGGCCCTGTGGCCCTTCTTTTTCACAATTACCCTCTTTTAATCAGACTCTCAGCTTTACTCAGAGATGTGATCAAAATGGGAGGCATTGGTGCCACTTTCAGCTACTGTTCAGTGCTTCTTGCAGCTTTTGATGATCCTTTGCATGGTATTCACATGTCATGATGTTTTCACTTAATCTTTGAGATACTCACAGGTGAGGACTTCAGGTTCACATTTTTTTTTAATGTCACATCCTCTTCATTCTTTTTTCTGATGGTTCAGTCCCAGGGAGGTTATTTACTTGATGGTTAGCATCTGTGAACAGGCATTAAAACTTTTGAGGGAATACATGTACTTGTCACATTATAATTTTCATAAGCAGAATAATTTTTAATGGTTAGAGTGCACTTTGGTTATCAAGACCTAAAAAAATTAAAATAAAATAAGTCAAAGATCTCACTAAAGGAGTCATATTTTTAAGCAAAGTGGCTTGCTCAGTGATCCTATATAGTTGTTTTCAACTTCCCCAGAAATGTTAATCTAGATGCACCGGATGGTGTTGGTCATGGTATAGACAGCTCCTGCTCAGCTAAAAGATAATCAGGGGATATCTTACTGTCAATAGAATTTTTGTCCTGAGAGTCTAAGTACCTTTTTTGGGCAGGTATATTGTTAGGAATGGATTCTGTAATATCTTTAGGAGCTAAGGATAGGTTACTGATCAAACTGTCATGTGCATTTACTCTTAACCAGGAAATCCTAGCCCTGCCAAAGGAAGCATAGAGATTTACATAGCTCTATGTAAATCCAAGGGAGTTGACTAATCAGATGTTTTATTTTGCTTGAGAAAAGTTTAAGTCATAATCAGATTATCTCTTAGCTTATTTTTACATTGTGGAGGTTACCCCCTTTTTAGCAATGAGTTGGGACATACAGCTGAGGGTATTATATTTCCAAGAGTAAAGGAAAGGGAAAAAATGAGACAGACTTTCACATTTAGTTAAAGTATGAAGACTTGATCTGTTGTCTTGGGTCAAAGCAGCCTACTTCGATGTCAGCTACTTCTCTTCCTCATTAATTTGGTTGATGTATAGGATTAATGTAGCATCTATAGAGAACCAGGTGTCAACTAAAGCTTTCTTTAGCTGTGAGATGTGTACCCAAGACTCAACACCTTCTCATTCTGTAACAATGGTTGGGAATACTTGGTAAGATCCCTTTCAATCAGGTTCAAAAGGTGCATTCTTCTGATAATTCCAGAATAACCAGTCTGGAATAACCATAGGCTCTTCGCTATGACCAACAGGATCTTTTGAATTATGATCTGGGAAGACTCTTTTAACCTGTTGATTTTAGGCTTGAGTGTAAAATCAGACTTTGCTGTAGTTATTCATACTAACATGAAACAACAAGGGATGAGCAGAAAGCTGTATATCAATAGATATTGGCCCACCAGTGACTATGTTGTGTGAGGTGAGTTTCCATTAGCCAAAGATGGTAGTGCAAACAGTCAGAAAGTCCAAAGGCTATACTGTAGGGCAGGGGAGTCCAGTATTTTTGGTTAATTTAAAATTTTTTAGTTTGAGGATCCCATTAGCTCTCTCAGCCTTGCCTGACGATTGAGGTGATAGGGACAGTGATAATTCCACAAAATTTGAAAGGTTGAAAACTAGTTTGAAAACTAGTATAATTTGTCCAATGAAATGGCTACCTCATTTACTGAAGATTGTGGACACTATATTCCAAATAGAAAACACATTTTCTAACAGTTTCTTTGCCAATGTGAGGGCATCAGCCTTGTAGCAGGGGGAAGTTTCAACCATAATTGAAAAGCATACATACAATAACAAGAACGTATTGATAGTTTATAGTAGGTAGCACTTGAGTAAAGACCAGTTGCATTCGTTCAAAGTCCAAAGGGAATGGGTCTAGGCATCTGGGGGCAGAAGTAATTTTTTCAGGATAATGCACCAGACAAGTCAGACATTGGTGATAAATTGTTTTCAAATTTTATAGAAGGGACGCCTGAGTGGCTCAGTCGGTTAAGCGTCCAACTTCGGCTCAGGTCATCATCTCACAGTTGGTGGGTTTGAGCCCCACGTCAGGCTCTGTGCTGACTGCCTGCTCAGAGCCTGAAGACTCTTTCGGATTCTGTGTCTCCTTCTCTCTCTGACCCTAGCCTGCTCACGCTGTCTCTCTCTCAGAAATAAATAAAAACATTTAAAACTTTTTAAAAAATATTTTAAAAATATTTTTAAAAAAATATATAAAAAATATATGCCTAGTCATAATGTGAGTTATCTTAAACACTATGATAGGTGAAGGAATAAAAAACAAAAACAAAAATTGACCTTACCAGGGAGTCAGGAAGAGTCAAGCAGCTATCCTGTGTTTCCAAAGCCTCTCTTTATATAATAAAAGGCAACTTTGTGTGGTTGAAATTTGCAGAGCACACAGAATTTTGCTGTTCATATCTGCTTGCCTTCTAGCTCTATCATTTAGTTTCCTTTCCCTTTATTCAGTACCTGTCTCGTCAACGATTTCCTCACCCTCCTGTGTATTTTCCCCCACATGTTCTGAGAATGCACAGGCATGAGACTATATTTGATAGGACTGAAGTCTCACCTTGTGTCTCCTCCTTGATACCCAGATTGTATATGCTTCTTCCACGCTCAGCCTTGCTCATTCTGCTTTGTGTGCTGCCTGCTCCCCAAAGGAGGTCCAGGACTCCAGAATTAGCTCAGTTTCATTGACATCAGGAAAGATGACAGAGGGAAGTCTTTATTAACACCATCTTTTACATCAATGACATTCTATACAGCAGTCATTCCTCCAGATGGATTATCTCCCTCACCTGATTTCTGTTCCCTTTCATATGCAGGTATGACACAGTTGATGGACTGGGTCTCAGGACAGTTGCAGTGACTCATAGCAAGTCCCAATGAATAGTCCAACATTTTTTTATAACATGGAAATCCATGGCACCTAATGCTTCTACTACAGGAAAAATAAAAAGAGTCATTTAAACAAATTGTTTCATGAGCCAGCATACTTTCTAGATGAAAGAAACTACATTCACAATCATTAAAATTTTCTATTTCCTAATGAAGATATAAATCTTCTTTTCAGAGAAGGAAAGGGACCATTAATTCTTATTTAGCTGCCTCATATGAAAACCAAGATCTATTATTACATGGTGATGTTGGAAGTTATAAGTGGGTTTCACACCACAGGTAAGAAGGGGTGTGGTGGTGAATGCTAGTGTTATCTTATTAAATTTGCTACCATTAAGAAGTATTATCTTTATAGCATCACAAATCAAAAAAGATGAAGCAAGATAAGGAATAATGTAGTGAGGTAAACTTGGATGGAAGAATCAGGCTTTGAAATTAGTCTGGAAGAATGAGGCACATCTTTAAGAACGGTTTTCCAAGATAAGAAAAGAAAAGGCAAACTTTACATCCAGGTCAGAAGTCCATGTGGTGCCTGGACATAAAGAGATGAACCCCTTGATAAAATGTTGTGATAAAATGTTCTCCTTGCCCATAACAGCACACCCGAAGCCACCCCTTGTACTAACTCTTTCTTTCCTTCTCTCCTCCTTCTAGTGCCCTCTACTGCTCCAGCCATGAGTCAGCCCTATTCTTCTACATCCTTTAATAAAAAGGATGGTGACTTGGCCTCGAGCTTTGACAAGTTTTTTAAAGAATTCAAGCTGGAAAGCAAAATCCTCTCTCAGGAAACCATCAAGTTGATTCAATCACACCTGAAGGAGGGGGACCTTCAAAGAGCTGTTTCTGCTATTAATGATGCATTGAGAGACATTGACAATGCCCCACTGAGCATTGCTGTGACTGGGGAGGCTGGGACAGGGAAGTCCACTTTCATCAATGCCTTGCGGGGATTGGGGCATGAGGACGAATTGGCTGCTTCCACCGGGGAACTGGAGACAACCTTAGAGAGAACCCCATACAGCCACCCAAAGTTTCCCAATGTGACATTATGGGACCTGCCAGGCATGGGCACCACTACCTTTCAACCACGGAAGTATCTGGAGGAAATGAAATTTGGTGAGTATGACTTCTTTATTATCATCTCTGCTACACGCTTCAAACTCTATGATGCACAACTGGCTACAGCAATTAGAAAAATGAAGAAAAATTTCTACTTTGTTCGAACTAAAGTGGACAGTGACTTACATAGTCTAAAACTGAGTAAACCCACCACATTCAATGAGCATGAAATCCTGCAAAGGATCCGCAACGACTGTGTGACACAGCTGCAGAGGGCCAATGTGAATGATGCTCAGGTCTTCTTAATTTCCAGTTTTGAGCTATCTAGCTATGATTTCCAAAACCTGGAGACCACCCTTCTGAGGGAGCTCCCAGCCCACAAGCGCCACATCTTCATGAAATGTCTGCCGAATGTTACCGAGGCCGCCATTGACCGGAAGAGGGATTCCCTGAAACAGAAGGTCTGGCTGGAGGCTCTGAAGGCTGGAACATCTGCCACCATCCCTCTCATGGGATTAATCAGTAACAATGATGTGGAGAAGCTGGAGGAGACTTTAACCCTTTACAGGTCTTACTTTGGGCTGGATGACACATCCCTGGAAACCATGGCCAAGGACTTGAATGTGTCAGTGGAGAAACTCAAGGCAAACCTTATATCTCCCCATTTGTTATCAGTTGAGAAGGATGAATCCTTAGGGAAAAAGCTGTTAAGATATGTGGAAAAATTCTGCTCTATTAGTGGAGGCCTCATTGCCACTGGTGTTTACTTCAGGAAGATTTTCTATTTGCAAAATTATTTCCTGGAGACTGTGGTGAGTGATGCAAAACGTCTTCTTAAAAAAGAAGAGATTTTTAGGGATTCTGAGGGCTCTGAGCAAGCCTACCTACTTTAGCATGTCAGGGATGATAATGGGATAAGTGAAGCAGCAAGATTCCTGAATTATTTTCAATGTTGTGACTTCCTTGAAGCAATCCTGACTCACTGCCCTCAAGGAGTATCACAGACATTTCCATAATTCACTCTTGAATCAACCACCAACTTAATGACTATTGACAGTGTGAGCAATCAGCTCTCAAGAATCCTTCTTTCATATTACCTTTCTTGGGAAAATGGACAGAAATCTGGATTTTTTGCTTAGTGGACAGAATAATTCTATACATGATTGTTACTTCATACCCAGCACTGGTCTTTCTACTGAATATAATCTTGAAAACTGGCCATGCACATAATAATTCTTCAAAAATTATTATTTTTAAGATAAATGCATACATAGTCCGTTTTTGGTGTTCCTGACATCCTGTTATGAATGCATAAGTTCTGATCATTGATAGATCATCAATTCATTTGACTGATATCCTCCTTATCTTTTTGTAGGGTTATCATTTTATGTAAAAGCATAAAATATAGTAAGTTGCACATGTGTCACAGGAAATGACAGAGAAACATTAACTAAGGAAAAACTTTATCTAGGGTACTTTGTGAGAGGGACAAATGCATAAGATGCAAACAGGGTCCAGGGGTTGCATATTGCAGGTCTAGATACTCCTTGGTTGCTGGCAATATATTTTGTGTCTGAACTCGAGGGGTTAGGTAATAAGAGACAAGTGAATTGTGATGAATCTAAGTGGAAACTTTAAAAAATGCAAAAGGTACTTAAACATATCCAATTTTTCATGTAATATGGGAAATGCAAATTAGAAATGGCATCTATACTAAGATATCATTTATCCTCTATTAGATTTGAGGAAATTGCAAAGTTTCATTCTGTGGGTGAAACTGTGGAGAAGCAGTTACTTTCATACAATGTTGGTGTGTACACAAAATGTTAGAGACTATAATGTGGCAAATATGTCCATCTCTAGGAAAATCACACACACACACACACACACACACACACACACACTTACACTTAACACCAGTGATCCTACTTTGAAGAATCTGGGCCATAAAAATTGAGAGTAGATTGGTGGTTGGCGCTGGTTAGAAAGTAGGGGAAATTAGTTATGCTGGTGAAAGAGTACATCTTTCAGTTATAAGGTGAATGTATAGCATGGTGACTATAACTTATAATACCATGTAATAACACTATACTATAGTAATACTTGAAAAGAGAGTAGATCCTATGTGTTCTCACCACACACACACACACACACACAAGTGAGGTGGTTGTATTAACTTGATTGTGGTAATCAATTCACCATATTTACATGTATATCAAATCACGGCATTGTACACTTTAAATATACATGATTTTATTTGTCAGTTTTACCAAATAAAGTTGGGGGGGCAAAAAAATCTGGAATTTTTTTAAAAAGATATATGCTTAAAGATATCAATTATAGCACTATTTGAAATGGTAAAACACAAAATTCAAATGTCCTTCAATAGAAAATATTACAGCCACAAAATAGATGACTTGACAGATATACGAAGGAATGAATAATATTTCATTTATTGCTATGATCTCATCTCCAGGATATATTGTTTATTGTTTAACACAAAAAGATGGAGAAATATACGTATAGTATTGTTTAGTATACTGCCAATGATGTGAGAAAGTACAAAACATAAATTGATATTTTCACATTCTCTTCAAATAAACATGAGACAACTTCAGTAGTAAAATTCAGTTATCTATAGGGAAAGTGATGGTACTGGGTGGAAAGACAGTGTTAAGGAGCTAGATTTTACTTATGCAATGTATTTTACATCAGAACATGCATATAGTCTATAAAGATATATGCTGTGTGATTAAATAAAAAGGCCCAACATTTATAGAAATACAAAACATATCAAAACAAATCAATCTAAGCTTATAGTTGGAATTTAAAAAACAGAAGTTATTTCAAGATTTTATTTATTTAAATTCCCATATAATTAGCATGCAATGTTATTTTACTTTCCGATGTACAATATAACACCTTAACCATTACTTGATGTTATCATTGTAAGTGTACTCTTTGATCTCATCACCTATTCCACCCATCCCCCCAACAACCTCCCCTCTGGTAACCATGAATGTGTTCACTATAGGTAAGAGGTTTTTTGGTTTACCTCTTTTTTTCTCCTATGATCAATTGTTTTGTTTCTTAAACTCCACATATGAGTGAAATCCTATGGTATTTTTCTTTCTCTCACTGACCTATGTCACTAAGCATAATACTGTCTCTATTCATGTCTCTGCAAATGGTGAAATGTCTTAAAATTAAAATTAAAATTTAAAATTAAATTCAAGTCAGTTAATATACAGTGTAGTGTGGTATCAGGAGTGATACCAGTGATTCATCTCTTACATATGACACCCAGCGTTCATCCCAACAACTGCTCTCCTTAAAGCCCATCACCCATTTAACCCATCCCATCACCCACCTTTCTTCCAACAATATTCAGTTTGTTCTCTGTATTTACCAGTCTCTTATGATTTGCCTCTCTCCCTTTTTATCTTATTTTTCCATCCCTTCCTCTATGTTCATCTGTTGCATTTCTTAAATTCCATACATGAGGGAAATCATATATTTGTCTTTCTCTGACTTATCTTACTTATCCAATACCCTCTAGTTTCACCCACATTGTTGCAAATGGCAAGATTTCACTTTTTTCATCACCAGTACTATGCCATTGTGTGTATATATATATATATACACACACACACAATATACAATATATATCTTTATCCTTGCCTCAGTCAATGAGCATTTAGGCTCTTTCCATAATTTGGTTATTGTTGATAGTGCTGCTATAAACATTGGGGTGCATGTGCCTTGGTGGTTCAGAATTTTTGTATCCTTTGGATAAATACTTAGTGGTGCAATTGCTGGGTTGCAGGGCAGTTCTATTTTTAACTTTTGGAGGAACCTCCATACTGTTTTCCAGAGTGGCTACACTAACTTGCATTCCCACCAATAGTGGAAAAATGTTTCTCTTCCTCCGCATCATCACCAACATCTGTTGTTTCCTGAATTGTTAAGGTGTAAAGTGGTATCTCATTGTGGTTTTGATTTGTATTTCCTGATAATGAGTGATGTTGAGCATCTTTTCATGTGTCTGTTAGCCATCTGGATGTCTTCTTTGGAAAAGTGTCTCTGAGTCTTCTGCCCATTTCTTCACTGGATTGTTTGTTTTTTGGGGGTGTTGAGTTTGAAAAATTCTTTAGAGATTTTGGATACTAACCCTTTAGATCATTTGCAAATATCTTCTCCCATTCCATCAGTTGCCTTTTAGTTTCCTTGATTGTTTCCTTCACTGTTCAGAAGCTTTTAACCTTGATGAGGTCCCAATAGCTCATTTTTGTTTTTTTCCCTTGACTCCAGATACATGTCAAATAAGAGGTTTCTGTGGCCAAGGTCAAAGAGGTTGATACCTGTAGGATTTTGATGATTTCCTGTCTCACATTTAGGTCTTTCATCCATTTTGAATTTAATTTTGTATGTAGGGTAAGAAAGTGGTCCAGTTTCATTCTTCTGCACGTTGCTGTCCAGTTTTTCCAGCACTATTTGCTGAAGACATGGTCTTTTTTCCATTGGATATTCTTTCCTGCTTTGTTGAAGATTAATTGGGTATGTCTTTGTGGGTCCATTTCTGGGTACTCTATTTATTCCATTCATTTAGGAGTCTGTTTTTGTGCCAGTATCATATTGTCTTGATGATTACAGCTTTACAATATAGCAAGTCTCGAATTATGATGCCTCCAGTTTTGCTTTTCTTTTTCAAATTACTTTGGCTATTTGGGATCTTTTCTGCTTCCTATAAATTTTAGAATTGTTTATTTTAGCTCTACGAAGAATGCTGGTGTTATTTTGATAGAGATTACATTGAACGTGTAGATTCCTTAGGGGAGTATCGACATTTTAGCAATAATTCTTCCATGAGCATGGAAAGTTTCTCCAATGCAATGTAACTTCTTCAATTTCTTTTTTTTTTAATTTTTTAATGTTTTTATTTAGTTCTGAGAGAGAGAGAGACAGCGTGAACAAGAGAGGGTCAGAGAGAGAGGGAGACACAGAATCCGTAACAGGCTCCAGGCTCTGAGCTGGCTGTCAGCACAGAGTCCGACACGGGGTTCAAACCCACTAACCGTGAGATCATGACCTGAGCCAAAGTCAGGTGTTTAACCGACTGAGCCACCAAGGTGCCCAGTAACTTCTTCAATTTCTTTCATAAGATTTCTATAGTTTTCAGCATACATATTTTTTTACCTCTTTGGTTAGGTTTATTCCTATGTGTCTTATGGTTTTTGCTGCACTTGTGAATGGGAACAATTCCTTGATTACTCTGTGTGCTTCATTATTTGTGTATAAAAACACAACCGATTTCTGTACATTTATTTTATACCCTGCGACTTTGCTGAATTCATGTATCATTTTTAGCAGTTTTATGGTGGAGACTTTTGGGTTTTCCAGAGCTTTATGTCATCTGTGAAGAATGAATGTTTGACTTCTTCCTGGTGACTTGTATGCATTTGACTTCTTTTTGTTGTCCAATTGCTGAGGCTAGGACTCCAGTACTATGTTGAAGAACAGTAGCAAATGTGGATATCCTTGTTGTGTTCCTGACCTTAGGGGGAAAGTTCTGTATTTCCCCATTGAGGATAATATTAGCTATGTGCCTTTCATATATGGCTTTTTATGATGTTAAGGTATATTCTTCTATCCCTGCTTTTTTTGAGAGTTTTTATCAAGGGAGTATGCTGTATTTTATCAAATGCTTTTTCAGCATCTATGGAAAGGATCAATGGTTCAATTTTATCTATTTGGGTCCTTTCTTTTTTCTTTTTGAGAAGTCTGGTTAGAGGGTTATCAATTTGGTGTACTCTTTCAAAAAACCAGTTCTTAGTTTTTCATTGATCTGTTCTACTGTTTTTTTAAAAATTCTATGTCATTTATTTCTACTCTAATATCTATTGTTTCCCTTCTTCTTCTGGCTTTGGGCTTTATTTGCTGCTCCCTTTCTAGCTCCTTTAACTGTAAGCTTTGGTTGTGTATTTGGGACTTTTCTTGCTTCTTAAGAGAGCTTAATTGCTTTGTATTTTCCTCTTAGAACTGCTTTTGCTGCATCCCAGAGGGTTTGGACTGAAGTGTTTTCATTTTCATTTGCTTCCATGTATTTTTAAATTTCTTCTTTAATTTCCTGGTTAACCCATTCATTCTTTAGTAGGATATTCTTTAACCTCCATGTGTTTGAAAGCTTTCCAAATTTCTTCTCATAGTTGATTTCAAGTTTCATAGTGTTGTGATCTGAAAATATGAATGGTATGGTCTCAATCTTTTTGTATCTGTTGTGGGTTGATTTATGAAACAGTATGTGATTAATTCTGGAGAATGTTCCATGTGCCCTTGAGAAGAATGTGTATTCTGCTGCTTTAAGATGAAATGTTCTGAGTATTTCTGTTCATTCCATCTGATGTAGTGTGTCACTCAGAGTCGTTTCCTTCTTAATTTTCTGCATAGATGATCTGTCCATTGCTGTAAGTGGAGTATTAAAGTTTCATATGATGATGGTATTATTATCAGTGAGTTTGTTTATGTTTGGGATTAACTGACTTATATATTTGGGTACTTCCAAATTGGAATAAATATTTACAATTGTTAGCCCTTCTTGATGGATATACCTCTTAATTATGATATAATTATGTTCTCCATCTTTTGTTACAACCTTTGTTTTAAAACCTAGTTAGTCTGATAAATGTATGGCTACTTCAGCTTTCTTATCATCTCCATTAATATGATAAATGGTTCTTCATTCTCTCATCTTCAATCTGAAAGTGTCCTCAGGTCTAAAATGAGTCTCTTGGAGGCAGCATATAGATGGATATTGTTTTTTTCCCCCTTTAATCCATTCTGATACCCTATTTCTTTTGATTGGGACATTCAGTCCATTTACATTCAGAGTTGTTATTGTAAGATATTAATTTAGTGCTATTGTGTTATCTGGAGATTTTGTGTATTCTTTGCTGCTTTGGCCTTCATAGTCTTTGCCACTTTAGTCTTTTTTTCCCCCTCCACTCAGAGAGTCCCCCTTAAATTTCTTGCAGGGCTGTTTTAGTGGTCATTTGTTTTTTGCCTGGGAAATCTTTATTTCTCTTTCTATTCTGAATGACAACCTCTCTAAATAAAGGATTCTTGGATGCAATTTTTCCTATTCAGCATATTGAATATTTCCTTCTACTTCCTTCTGCCTGCCAAGTTTCAGTGGACAGGTCTGCTTCTAACCTTATGTGTATCCCCTTGTAAGGCTAAGGACATTTTCTCCTTAGCTGCTTTAAGAATTCTTTCTTTATTTTTGTATTTTGCAAGTTTCACAATGATATATTGTGGTGTTGACCTGTTTTTGTTGATTTTCAAAGGAGTTCTCTGTACCCCTTAGACTTGGATGACTGTTTCCTTCCCCAGATTAAGGAAATTCTCAGCTACAATTTGTTCAAATAAACCTTCTGCCCCCTTTTCTAACTCTTCTTCTTCTAGGATGATATGGATATTGTTTCATTTCATGGAACCACTTAGTTCTCTAAGTCTCCCCTCTTGATCTAGTAATTTTCTTTCCCTAATTTTTTCAGCTTCATTATTTTCCACAATTTTATCTTCTATTTCACCTATTTTCTCCTGTGCTTCTTCAATCTTCACTGTCATTGTATCTAGTTTATTTTTCATCTCAGTTATAGCATTTGAAAAATTCATCCTGACTAGTTCTATGGTCTTTGATATCTGCAGCAAGGGTTCCTCTGGTGTCTTCTATGCTTTTTCAAGCCAAGCAAGTAGTCTTTTATGACTGTAGTTCTAAATTAATGTTCAGATATATTGTTTATATCTGTTTTGAGCAAGTCTCTTTCTGTGATTTCTTCCTGACCTTTCTTTTGGAGTGTATTCCTCCAACTTGTAATTTTGGCTACATTTCTGTCTTTTGCATGTCCTGCACCTGAGAATACTACCATATTAAAAAGGGGTCATACATTATCCAGGGCCTGGCACTCCAGAAAGTGTTTCTGGTGTATATTGTGTGCAGTGTGCTCTTGTATTTTGGCTGCTCTTTCCCACTGGTCAGTCCTCTGCAGAGCTCCTCCTTGCTTGCAGTGGTGGAACATTTGGACCTTTAATTAGGTGTGCTTTGATTTATTTGTTGAAGTAACCCTGGAGAAAAATAGCAGGGAGGGGAGGGGAGGCATGATCCCCTAAAAAGAGAAAAAGGGAAGGGGACAAAAGAAAACCAAACAGAGAATGAAAAATCTATAAGGCTGATTCTAAGGAAAGATAAAGGAAAAAAAGAAAAGCAGAATAAAAGAAAAAAGTAGGAAAAAGAAAAGTAAAAACATACTGACTTTATAAAAAAAGGCAAAAAGATATGACAAAAAAAGAAAAATAATCTATGAGCCTGATTCCAAAAGAAAAAAAGAAGAGGGGAAAAAAAGAAAAAAGAAATAAAATAAGAATTGTCTGTTTATGCCTGAGGGATGGTGGCTGTGCTTGCCTGGAGGAGAGGCTGCCTGTGTTAAGTCAGATTCAGCCTTGCCCAGTAAATAAGCACTTTCCAGGCATGGAATAGTGGGGTTTGATGTAAGCGGGTCCTGCCTCCACTGGAGCCTTCTGTGTTGCTCTCCGAAGTTCCACTGTGTTTCTGTTGGATGGGTGGAATGGTGTCACCCTAATTTATCATTCCTGGACTGGGGATCTTAACCCTCACTGTACAGGCAGCCCTCACAGAATAATGAGACAGTCAGCTCACCCTGTGTCTCAACTATCTTGTGCTTTCTCCTTGTTGCTTGACTGGTATTCAAACTTGAAGCTTAGAGGACACAGCATGGTGCAGCTCTGCTCCCCTGCTCTGGAGTAGAGCCTCTCCATCCTGCTGCTGAATGGCCTTTGGCTGGTACTGCAGAGTCTTTTGTCCTTGAAAAGGCAATAAACCCTCTTGCAAAATTACTCCAAGACTGTTCCCTCCTAGTGCACCCCAGAACTCATTATACCATGCTATGCACTCCAGAGCCAGCTCCCTCCTCCCAAGCAGCATACCCACAACTCTGCTCTGGAGAAAGTCACACACTCCCAAAAACCTCTGAGTTTGAGCTCCAGAAGGTGTTTGCAAAAAAGAACTGGGACACACAGTACTTCCTATTCCCCAATCTGTGGTCCAGAGAGATATTCCTTTTGTGCTAACTTGAAGCAATGCTATCTTAAAACCTCTCTTTTCCTTTGTCTCTCCATGGAAAGTGTTCTCTTCCCTCCGCTACTCAAACATTTTCTCTTCCTCCACTCAATCCACACAGTTTACACCTGCCCAGCTGTCTCCCTCCAACTGTGGAGATCATTCTGCTACTCTGTAAATTGATTTCTTTGGTGTTCCAAGTAAACTGATCGCAATACAGCTGTGTTAGAGGGACATGGCAGCCCAGATTCCTCCTGTTCTCTGCCATCATTACTCCTCCTTGCAAATGATAAGATTTCATCCCTTTTTGTGGGTAAGTAATATTTCATTTTATGTGTACACCACATATTCTTTATTAATTCCTCTCTGGATAGATAACTGAGTTGCTTCCATATCTTCACTATTGTAAATAAAGTGCAATAAACATAAGTATGCATTTATATTTTCAAATTAGTGTTTTCATTTTCTTTGAGTAAATACCCAGTAGTGGAGTTACAGGATTCTGTAGCAATTTTTTTCTGTAAATTTTTAAGGAACGACCATACCATTTTTCACAGTGACTACAGCAGTTTGCATTCCCACCAATCATGTGTGAGAACACCTTTACTCCACATCTTCACCAACACTTGCTTTTTCTTGTTTTTTTTTCCTTTCTTCTTTTTGACTTTTTTATGTATTTTTATTTTCTATCATTCACCCTCCCTCCTCTGTCTTTCTCATTAACTTTAGTTTTCCCTCTCGGTTACCATGATTGTAGAATTTGTCTGTGTGTTTCTGTCCCTCTGTTCCCTGTATGTTTGTCTGTCTGTTTTCTTCTCCAGGGCTACCTCAAGAAACAAAACAAAGTACACATGGTGAGAAGTCCTAAATACCACTACGAGTAGGAAAATAAAATAACCAACATCCCAACAACAGAGACCAAGAGATACTATTCAAAGAACACTTTCTGAAAAGATAGGCACTGGACAGTCAAAGAGTCTGTTTGGGTACAGCAGCGCCCACAGGTGAAGAGAGCATAACAAGTCTTTAAAACTAAAAAGAGACAGAAAGCTAACCAAAATGATGAAACAAAAGAGCTCTCCTCCAAAGAAATTTCAAGAAGAATTGAAAGCTAATGAACTGCTCAAAACAGATATAAGCAGCATAACTGAACAAGATTTAAGAATAATAATTGTAAAATTAATCGCTGGGCTTGCAAAAAGCATAGAGGACATCAAAGAACCTATGGCTACAAACAACATGGAGAACAAAATTAGGCATGATGAATTAAAAAATCCGATAAATGAAATACATAATAAACTGGAGGTGTCCAATGCACGGATTGAAGAGGCAGAGAAGAAAATAAATGATTCAGAAGACACCATTATAGAAAAACAAGAAGCTGACAATAAAAGAGACNGAATAGCCAGTGGAATAAATACAATCTCTCTAAGGGTGCCTTTGTGGCTCAGTCAGTTAAGCATCCAATTTTGACTCAAGTCATGATCTTACTCTTCGTGAGTTCGAGCCCTGCGTCAGGCTCTGTGCTGACAGCCCCAAGCCTGAAGCCTGCTTCAGATTCTGTGTCTCCCTCTCTCTCTCTCTCTGTTCCTCCCTGACTCATACTGTCTCTCTCTTTCAAAAATAAATAAAAACATAATTTTTTTTTTACAAAAAGTCTGTTTAACAAATGATGCTGGGAAANTAACTATTAAAAATTAAATTAAATAAATATAAATAAAATTTCCCAAGGAAAAAAAAAGAATAGAGATCCCAGAAATGGACCCAATAAAGTTGCNCTCTGTTCCTCCCTGACTCATACTGTCTCTCTCTTTCAAAAATAAATAAAAACATAATTTTTTTTTTACAAAAAGTCTGTTTAACAAATGATGCTGGGAAAACTGGAGAGCAACATGGAAAAAAAAATTATCCTGGACCACTTTCATACACCATACACAAAAATAAACTCAAAATGGATGACAGACCTAAACATAACATAGGAAACCATCAAAATCCTAGAGGAGAAAACATCAAAAACCTCTTTGACCTTGGCCACAGAAACTTCTTGCTCTACAAGTCTCTGGAAGCAAAAGAAACAAAAGCAAAAATGAACTATGGGGACCTCATGAAAATAAAAACTTCTACACGGTGAAGGAAATAATCAACAAAACTAAAAGACAACAGATGGAATGGAAGAAGGTATCTGCAAATGACATATCAGATAAAGGGTTAGTATCCAAAATCTATAATAACTTCTCAAACTCAACACCCAAGACACAAATAATCCAGTGAAGAAATGGACCAAAGACATAAATAGACACTTCTCCAAAGAAGACATCCAGATAGATAGCAGACACATGAAAAAATGCTCATGGTCACTCATCATCAGGGAAATACAAATTAAAGCCATAATGAGATACCACGTCCCACCTGTCAGAATGGCTAAAATTAACAACTCAGACAACAACAGATATTGGCAAGGATGTGGAGAAAGGATTTGTTTTGCACTGCTGGTGGGAATGCAAACTGGTCCAGTCACTCTGGAAAACAGTATGGAGTTTCCTCAAAAGATTAAAAATAGAACTACCCTACAATCCAACAATTGCACTACTAGGTATTTATCCAAGGGATACAGATGTGCTGTTTCAAAGGAGCACATGCACCTCATTGTTTATAGCAGCACTATCGACAATGTCCATTGACAGATGATTGGATAAAGAAGATGTGAAATATATGTGTGTGTGTGTGTGTGATACATGTGATATATGTATATACACACATACATATATATGTATGTAGAAATTATAGAATTACATAGAAAAATATAATTTTACTTATATGTGGAATCAGAACACACAAACAACAAAACAGACTATAATACAGAGAACAAACTGGTAGTTCCAAGATCTATATCTATATCTATATCTATACAATGGAGTATTACTCGGCAATCAGAAAGAATGAAATCTTGCCATTTGCAACTATGTGGATGGAACTAGAGGATATTATGCTAAGTGAAATTGGCCAGTCAGAGAAGGACAAATAGCATATGACTTCACTCATATGAAGAATTTAAGATAAGAAATAGATGAATGGGAGGCAAAAGCAATATAAAAACAGGGAGGGAGAAAAAATATAAGAGACTCTTAAATACAGAGAACAAACTGAGGGTTGCTGGAGGCGTTGTGGGTATGGGATGGGCTAAATGGGTAAGGGGCATTAGGGAGGACACTTGTTGGGATGACCACTGGGTGTTATATATAGGGGATAAATAAGTGGAATCTACTTTTGAAATCATTATAGCACTATATGCTAACTAACTTGGATTTAAATTTAAAAATAAAAAAAGAAATGTTGAAAAAAGCATTAAAATCTGTGTTGGTGAGTATGTGGGAAAGGGGGAACTATCATGCACTGTTGTGAGAAATGTAAATTTTTACAATCAATGTGGAAAATTGTACGGAATTTCCTCAAAAGATAAAAAATAGAAATACCATATGATCTAGTAATTCCACTACTGTGTATTCACACAAAGAAAACAAAAACATTAAATTTAAAAATGTGCCCCTCTATGTTTATTGTAGCATTATTTACAGTAGTCAATATGTAGAAGCAATGCAAGTGTGCCCTGAGAGATGAATAGATAGAGAAGATGTAGTATATAAATATATACAATGGAATATTATTCAGGCATAAAAATTGAGAACTTGCCATTTGTAACAACATGGATGTCTTAAAAGGTATTATAGTAAGTGTAAGAAATCAGAAAGAGAAAGAAAAATATAATTTTACTTATATGTGGAATCTGAACAAACAAACAGCAACAAAACAGATAGCAATACAGAGAACAAACTCGTAGTTCCAAGAGATGAGGAGGGTTGGGGGGAAAGGTAAAATAAATAAAGGAAATTAGGGGGTACAAACTTCCAGTTACAAAGTAAGTCACAGAGATGAATAGTACAACATAGGGGCTATAGTCAATAATATTTTAACAATGCAATATGATAACAGATGATGACTTCACTTATTGTGGTGAGCTTTGAGTATGTATAGAATTGTTTGATTTTTGTGTGTTTCAAGTTTTTATTTAAATTCTAATTAGTAAGCATATAGTGTAATATTGGTTTCAGGAGTAAAATTTAGTGATTCATCACTTGCTTACAACACCTAGTGCTCATCACAAGTGCTTTCCTTAATACCCATCACATATTTAGCTCATCCCTGCCGCAATCCCCTCCAGCAACCCTCAGTTTGTTCCCTCTAGATAAGACTCTTATGATTTGCATCCTACTCTTTTTTCACCTTTTCCTAATTCATCTGTTTTGTTTCTTAAATTCCACATGAGTGAAATCATGACATATTTGATATGTTGATTTGATATTTGGGTTGCAAATCAACATGTTGTACACCTAAAACTAATATAATGTTTTACATTAATTATTCTTCAAAATGGTGTGTTTGCGTGTTTGGGGGGATAGACTCCACGTTGATGGAGTTTGCTATTTATAAGGGCTCATCGGAGTGTGCTGGACTGATGGCAGGTCCCAATTATTTTTCTTTTTGAAAATAACAGCTTTATTGAGCTGTAGTTCACATAGGTCGTATTTCTTGAACTACTTGTCAGTAAAATAGATGCTTGCTTTAGAAGACATTAGTGAAAATATTTTTAAATAGAGGAGCTTTGAGTGTGCTCATCTAGAACAGTTACAAGATAACAAATGAAGAACCCAGGATGCAGGACATTGTGTAGAGAATGCTTATATTTTTGTAAAAATGAGAAAATAGATTGTGCATATTTGCTCATGTGTTCATAAAACGAATATGTAAGGATAACACTGTCCCCTCTGGCACAGAAATTTGACAAATGACCCTTGTGTGTGGGCAGCATTATTATTGTATACATCTTACAACTCTGGAATTATATAATATATATTGGATTTCTACTAAAACATTAATGAAAAAAGATAAAACTTAAACCCAGAATATGGCTGCCAAAGACACAGGACAAGTCCCTATTCAGTTTCCATCCCAAATAGGGATACTGCCTTTTAATTTCTGCACTAAAAACCCAGAGTTAGTAAAGACTCTCCAGGGGTCAGGCTCAGTCCTTGAGAAGACTACCCTCACTTCAGCTGTTATCTGTGCTTCGAGAGATTTCCTAGGTCATGTGGACCTCCAAACAATGTCTATAAATTTGAGGGTTCCTATAACCAGCCAGTCTTTATAATTGATAAGAATGATTCACAGAATTCAGGAAAGTTTTATATCTACAAGTAAAATTTTATTTAAAAGGATGCATATAGGTTGAGGTGTGTAAGGGAATACAATTTCCCTGCCTCTCCCCCCATTGAATCAGAGCACATCACCCTCGCAGAACATCAATACGTACATCAACCAAGAAGTCCACTGAGTCTTGGTGTCCAGAGGTTAGATGGGGGCTTTCATGACAAAGAAATGATTGACCAAATCACTGCCCACTTGATTGAACTCAATTTCCACCTCCCTTCTCCTCAGAAGACGAGTTGGCCTCCCTTTATTCAACATTCTTGGTCTTTCTGGCAACCAGCCCCTGACCTGAAGCTATCTAGGAATCTGTCAGCAATCATTTAATTAGCATAACAAAGTCATCTCCTATCAGTCTGGAAATTCCCAGGGCTTCTGAAGCTCTGTGCCAGGAACCAGCGACAAAGACTAGGCATGCACTTTTAGACTTCACCCTCCATAGAGTTTGGGCTGTCCAGGGTTAATGGGGTGCGGGTGGGGGGCTGAGTGTCATTTTCCCAGGACTCAGGCCTGTGTTCTCTGATTATGGATTCAGACTTTGCCTGGACTGGTGCCTAGGGCCTGGTTAGGGTGTCCTCTCGGGCGTCACTGAGAAGCCTCCTGCACGGGGTTCTGTGCTCTCCTCTCCTCATGATGCCCAAAACAGAAAGCTGTAACGTGGCTTTCAGTTTCACGTCCTGGCAATGGCTGTGTTTCCCGGAAAAGAAGCCCTCAGAACTTTGATTTTACTTTCTGTTCTTGGAAATGCAGGGCTCTTCAATATGACAGCTGCTTCTTTTCTATTGGCCAGATTGCTGTGAGGGTGGAGCAGAGAACAGAGACTATTTAAGTCCTGCCAGCTCCTCACACATAGTTTAAATGTTTGCGGTGACAGTGAGCTCTTCACTCTCTGCAGTAACCACACCAGCACGCAGGACCTGTTCCAGTGCAAGACCAATCTCTGGACTGGTGTGTTTCTGCTGCTGTGGGCAGCAGGGAGCACTTTATAAAGAGACTCAGCATTTCCTGTGCTGTCAGTGGACACATTCAGAATTCAAGTCTGACCCAAGGAGTCTCCTTTCTTTCAGGAGTTGGTAAGCAAGAAATCACTTCGGATTGAGTGCTGGTCTACAAATACAATTATAGATTCATAGATCTAAGGGTGGGGGAGCTTGGATGATTGCTCTTGGGTGCTGTGGACTTGAAAGGCTGAGGGACAGGATGGCTGGTGGATGGCATGAGACATTTAGAGAATTTAACTATTTGGGATATTTTCAGCGGGCGGTTGGAGAACAAACATGATTCCTGTGAACTGCAGAGGGATCCTGTGAATGTCAGGGAAGCCAGTGCATAAGGGCTTTCCCCAAGAGCTTTTGCCATCAGACACAGCTCATCTCACATCTAAATATCTTTCCCTGGGGAGACAATGCACATTATCTATTTAAAAACAAATTTTAACTGAAAGTTTTAAACAGTTGATTGACTTTATTAAAGGATTCATGAATTAGGCAGCATCTTAGCAAAGAGAAAGGGACTTGATTGAACTGTATGGAAGGAAATGTTCTTAAAGGAATAGAAAAAGAGAAAGAGAGAAATCATTAGCAAAAAAAACACTGTTTTAGTCAAGACCACTCTCCTAAGAGGAAGGAGAAGGGTCTATCAGCAAATTTCCTAGTACTGATCAGGGAATTCGTATCTTCACTGGTTAAAGGATACACTGCTGGGAGAGTGAAACTGTCGTTACGTTAGGTATTAGGTCTTAGTTTACTGAGTCGAGGCCTTAACTTACATGACTTCCTATGCCCTGTGGCCGCCTGGGCCTGTGGTCCTAACTTTTCACAATTCCCCTCTTTTAATCAGACTCTCAGATTTACTTAGAGATGTGATCAAAATAAGAGGCATTGGTACTGTTTTCACCTACTGTTCAGTGGTTCATACAGCTTTTGGTGATCCTTTGCAAGGTATGCACATGTCTTGATTAGTGCCTTAAGCAAAGGCATTAATCTCTGTGACGTTCACAGGTGACAACTTCAGGTTCACAATTTTTGAATCATCCATCCTCTTCATTCTTTTTCTGATGGTCCAGTCTCAGGGAGATTATTTTCTTAGTGGTTAGTACCCAGGAACACTTAAAGCTTTGGCAGAATACCATGCACCTATCAGATGATTATGATTTTTATCAGCAGGAAAATTTTCAGTAGTTAGAGTGCACTTTACCATGGCTCCCAAGACCCAAACAATCAAACTCAAGTAAGTCTAAGAAAGATCCTACTGAAGGAGTCATCCTTTTAAGCTATGGGGCTTGATAGTGATTTTATGTAGTTGTGCCTCTACTTCCCTAGAAGTGCTAATCCAGATGCACCAGGTGGTGTTGGTCACAGTACAGACAGTTCTTGCTAGGCTAAAAGATAATAAGATACTATCTGCTTGTCAAGAGATTCTTTGACCAGAGCGTCTAAGGATCTTGTTGAGCATCTATTGTCTTACCCATGGATTCTGCAATATCTTTTGGAGTTTGGGAAAACTTCCTGATTCAATTGTCATGTTAATTTACTCCTAGTTAAAGGAAGCAAATTTTGAGTCATGAATGGCCCCAGGTTGTTGTAAATCCAAGGGAGCTGACCAATGAAGTACCTTATTTTGGTTGAGAGAGTTAGGG
The DNA here is from genome assembly GCF_008692635.1 of Crocuta crocuta. Taxonomy (NCBI): domain Eukaryota; kingdom Metazoa; phylum Chordata; class Mammalia; order Carnivora; family Hyaenidae; genus Crocuta; species Crocuta crocuta. Next base: position 10,030,837 of record NW_027533170.1, read on the forward strand.
ACATAATTCGATTTTCTCTTAAGATAAAGTAAAAAGTTGTTTTAAATGCTGGAGAAGAGCCCAATGCTCTTCTTAGCAATGGGCTAAGACATACATACAGCTGAAAGTGTTATTTTTCCAGGGTTACACCAGAGTAAAAAAAGGAAAATAAGGAGAAAGGGTCTCATATTTAGTTAAGCTCTGAAGCCTTGCTCTGTTGTCTTGGGTGAAAACAGTTTACCTCAATATCAGCTACTTCTCGCCCTCATCAATTTGAATTAGAGGTCTCTATCAACTGTACAGGACTAGATGTCGACCGAAGCCTTCTGTAACTGTGAGATGTGTACCTAAGAGTCTACACCTTCTAGTTTTGTAGCAGTGTCACAGTTGGAGCACTTTCTCATATCCCCATCAATCGTGTTCAAACGCTGCATTTTCCTGATGCCATTTCTAGAATACCCAGTCACCAGACTCTTCACTATGACAGACAGGATCCTTTGAATTGAGAGCTGGGAAGACTTCTTTAACTTGTTGATGATAGGATACTGTGTAAAACATTAGAGATTTTGCTGTAGTTGGCCATACTGCATGGGATAACAAGATATCAGCAGAAAGTTGTATACCAAGAGGCATTGGTCTGCCAATGAGTATGTTGTGTAGGGTGAGATTCCATTAGCCAAATAGGAAACAATCAGCGAGTGTGAAGGCAATACCTTAGGCTAGATGAGTCTGGTAGTTTTGTCTAGTTTAAAATTTTTAAGTTTGAGGATCCCATTAGATCTCTCAACCTTGCCTGATCATTAAGGGTGATAGGGACAGTGATAATTCCAAGAAGTTTGCAAGGTTTTAGTTAAGCTGGTATAACTTTTCCAACAGCCCAATTGACTGCCTCAATCACTGGACACTTTGGAAGCTATATCACAAGTGGGAAACATATTTTCTAACACTTTCTTTACCACTATGGAGGCATCAGCCTAGAAGCAGTGGGGAGTGACAACCTAATTGAAAGGCCTACATATAATAACAAGAACATATTAGTAACCCATTCTAGGTGGCAGTTGAATAAAAACCACCCACAGGTATTCAAAGTCCATGGGGAATAGTTGTAAGACCTCTGGAGGCAAAACAACTCCTCCACGAAAATGCACCTGACAAGTCAGACATTTCTGGTAGACCATTTACACAATATTATAGAAGTCTCCCCACTAATGCCTAGTCATAGTTTAAGTTATGTTAAATGAACTATGATGCATGAAGAATGAGAAAAAAGGGGAGGGATTACCAGGGAGCCAGGAAGGTCAAGCAGTTGTCTCGGATTTTGCTAAGCCCTGAGAATTCAACATACAGACATTGTTTCCCCTTTTTGTTTCTAATACAAAAACGGAATAGGTGTTGCCATGTCCCCCTGGCATCAGAATGGCAAAATCTCGCAATGAAGGGACTTTTTTGCAGCAGAAAAGTGGGTGTTATCCATATGTGCCACAATCTTTATAGATTCTTTTGCTGGATGTCCTTGCATGAAGGTCTGCTGGAGTATTTTTGATACTCTGGTTCAGTCCTGTTAGTGTGAATTCAATTTTGATGACAGCAATTTTAGAATATAAGACTATTTACAAAGGATAACATTATACCGGAACATATCAAATTTCTTTGAATTCCACGTGTGTTTTGTTTTGTAGGAAGATCATTTAAATGGTAAGGAAACTTTCACAAGCTATTACCAAAACTAAATCAAATGTTGAAAACAAACAAACAAAACATTTGTTCTTTTAACAGGAAACCAAATGCTAATTTTGCACCAGCATACTTTTGTATTAGAATGTATTCATTCCATTGGTAGTCAGACAGTGTTCAATATTTCTTTCCAAAGATTCGTTTTTCACAGTCTTTCTACAACTTCTTTTGCCTTACAAATAAAAGTGCATCTCCAATACATACACTTTCTTTTAGTAAAAGCACATGTCTTACTTGTTGTCTTTCATTCAGAGAACTTTCCTTCTTTTTAGTAGCTTTATAAGTTAAAAAAATTTTTTTAATGTTTATTATATATAGAGAGACAGAGTGCAAGAGGGATAGGGACAGACAGAGGGAGACACAGAATCCGAGACAGGCACCGGGCTCCAAGGTGTGGGTACAGAGCCCAACGTGAGTCTCAAACTCAGGAACTGTGAGATAATGACCTGAGCCAAAGTTGGATGCTTGACTGACTGAGCCACCCAGGCACCCCTTAGTACTTTTAACCATACACATTAATTAGAGTTCTTAACACATAAAAAATTTAATTTATAGGAAAAGTAAGTAGTAAGCACTAGCTAATTTTGTGTTACTCCAGTATTTTATTCAACTTATAAATACATTTCAGAATTTCTGGAAACGTGCTCCTTTATAGTACAATCTTTCATTAAAGCATGCCAAAAAAATTTACCAACAGACCTACACTTATCTTTACTTTCCATGTAATAAAGAAGCCAAAATTAGAGAAACCAATGTTTACTAATTAATATTTAAGTATTTTCTCTATCCTGGAAATGATCTAGATATTTAATGAATTTAATTTAAGTCATTACTTTATCTAGCTCAGCATAAAAAAAAGATTTTGAAAACTATTTAAAAGTTTACTTAAGGGGCACAGTCGGTTAAGCATCCAACTTCACCTCAGGTCATGATCTCACAGTTCATGGATTCCAGCCCCAAGTCAGGCTTGTGGTGACAGCTCCGATCCTGGAGCCTGTTTCAGATTCTGTGTCTCCCACTCTCTCTGCCACTCTCCCACTCGTGCTCTGTCTTTCTCTCTCAAACATAAATAAACATTTAAAAAATTTTGTTTACCTAAAATTTTCTCTCTATAATAAAATCTTTCTAAAAGAATAAACAAAAGGGGCACCTGATGGTCAGTAGGTTAGTCGTCCAACTTCTGGCTCAGGTCATGATCTCACATTTCATGAGTTTGAGCCCTGCCTGCATCAGGCTCTGTGTTGACAGCTCAGAGCCTGGAGCCTGCTTCACATTCTGTGTCTCCCTCTTTCTCTATCTATGCCCCTCTCCTTCTTGTGTTCTCTTTTTTCCCTCTCTCTCTCAAAAATAAATAAACATTAAAAGAATAATAAAATAATAAATAAACGAAAAAATAAAATTATCATAAGGTTTTTATCCTTCTCCTGATTGATATGGTATGTCACATTGATTGTTTTGTGAATATTGAACCAACCTTGCATCCTGGGAGTAAATCCCACTTGATCATTCTCTCAGTCTATATTCTTTACAGAGAAAGATAATTACAGAGAAAGAAGCTGTTTAAAATTTTTTTTAAATGTTTTTATTTATTTCTGAGAGAGAGAGAGAGACAACATGAACAGGAGAGGAACACAGAGAGAGGGAGACACAGAATCCAAAACAGGCTCTAGGCTCTGAACTAGTTGTCAGCACAGAGCCTGACGTGGAGCTCGAACCCATGAACTGTGAGATCATGACCTGAGCCAAAGTCGGATGCTTAACTGACTGAGCCACCCAGGCGCCCCTAAAAATTTTTTTTGAATCTTTATTTTTGAGAGAGAGAGAGAGAGAGAGAGAGAGTGTAAGTGGGGAAGGAACAGAAAGAGAGAGGGAGACACAGAGCTGTCAGCGCAGAGCTGGATGTGGAGCTCAAACTTACAAACCATGAGATTAAGATCTAAGCCAAAGTTGGATGATTAACCCACTAAGACATCCAGGCACCCTGAAAGAGAGAATCTTAAGCAGGTCCCACACCCAGCATAGAACCTGATGCTGTGCTCAATCTGATCCTGAGATCATGACCTGAGCCCAAATCAAACGTTGGATGCTTTCAGGGAAATACAAATCAAAACCACACTTAGATACCACCTCACACCAGCCAGAGTGGTTAAAATGAGCAAATCAGAAGACTGTAGATGCTGGCGAGGATGTGGAGAAACGAGTATCCTCCTACACTGTTGGTGGAAATGTAAACTGGTACAGCCCCTCTGGAAAACAGTGTGGAGGTTCCTCAAAAAATTAACAATAGAACTCCCCTATGACCCAGCCATAGCACTGTTAGGAATTTACCTAAGGGATACAGGAGTGCTTATGCATAGAAACACATGTACCCCAATGTTCATAGCAGCACTCTCAACAATAGCCAAAACATGGAAAGAGCCTAAGTGTCCATCAACGGATGAATGGATAAAGGAAATGTGGGTTATCTATACAGTGGAATACTACATGGCAATGAGAAAGAATGAAATCTGGCCATGTGTAGCAACATGGATGGACCTTGAGGGTGTTATGCTGAGCGAAATAACTCAGGCAGAGAAGGACAAATACCGTATGTTTGCACGTATAGGATTAGAAGGAACTTAACGGGGGACCGTGGGGGAGAAGAAGGGGGTAAATAGTGGGGGAGAGGGAGGGAGGCAAACCATGAGAGACTCTTGAATACTGAGAACAAACTGAGGACTGATGGGTGTGGGGGGGTAGGGGGGAGATGGGCATGGAGGAGGGCACTTGTGGGGATGAGCCTTGACTTATTTTTAATACTGGATATTATCCCAGATCACATGTACTTGAAGAGCATTTAGCTTAGTTTCTATCTTTTTGAGAATTTTAGAATGCTCTGTTGTTATAAGTGCTTGCCTTCAAAGCAACTAAATGGAGATCATTTACAACAAAACCTTCAAGAGATAGAAAAATATCACTATACACATACCTACACACACAAATACGCACATATGAACACACAGAGAAAATAACTCTATAGTTACCAACAATTTATATGAAAGATTTTCAAGATTATACCTGGAATTAATCCAAAGGAAGTTGTGCCAGAGCTTGGGCACAACATCCACTTTTTGACAGTTTGTTTTATAAATAGCCTCTTTTCCTTTTTCCCTACTTACTTTCCAGTGATTGTGGGTGTGTTTCTATTTCATAGACGTGATAAGATGTATAATTTTAGGGGGCAGAGAAAGAATGCAAGTTCCTCCAAAGGACTTAGATCTCCTAAGACCAATAACTCACAAACACTTTGACATAAACGGGAGGTGTTTTGGGGTTGGCAAAGGAATAGGTGAACTTTGAATTGCACCTAGAGATGACTTTTGTTTGTGGTTTCTGTCAAGGCACTTCAGACAGAGGATGATTTAGAATGAGTACCCAAATAATGGAGGATCATGGAAAACAGTTAAGAATCCTATCAGTCTTACAGTCTTTTGTATCGGGTATTTGTTGTTGTTGTTGTTGTTGTTGTTGTTTACATTTCTTTTTTACCAGATTTTTGCAATGACTGTTTCAATGAAGCTATTTTTCGAATTTTGTTCATCACATTGAAGATTTTCTGCCATTTCTTTCTGGCCTGCCAAGTTTCAGTAGTTAGGTCAGCAACTACTCTGATAGGTCTCCCTTTGATGTTAGGCCCTTTTATCCCTAGCTGCTTTCAAAATTCTCCCCTGATCCTTATATTTTGCCAGTTTCACTATGATAGGCCATGCAGAAGATTGATTCAAATTACATCTGAGGGGAGTTCTCTGTGCCTCTCGGATTTCAATGTCTGTTTCAGCTATAATTTGTTCAAGTGTCAAGTATCCCTTCAGTCCCTTTCTCTTCTTCTTCTTCTGGAATTCCTATGACACAGTATTGTTCACATTGACTGCATCGCTCAGTTCTCAAATTATTTTTAGAATTATGAAGCCTTTGCTTTTAAGTGCACTTCTTTAAATTATTTTATTTTCTTGGATGTTCTCAAAATGGCCACTGTAATTCCCCTGAGGGCTGGTAGCAGTTTGGTATACACTAGCAATAAATAGAATTTAACCCACATTTCTGCCCAGCTATATCTAGCTTTGGACAGTGTGTAACACACACATTTTTGTCTAGCCTTATTTTGTGGCTGCCAACCTGACAGTTACCAAGCCATTATTTGGGACACAAAACATGCTGTAGATTTTTCTGGCTTCCAGAACCATAGTTCTTTTTTTTTTTTTTTTAGGTTTTTGTTTAAGTTCCAGTTAGTTAAAATACGTTGTAATATTAGTTTCAGGTGTACAATTTAGTGATTCAATACTTACATACAACACCTGGTGCTTATCACAACAAGTGTACTTCTTAATCCCCATCACCTGTTTCACCCATCACCTTTCCCACCCTCTGGTAACCATCAGTTTCCTATACAGTTAAGAGTCTGTTTCTTGGCTTTTGTTTTTTTTCTCCCCATGATTACTTGTTTTGTTTCTTAAATTTCACATATGAATGAAATCATAAGGTACTAATCATTCACTCACTGACTAATTTTGGTTAGTATAATACTCTCTACCTCCATCCATTGGATGCAAATGGGAAGATTTCATTATTTTTTATAGCTAAGTAATATGTCATTGTATATATATATATATACACACACACACATATATATACATATATATGCCACATCTATTTTTTTGGTTTAATTTTTTTTATATTTTTATTTATTTCTAGGAGAGAGAGAGAGACAGCGTGAGCAGGGGAGGGTCAGAGAGAGAGGGAGATACAGACTCTGACATAGGCTCCAGACTCTGAGCTGGCAGTCAGCACAGAGCCCGACGAGGGGCTCGAACCCATGAACCACGAGATCATGACCTAAGCGAAAGTCAGACGCTTAACCGACTAAGCCACCCAGGCGCCCCTGATTTAATATTTTTAATAGTTTATTATCAAGTTGGTTTCCATATAACACCCAGTGATTTATCTTAATGTTTATTTATTTTTGAAGAAGAGTGACAGAGCATAAGCGGGGGAAGAGCAGAGAGAGAGAGAGAGAGAGACAGATTCCAAACCTGGTTCCAGGCTCGGAGTTGCCAACACAAAGCCCAACGTGGGGCTCTAACCCACAAACCATGAGATCATAACCTGAGCCAAAGTCAGATGCTCAGCCGACTGAGCCACCAGGCGGCCCTATAAACATCTTCTTTATCCATTCATCAGTTGATGGACATTTGGACCCTTTCCATAATAAGGAGATTGTTGATAATTCTGCTATTAATAACAGATTGCACGTGTCCCTTCAGATCAGTATTTTTGCATCTTTTTGGTAAATACCTAGTGCAATTGCTAGATCTTAGGTAGTTCTATTTTTAACTCCTTGCAGAAACTTTAAACTGCTTTCCAGAGTAGTTGCACTAGTTTGCATTCCCACCAAGAAGGAAAGACAGAACCATAGATCTTAGATACAAGATAAACAATGTGTCAGAGGGTAGAAAACTTAACTCTTTGGATTTTAAAGATCCCATTTAATTTTTCTTTGTTTGTTTATTCATTCGATTATTTACTATTTTTCCTGAAGGTCATGTACATTTTCCTTTACCTCGTGTACACATTAACAGAAACCACCAGTACTGAGGTAGTGGAACTATGGACATCAGCCATAGCCAAAGAACTACGGACTGGTTGGGACAAGGATTGAACAAGCAGACCTCCAAGAATGGGGACTACAGAGCGACTCCACACACATGGAGAAATGTGGCTGTCACTCACAGTTCCGAACTTGAAATCTGAGCTTAGAACCAACGGCTAGGTTTAGAGAAGTTACTACACTGTCCAGGAGAATGCTTTCTGCACTTCACCATAAATTTCCATCATGGACTAAACCAGCAGATTCCATTAATGGAATTAATGAGGGTGGCTCATAGCAAGTCCCAGGTGGATAGTCAGACATGGTTTTTTACAACACTGGAATCCATGCCACCTGCTGTTTCTGCTCTAGGCAAAATCAAAAGAGTCCTTTCAACACCTCATTTCATGAGTCAGCATATTTTCTAGATAAAAGAAAGCACATTTGCAAATATTGAAGGTTTCTGTCCCTAATGATGATATGCAGTATCTTTTCTGAGAAGGAAGGAACCTCCATTCCTTTTTTAACTTCCTTATATGAAAACCAACATCTATTACATGGTAATGTTGGAGGTTATCAGAAGTGTTTTTTCTGGAGGGGCTTAAACACAGGTAGTTATGGGTATGGGGGTGAAAGTTCATGCTGTCTTATTAGATTTGCCCCCATGAAGGTGTATTATTTTCAAAACCTTAAAAATAAAGAGTAATGTGGGCAGGGAAGTTTTGAAAGAATAATCAGTCTTTGAAATTAGAGCAAATAGAGCTTTCCAAGATAAGTGAAAAAGAACTCGAGGAAGGGCAAACTTTTCATTCACGTAGAATTCCACATAATGCCTGGATAGAGAAGGGCTCCTGGATGCAATGTTGTGGCCAGGACTCAGGTTCTGCCTGCCCATAACAGCAAGCCTACCCTTGTGCTAATTCTTTTTCTTTCCTCTTCTCTCCTCCCCCTAGTGCCCTCTAGTGCTCAGCCATGGGTCAGTCCACTTCCACAACATCTGATATAGATGGTGGTAGTTTGGCCCTCAGCTTTGACAAATTTTTAAAGAACTTCAAGTTGGAAAGCACAATAGTCTCTCAGGACACCGTCAGGAAGATTCAATCACACCTGGAAGAAGGGGACCTTCAGAGTACAGTTTCTACAATAAATAAAGTATTGAGAGACATTGACAGTGCTCCACTAAATATTGCTGTGACTGGGGAGTCTGGGACAGGGAAGTCCAGCTTCATCAATGCCCTGCGGGGGGTGGGGCAAGAGGAAGAAGGGGCTGCCGAAACGGGGCCAGTGGAGACAACCATGGTGAGAACCCCCTACAAACACAAGAAATTTCCCAATGTGACATTATGGGACCTGCCTGGAATGGGGACCACTAAGTTTCAGGCACACAAGTATCTGCAGGAAATGCAATTTGGTGACTATGACTTCTTTATTATCGTGTCTGCTACACGCTTCAAAGATAACGATGTGCATTTGGCAACAGCAATTAGAAAAATGAAGAAGAATTTCTACTTTGTCCGAACTAAAGTGGACAGTGATGTATATAATCTAAGAGTGAGTAAACCCTCCACATTCAATAAGGACGAACTCCTGCAAAAGCTCCGCAATGACTGTGTGACACATCTGAAGAAAGCCAATATGCGGAACATTCCGATCTTCTTAGTCTCCAGCTTTGAGTTGGCCAGCTATGATTTCCAAAGACTAGAGACCACCCTTCTGAAGGAGCTCCCAGCCCACAAGCGCCACATCTTCATGCAATACCTGCCGAATGTGACCGAGGCCGCCATTGACCGGAAGAGGGACTCTCTGAAACAGAAGGTCTGGTTGGAGGCCCTGAAGGCTGGCGCATCTGCCACCATCCCTTTGGTGGGCTTCCTCAGTGAAAACGATGTGGAGACTTTAAAGGAGACTCTAACTCTCTACAGGTCTTACTTTGGACTGGATGATGCATCCTTAGAAACCGTGGCCAAGGACTTGCACGTGTCGGTGGAGAAACTCAAGGCAAACCTTATGTCACCCCACTTGCTCTCAGTTGAAAAGGATAATGAGACCTTAGGGGACAAACTGTTGAGATGTTTGGAAAAAATCTGTTCTATTAGTGGAGGACTCATTGCCACTGGTCTTTACTTTCGGAAGATATTCTATTTGCAAAATTATTTCCTTGACACCGTGGTGAGGGATGCAAAACTTCTTCTTAAAAAAGAAGAGATTTTTAAGGACTCTGAGGGCTCTGAACAAGCCTATCTGCATCAGCATGTCAGGGATGAAAATGGGAAAAGTGAGGCAAGTAGCTCCTGAATTATTCTTGGTGTTGGCATGGCACTGGTGCCTGGAAAGTTGACATAAGGCTTCCTTGAAGCAATCTTGACCCACTGCCCTCAGAATATCACAGACATTTCCATAATTCACTCTTGAACAAACTACAAACTTAATGACTATAATTTGACAGTGAGAGCAATAAGCTCTCAAGAATCCTTTCATATGACCTTTCTTGGGAAAATGAAGGACATAAGTCTGCAATTTTCTGCTTATTAGAGAGAATAACTCTTTGTGTGATGGTTACTTCATATCAGGCACTGGTCTTCCTAATGACATACTAGTAACAAATGGCTGTGCATACAGTAGGTCCTCAAAAATGCTGTTTACACTTTTAATGTTTGTTTATTTTGAGAGAGAGAGAGAGAGAGACAGAAACAGAGACAGAAACAGAGAGACAAAGATAATGAGTGGGGGAGGGACAGAGAGAGAGGGAGACACAGAATCTGAAGCAAGCTCCAGGCCCTGAGCTATCAGTGGAGAGCCTTACCTGGGCTCAAATTCTCAAAAATGGGAGATCATGACCTGATCCAACTCCCAAAGTTGGATGTTTAACCAAGTGAGTCACCCGGGTACCCCTCAAAAATCATTTTTAAAATAAATGCATACACAGTCCATTTTTATGCTTCTGATATTCTGTTATGAACACATACATTTTATCATTAATAGATTATTAACTAATGTTGACTGATACCCTTCCTGTCTTTTCTAACGTCATCGTTTTATTAAAAAAATAAAAGATAATGAAATGAACACGTGTCATGGGAAATAAAAGAGAAATATTTGCTAAGGAAAACTTTATCTGGGATACCCTGGGAGAGGAACAAGTGTCTAAGATGGGAACATGGTCAAAGGTTTGCATATTGCAGGTTTAGGCACTCCTAGATTGCTAGCAATATATTTTGTGCCTGAACTTGAAAGGTTAGGGAATATGAGATGAGACAATTATGATAAGTCTAAGTGGAAATAATTTTTTTAAAAAGGCCTAAGGTCCTTAAACATATCTAATCTAATAAGGGAAATGAAAATTAGAAATGGCATCTATACTAACACATCATTTATCCCATATTAGATTGGGGGAAATTTCAAAGTTTGACATTCTGTGGGTAAAACTGTAGAAAAATCATTTCTGTCATACAGTGTTGGTGGGTACACAAAGTGATATAACCTATAAGGTGGCAAATTAGGCCATCTCTAGGAAAATTGCACACACATGTGTACTTTGTCCCAGTGATCCCACTTTGAAAAATTGCTGGTTGGCAGGGCTGGAAAGTGGGGCAAATGCATAATGCTGGTTAAAGCATACAAGCTTTCAGATATAAAGTGAATGTAGAATGTGCTGACTATAGTTAATAATACTGTATAATAATATTATACAATAATGATCCTGGAAATTTGCTTTAAAAAGCAGGTCCTAAGTGTTCTCACCACACACACACACACACACACACACACACATACACACACACGTTAAATATGTGAGGTGATGGATGTATTAATTAACTTGATTATGAAAATCATTTCACCACATGTACATATATTTGAAACCATCACATTAAATATATGTTATTTTATTTGTTAAATTTCCTGAATAAAGCTGTTGGGGAAGGGGATAAAGAATCTGGAAAAATTACAAGAACATGTATTCTAAAAGCTATTAATTGCAGCAATATTGGAAATGTAAAACACAGAAGCTTTTCATGTTGATGAGTTCCCAATTCATTTTTGTTTTTATTTCCCTTGCCTCTGGAGACATGTCAAGTAAGAAATTGCTGTGGCCAACTGAGGGTGTATGGGGGCGTGGAGTAGAGGGAAAATAGTTATGGGCATCGAGGAGGGCACTTGTTGGCATGAGCACTGGGTGTTGTATGTAAGCCAATTTGACAATAAATTATATTAATAAATAAATAAACACAAAAATAATGCATCTATTTTGAATTTATTTTTATGTATGGTGTAAAAAAGTGGTTCAGTTTCATTCTTCTGCATGTCACTGTCCAGTTTATCCAGCACTATTTGCTGAAGAGACTGGCTTGTTTCCATTGAATATTCTTTCCTGATTTGTTAAAGATTTTGGCCATATATTTATGTCCACATCTGGGTTCTCAATTCTGTTCCATTGATCTGAGTGTCTGTTTTTGTGCCAGTACCATACTGTCTTGATGATTACAGCTTTGCAACACATCTTGAAGTCCAGGATTGTGATTCCTCAAGTTTTGGTTTTCTTTTTCAGGATTGCTTTATCTATTTGCGGTCTTTTCTGGTTCCATACAGAATTTAGGATTATTTGTTCTAGCTCTGTGAAGAATGTTGATGTTATTTTGATAGGGATTGTAATGAATGTGTAGATCAATTTGGGTAATATAGATTTTAACCATATTTGTTCTTCCAGCCCATGAGCATGGATTGTTTTTCCATTTCTTTATGTCTTCTCCAATTTGTTCCCTGTTTTTTAGTTTTCAGAGTACAGATCTTTTACTTCTTTGGTTAGGTTTATTCCTAGATAGCTTATAGTTTTTGGTGCAGTTGTAAATGGGATCAATTTCTGGATTTCTCTTTGCACTGCTTATTATTGGTATATAGAAATTTCTATACTTTGATTTTGTATCTTGTGACATTGCTGAAATCATGTCAGTTCTAGCATTTTTGGTGGAGTTTTTTGAGTTTTCTGCATATAGTACCTCATCTGTGAAAAGTAGAAGATTGATTTCTTCCTTTCCAATTTGAACGTCTGTTATTTCTTTTTTGTTGTCTAATTGGGGAGGCTAGGACTTTGCCTTCTGTGTTGAACACCAATGATGATAGAGGACAGCTCTGTCATGTTCCTGACCTTAGGAGGAAATCTCTCAGTTTTTCCCCATTGAGGATGATATTAGTTGTGGGTCTCTCATATATCGCCTTAATGGTGTGGAGGTATGCTCCTTTTACCCCTACATTCACGACGGTTTTTATAAAGGAAGTTGTATTTTGTCCAGTGCTTTATCTGCCTCTATTGAGACGGTCTTATGTTTATTAGCCTTTCTTTTATTAATGTGGTGTATCCCTTAGATTGATTTGTGGATAATGATGCACCATTATAGCCCAGGAATAACAGGAATAAATCCCACGTGATCAT